>NC_138187.1:97087126-97495542 GCF_964194105.1 Spermophilus citellus
GAGTACATCCGTGTTCATCCTTCTGCATCAAGCTTGCCTTGTCAGTAATTGGGAATGCCTGGACACCAGGAGCCCAACGCACAGAGAACACGGTATCTCTTTCCCCTCCCCCACCAAGCACATCCATATACATCTATACGTTTATCTCAGAGTTACACAGCATCAGAAGGGCCTCTGAAGAACCTTGCAGAAAAGTCTACACACTTCAAATACAGTTCACTGTCTTAATAAACAAATTTTCAGTATTTACAAAGGCAGAATACAGAAGCAGCTCTATGGATGTCACAATGTACACTAAACTCAAGTCCCAATCCATTAGAAAATGAAGGTTTTCAATACTAATTTCTTTTCTTATGACTTAATTTGTTAAAATATGAACATATATTTGGTTTAAAAAGCATCCAAAAAGATCTTGAGATAATTTGAAAGTTGTTCAAAATCCGTGGCTGTTTTCCAATAGCCCAGTGACAACAGAAAATCAAAAGGAGCCAAAAATAATAATAATGAGAAGCTAAGTTAAAGACGTTTTCGAAAGTGATCCAAAACTCTTCACTACTTTTGCCATTGTTACAAATACAGCAAGGAAACAAACCCAGTCATTCTAGCTGACCTAACATAGGGGAAAGGAAAAGCACTTTTAAAAGACAAGTCATGCAAATTCCTGATGTTTTGTCTTTTCCATTATTCATTAATACAGAATATGTGCCAGTGTACTTCTGTAAACAAGGTTTTGTTTATTTATTTGCATTTTTCCAGGCACATTCATTTACAGATTATTATGGCCACTTCCTACTGCAAGGCAGAGCTTAGTTTGACAAAGACCTTACGTCCACAGAGCTTATGGCCTGTTATCTGGCTGCTGTGGGTTGATGTTTGTTTTTCCCTTAAATTGATACGTTGAAATCCCAAGTGATGGTGATAACATTAGGAAGCAGGGCCTTCTGGGAGGTGACTGGGTATTGAAGGCAGACCCTTTATGAAGAGGATTAGTGCCCTTAGGGAGGGGACCCAAAGAAGATTTTCTGTCTCTTCCACCATGAAAGATGAGCTTTCTACAAGGACAGAAAGTCCCACCAGACACCAAATCTACTGTGCCTGATCCCTGACTTCCCAACATCCAGAACAGACAGTAACAGCTTTCTGTTATTTATAAACCACCCCATTCATGGCACTTTGTCTAGCAGCCCAGACAAACTAAGACTTCGGCCTTTTACTGCAAATGTGAGCCAATCTCTGCTACACATTCAACCATTAGGAGTAAAAAGACCAAGAACAACAAATTCTCTGGTTAAGAAATAGTCATGAACATCCACAGCATACATAAAACAGGATATCAGAAAAGGATGTAAGACTGGATTTCAGAAATAAACATATCAAAATCCAAGAATGGTAACGTGACAACAAAACCCTGACGTTTCTTATATGTGACAGTCTAATAGAAGGACTTCAGGATTTTGGCTTTAATATTAAAAATCCTTTTTCAATTTTGCCTGGTCAGATCCTACAAATAAACAACTGAGCTTAATTGTATACTGTGTATTTGTACAAGTTCTGACCACAAAACATCAGAGAAAACTTTTACTTTGAAATGTTGGAATAAGTTGTGAATATGCTGTTTTTCTAAAGTGAAAATCTTTTGAAGATAAACAAACTGGAAACACCAAAGGACTCATTTTTCAAAACAAAGAATATACTTTTATGGGCAATTTAAATTCTGCTGCTGTGGGCCTTGAGCTCTTGGTTGAGAAATGATGCTTAATAAAGATGAGAGCGACACTCGACTGAAGATGACTTGACCACTGAAGAGCACACGTGCTGGGTAAGACCCAGAGACAGCGATGTTTCATAAGGCTTACGGTTGTGTCCTCAGAGAAAAATGTAAAAGCTTGGAAGATTTTAATAGTATTACCGGAATGAAAGAATTATGAATGTACTACAGATTGTGAAAAAAAAAATAAGAAAAAAGCAAACTTTGAAAACTAGTAAGGCAAAGTAGTTGGATTTTGCCAGTTATACTAAATAATTTTAGTGAATTTTTAATAACATAGAATGATATAATGTATAATATAAATTTTTAAGAGTAGATATACCTTATGATGCAACTGTATACTTTTATAAACCACTATTTTTAAAAAGACCACAAGCTGATACATAAAAATGTCAGTGCTGGTTATTGCTGGAACAGTATGCTTCTCTTTCAATATTTCGAAGTTCTATGAAATGAGTATGAGTGATGATGACAGGGGATCCTTCTCATGTCATTAACATCTTCAGAAAGAAAAGCATGTGCAGGAAGGAAGCCAGGGGGAGCAGAAGTCATGGTCAGGCTGGCTCCATGAGGCAAAGGTCCAAAGAGTCTCTCTGTTGTTTTCTGGAGTACCCCTCGATTCAGCAAGGTGAGGCTGTATGAGGCTCAGTTAAATGTTAAGGCACAAATTTCTGTGTGGGCTCATGAACTTGAGAGGTTCAATAAAGATACATAACTGTTGCTTTATCCCACTAATGTAAATTAAACTGCAACAAGAGAAAAATCTGGTATTGCTTCCCAGCTTGCCTCCTCTCCAGGGTGGGCATAGCAATCTGGGGAAAATGTAGACATAGGAATGGCAGAATCTTAGCCTAAGCTGACTGAAGCCGAGTTTTCTCCCCCTGTGTAAGGAAAGTTCTGCTCACCCACAACAATTAGTAGGAGTTGGATTGGGAAGCAATGAGTAACATTATTACAACACATTTTTAAATTTTACTGTGAATTTTGCATGTCACAGTTTGAAGTACCATCAGCAAGAGTATTTTTATTTGCAATTATAATGCACATCAATTTTAAGTCAAGAAACTGAGTTTTAATAAAAGATCAAATTCTATTTTCTTAACATTTTCAACAAATAATCAAAGAGAAAGGTAAAAAGAAACAACGTGCATTTTGCTCGATTTTCTGTAACAGAGCCCAATTCATGAAACAAATGGAGATTATTCTAAATAGGAGTCCCATATTTCCCCAAAATGGAGAAAGAAAAACAGATTAAACTGATGTTAATATTCAAATATATAAAAGTTTAAAGAAAACAATGGCATACAACAGCAGGCAGGAAAAACACATAATTGCACATACTTCAAACTGCTTGTCAAGGTTCTGAGGTGAAAGAAGAAACTATTCTCACTATATCTTGAACTCACATAAAACTAAGGAGAAGAGGAAAAAGTGACAGAGGTTAAAGTATAATACAGCTTCGTGAAATTAGGAAAGAGGAAAATTTTAAGAAAAATGGAAGTTAGTGTCTCACATTCTTATTCATACATAACATCATGAAATATCATGGATAAAGTACAAAAGCAAAAAAGAGGGGGCCTAGGGAATGTTTTAAGGTTTGTTTTGATACCAGGAATTGAGTCCAGGGGTGCTTAACCACTGAGCCACATCCCCAGACTATTTTATTTTGAGACAGGGTCTCACTCATTTGCTTAGGGCCTTACTAAGCTGCTGAGGCTGGCCTTGAACCTCTCAGTCTCCTGAGTCACAGGGATTATGGGTATGCATCACTGCACCTGGCTTCAGGGTGTGTTTTTGGAAGACAAGAAGGATGTGAGCTGAAGCTTCCTGGGGTCACTCAACAGAGGCAAAACACACAGAATGAGCAATGTGATTATGATGTACTGTGTGTGTCCTCAAGCTCCCAAAGGCTGGCTGCCTTCAATTTAGGGATTTATAAAAGACAAACTAGAGGCTAACAGACAATTTACAGAGGATCAATTAAAGGCAGCTCCTGATAAAACAACTAAATAACAATGTTAGAATTTGATTCTATACTGATTTTTTTGTATCAACTGTCACATCTCAAAAGCCAATAGAATGCTGAGTGACAGTCTTGAAACCATACATTTTGTAAGACATTCTTATGTTGCTGACTCCGTGCTTGGGCGGGGGGTCATTTTGTCACTTATTCTAAAATTCATCACGCAGTACATCAGAGAGGCCACATGCTGTGCTAGATCCTGGGAATGAACAAAAAAAGGAGCAGAAGTTGTTATCATCCTGGTCTCACAGAGCTTACAGCACGTAATTTCAATCCTAGCAACAGCACCTCCTTAGACCTTGAAAGAGTGACCTCTAAGATGCGTGGTCGCACATGCTTCATCTGTAAAGTGAAAATTATAATAGAATCCACCTTATAGCTTAACTGTGGGAATTCAGTGGTGTAATCCTTACCCCAAAGGCTTGAGAATGGAAGTATTTCAGATTTGGGAATATCTATATATACATAATGAGATACCTTGAAATTGGGACCAAAGTCTAGACATAAAATTCATTTATATTTCACCTTATTCACACAGCCTGAAGGCAATTCCATGTAATATTTTAAATCATTTTGCACATGCAACCGAAGCCTATGTCCCACAAGTACCAGGGGGTAGGAGTGTTATCCCACTTGTGGACGCTAGGGAAGTGGTGTCCTATGTGTTCTGACTGCTCTGCCACATGAAGTTAGGTGTCCTGCCTTCCACTTTTTGTGTCATTTTGGTGCTCAAAAAGTTTTGGATTTGGATCATTTCAGATTCATGATTTTGGATTAGGGATGTTCCACTTACATGACATTCTCAGCACAGTATCTAAATCCATCTCAGATTTAGGCTACACAGTGAAAATCTAGGCAGTCAGTAAAATACTCAAAACTAATGACTGCATTCTCCCTCTGAAATGAAGAATCCACAGAAACGCTGGAAGATGGAAAACATGGTCTAAAGCCTCTTAAATGAATTTTAAAAGCCATGTACATGTAAGCATCTGTAGGATGAATTCTCCAGCAAGAGTATGCAGATTAATCAGTCCTTCAGAGCAGGCTCTGAGCCACGATGTTGCACCTTGGTTAGGCCATGGACACTTCACTTGAAGCATGGCCAAAAGGCAAGTGACCCAGTGCAATTATTTGATGAAGGGTCATGATAGGATTCGTGAATAACCAGAGTGGCACTAGCCAGGCCAGACAGTGGCAATAAACAGCTACCTATCAGTAGCAGTCATCACAGCTGCAACCTCAGTTCTGCTTCTGTCAAGGAAACACCACCTCAGCACCCCACGGGACTATGCAGGCCAGGAGGAAAGTGAATCACCATCTGCAATCTTGTTTTCTAATAAGTGTTCCCCAAGTGAGGTCTCCCTGAATCCTGTGGTTTTTCTGAAACAAGACTTCCTCTTTATTCCTCTGGCTCACCAGGATTATATGAAAGTCACACTGAAGGGCTGTGCAAGGAGAAACAGAATCAGTAAGAAGTGGCGAACCTGTGTAGGCTACAAGTGGCCAGGCTCCAGAGAAACCCTGGTAAACGGAAGGAAGCAGGACAGAAATGTGGATTCCAGGAATTGTCCCCCCACCCACCACAAAAACCCCCGGGGAAACAAAAGTTCCCCTGGATTAGGGGCTGGCAGGAGGAAGTGGTTGCATGCAAGAGAGAGCAGGCCAATGAGACAGGTGGCAACAGCTAACATGTACTTGTCCTCGCAGGCTGGCCACTGCTGGTCTTCTATAAAACCTGCAGTGCAGCAGCAGCTCAGGATACTGGGCCAGGATGGATTAGGGTCAAGACAGCACCAAACTCAGGGAAGAGACAGAATAGGAGCCAGGGGACCACCTGCCCTCAGACATTCCCTGGTCCATGCCTGCTCATCAAACCCCGAGAAGCCAGTTAATACAAATCACTAGCCTGCCTCTGTCAGATCAGGCTCAACTATGAGCCAGCAGCTTCTGCCATACTTGCAAATCTAGAGGGTTCTGCACTGAGGTGTCCATGGCTCTCAGATCAGGCCTCATGCCCTTCCTCAATAGGGCTCATCAGCAGCTGACACTCCAGGACAATTCAAGCTCCCTACTTAAAGGAGGGACCTCTGCCAGCACAATTACCATCAAAGAATCATATAATGTACCATTGAGACAGAATTAAAAACAATCCAAGAATGTAAAAGAACATGGTTAAGTGTATACAAAAAATTAAACACCTTCTGTGAACCTGAAACACTATTTAGTAACAAAACACATTACAGAAGCAAAAGGTCTTATAAATCTGAACAACCCTGGAGCCACCATCCAGGAACTAGGCCACCAGGGACTGTCTGTCACAAAAAGTTAAAAGGACACTAGGAACTTCTGGTGCCTATTACTTGAAATGACCAAGATGCATGAAAAGGTACCGTGGGAAAATGAGTACAAAATCACCCAACTATATAGCACAAAGGACTAAATTTTTTTTTTCCAACACTGAGATGGTTCAAGACATTTTTTGGAAGAAACTTTTTTAAAACTGTAATTTGTTATCCATCTCATCACAGTCAGGCTTGAAGAAAAGCATTCTGAAAACAGTAAAGATTTCAGGTAACAAGCTAATTGTTTTTCCTTTTTTCTATTAAAAATGTTTTGTCCATTCATCTATTGAAGGGCTCTAGGTTGGTTCCACAGTTTAGATATTGTGAATTATGCTGCTATAAACATTGATGGGGCTGTGTCCCTGTAGTGTGCTGTTTTTAAGTCCTTTGGGTATAGACTGAGGAGAGGGATAGCTGGGTCAAATGGTGGTTCCATTCCCAGATTTCCAAGAAATCTCTATACTACTTTCCATATTGGCTGCAAAAATTTGCAGTCCCACCAGCAATGTATGAGTGTACCTTTTTCCCCCACATCTTCGCCAACACTTATTGTCGTTTGTCTTCATAATAGCTGCCATTGTGACTGGAGTGAGAGAAAAAAATGTAGCATATATACATAATGGAATTTTACTCAGCAATTTGCAGGTAAGTGGATGGCGTTGGAGAAGATAATGCTAAGTAAAGTTAGTCAATCCCCAAAAAACAAATGCCAAATGTTTTCTCTGACATAAGGAGGCTGATTCATACTGGGTAGAGTAGGGAGGGGGAGCATGAGAGGAATAGATGAACTCTAGATAAGGCAGAGGGGTGGGAGGAAAAGGGAGGGGGCAGGGGGTTAGCAAGGATGGTGGAATGTGATGGACATCATTATCCAAAGTTCATGTATGAAGACACAAATTGATGTCAGCATACTTTATATACAACTAGAGATATGAAAAATTGTGCTGTATATGTGTAGTAAGAATTGTAATTCATTCTGCTGTCATTTAAAAAAATCAATAAACATAAATAAATAAATAAATAAAATAAATTTGGCTACAAGTTAAAAGAAAATGCTCTGTCACTTACAGTTTACTTTGAGAGACCTCCCCTTCACCCCCGTTTCCCATTGCTGGTAAAAAAAAAAAAAAAAAAAAAAAAAAAAAAAACAGCAAAATACAGGAAGTCCTCCAAATCAGAACTATTTTCTGTCTTTTTCTTCTTTTTCTTTTCAGATACAGCAGGAACATGGCTGCTTTTCTAGCCTAGCTTAAAGACGCCTGATTTTTGACACTTGACTATTAAACTAGTAACTTTTAATTACTATTTCAAATGTTTGGGATGAATATCTCTTAAAAATTAATTGAAATTTCCCTGCCTTCGCAAGTGATCAGTCAACATAACATCACTTGCATGTCTGGATGTGAATGACCCGATCATTACATAAAACATTAATCACTGTGTGTGATACAGGTGAGCTGTGGGTGCTGGTGGATGATGATGGTGTGGATTCCTAGGGCTGAAAAGGTACTGACCTAAGTAGCCACTATTAAAGATTTGCTTTAGAAAGTCTCCAATGGCATTATGCTGCTGCTTAGTTTTTTTTTTTCCCCCGTTCAGGAGCACGATCTCTCAGGTTCAGCATGGCTAGTTTCCCAGGAAATCCAAAGTTCATGCTGCCTTTCCAGAGCCTTCTCTGGCTCACTGTCTCCTTCTCTGTTATCATGGGTACTGCTTGAATTGCAGCTTACTATGCTTTCTACACCAGTAACAGTGGAACAATAATCCATGTAGCTCAGACTCAACTAGATGTCGAAGAGACGGGGCTCCCAGGACATAGGATTCTGGGACTTCTGTCTTTGGAAAATCATGAGCTTTAACTCTGCAAGAACTGGTTGTGGCAACTTCAGGAGCTCTAGCCTAACCTATTTTCAGGTACTCTCAATCATATTGTATAAGAGCACAAAGCTTCCACGTATGTCTGCTCCACAGACTCCATCTGCTCACACCTAAAGGGGCTCCTTCAAAGCACTTAATAAGTGTTGGGAGGAATTCACAGGTTTCCCATGGAAAATCCACTGGCAGCACTGAAACTCTGTGTGGGAAATAAAACGTGCCAAAAGTCTGCCTTTTCTGACTAGGTGACGTCTGCTCTCTCTTATCCCCAAACAGTATTTCAAGGGCTGGGAACCCTAAAGAAAAGCTTGACCTTCAGAAGCACATCAACTGCACTTGCTCAGACCAATCTCGTATCTTTGCAACTAACTCTGTCCCAGGCATAATCACACATTAAGCCTGGGACCATAACTAATTTCTCTTTTATTCCCCCAAGGAATTCAGAGCAGTTGTTCTTATTAACTGATCAGGTACTCTAGAAGAGCTTTAGGCACTAGAGACCCTGGTCAACTGGTGATGATGCAGAATCTGACAAAAGAGTAAAGTCCTGTTCAGCTGCCCTTTCTGAGCCATGTCATCCCATTATGAGAGAGAGGGGAGCTGGCTGAGGCTACCACAACTTCTATTCTTCCCTCGTCCCCTCATCTGCCCACCTAGGGCACACGCCTCACTTCCACCAATTCCTGAGCTTCTTTGCTTCCAGATTGGCTCTGACCCAAGTAGAGCTGAGGGGCCCCAGAATAGTCACCCCCTGGGAACAGCACTACCTCATACCCTAGCCCCTGGGGTGGAAAAACTTCAAGGCACAGTCTGTGTACTTCCCTGGTGAAAGCAGCTCTGGTCACCCACAGCAGTGACTCGCTTGTAACACAGCCACTCTGGCCCCTTGCCTATCTCATGTTCTCATATCCCAAAAAACTTGCCTTTGAATCTTATGTCAAGGTCAACTTCCAACGGGACTCAAGCCAAGGCAAGCTGTTACTTTTCCACTTGAACAAGTGGAATGAGGTATATGAGATCTATCGAACAGTATGGTAGATATAGTATGGTTAATAAGAGAGTATATTTCAAAATCTCAAAGGTTCTCACAAGAATAAATATCCAAGATGATGGATATATTAGATTGAATGAATAATTTCCCATGTGCACATATTTTATGACTTTGTATCCCATAAATATGTGCAATTATAATTTCTCAATTTTCAATAATTTTAAAAATTGTTCTGTTTTATTCTCTCCCCCCCCTTATAAAATTTGGTGTTTTTAGATAAACATGATAGAGTGTACTTTGACATACATACATGAAGTACAACTTCCCATTCTTGTGGCTGTACATGATGTGGACTTACACTGGTCATGTATTCATACATGAACATAGGAAATTTATGTCATGTTAATTCTATTGTCTTTCCTATTCCCATCCCCTCTACTTTCCCTTCATTCCCCTTTGTCTAATCTAATGAACTTCTATTCTTCCCTCCTCCCCTCCTGTGTTTTAGCATCCATACATCAGAGAGAACATTCGGCCTTTATTTTATTAGGATTGGCTTATTTCACTTAGCATGATAGTTTCCAGTTCCATCCATTTCCTGAAAAATGCCAAAATTTCATTCTTATTTATAGCTAAGTAATATTCCATTGTGTATATGTATCACATTTTATTTAATATTTTTTATTTACATATGACAGCAGAATGTATTACAATTCTTATTACACATCTAGAGCACAATTTTTCATATCTCTGGCTGTATACATAGTATATTCACACCAATTCATGTCTTCATACCTTTACTTTGGATAATAATGATCATCACATTCCACCATCATTAATAACCCCATGCCCCTTTCCTTCCCCTCCAACTCCTCTGCCCTATCTAGGGTTCATCTATTCCTCCCATGCTCCCCTTACCTATCCCACTATAAATCAGCCTCCTTATATCAAAGAAAACATTCAGCATTTGGTTTTTTTGGGGGATCACACATCAGATAGAGTACTAATCTCTAGGATATATTGCGGGGTTTCTGTTCTCATGACTAAAAGGCTCAGGGATCACTCCAGTTGAACTCGGCTAACTGGGCTGTGCAAAATAACCACACAAGAGACACAAATACCTTTTTCTTTGGGGTCGCTGTTAAGGCTCCTCTGACCTTAAGGGTCCGCAGGAAGAGAGAGAAGAGCACGCGCTGACCCCTTTTATTGAGGAGAAGCTATTCAAATGAGGCCAGGGGTCAGGTTTCAGGAGGCTGAGTCTATCTTCATGATTTCCACTGTCAGCAGGTTGACTGACACCTGGGTAGGCCACACCCAAGGGCACAGTAAGAGAAGGGGACACACACAAGGCACTTCTATGAAAGCTTCTATCCTAAAAAGGGCAAGGGGTTATATTACAAAGGAACAGGTGAGCGTAGCTTCACCCATGGGGCTGTAGCAAGACACACCCATGCAGGAGACACTGACCCTCGAACCCAAGAAGGGTGGGGAAAGCTCTGCCACATTTCTGTAACTGAGCACCTCAGCACCCAGCCAGGGAGTGTGATTCAGGCATGTACAAGGTTCGTCTCCCACAGTATATAAAGAACTTAAAAAACTGAACATCAAAAAAAAAAATAACCCAATCTATAAATGGGCCAAGGACCTGAACAGACACTTATCAGAAGATAATATACAATCAATCAAAAAATACATGAAAAAATGCAAATCAAAACCACTCTAAGATTTCATCTCCACTCCAGTCAGAATGGTAGCTATTAAGAATACAAACAATAAGTGTTGGCGAGGATGTGGGGAAAAGATACACGTATACACTGCTGGTGGGACTGCAAATTGGTGCAGTCAATATGGAAAGCAGTATGGATATTCCTTGGCAAATTGGGAATGGAACCACCATTTGACCCAGCTATCCCTCTCCTCGGTCTATACCCAAAGGACTTAACAACAGCATACTACAGGGACACAGCCACATCAATGTTTATAGCAGCACAATTCACAATAGCTAAACTGTGGAACCAACCTAGATGCCCTTCATCAGATGAATGAAGAAAATGTGGCATATATACACAATGGAATATTACTCAGCAATAAAAGAGAATAAAATCATGGCATTTGAAGGTAAATGGATGGAGTTAGAGAAGATAATGCTATGTGAAGTTTCACTATTTTTTTTAAAAGCTCCCTTGGTGACTACATTGCATCTTCCTATAGTTTTTGCTGCCACTTCTACTACAAATGATTTTTTTCCACCAGCTCCCACCCCCTTTTTTCTTATGTCTTAACTTTGGGACTACAGATCATTTCTCACAAATGGTATTTATATAAGCAAATATAATTGAGCCATTGAGGAGTGCACCAAGAGGGTCAAGAAAAACAAGATTAAGAGAAGCCCATGAGACTCTGCTTAGAAATTAGATTTTGTGTAAAAAATAGAAAAAGCTGAACCAGACACAAGAGAATACCATATCAGTATAACTATACCAAGTTTCACTTCCTTTAATAATCTCATACTCAACAAGTCAACGTAACAGGTCATTTAAGATTAAGGAAAGTGGCACCAGACAGTCAGGACCCATGAGGTGGCTGTATTGGTTAAGTTATTAAATTTCCCTAAGTCTCATCTGTATAATTTCCTCATCCAAGATCTGGGGATAATAACAGCAACTACCCCAGAGCCATCGTGAGAATTAATGGTTAGTGTTTGTAAAGCACATAAAACAGCACCTGGCATATCCTGGTTTATTAAGAGATTTGCACCTCAATGACTTCAATGAGATTCTTACAACATTGCTGGTAGAAGACACAATAGATCCTAAGAGGAATTCTGCAAACATGGTGCTTAGCTGCAGGTGAGGGAACATCTAGCTCTCTGGCTTAAACCAGAAGGGGCCACCAAGTTGACAGAACACTGGTGCCACCATTCCTTCAATTCTGCAGTTCCCCTGTCCTCTGTGTGCAGCTTTTATGTGACTTTGTTCCAGGCAGAGCTGAGGAAGTAGCAGCCTCTCTCCCAGGAAGGCTTTCTTTGTGAATCAGAGGCCAGAACAGGACAGCCAGGCACACCCAGACATAAGTGACATTCAGATTTTAACAACTGTGCTTTTCAGCTTCTAAAACTAAAATTGACAAAGGAAAATGTGCTTGAAAGGAGTCATAAGCGTAATGCCCTTCAGCTTCAGAGGCTGGTCTGTGCTCTGGCTTTCTAAGACTGACAGCCCATCATCCCAGACATCCACAGAAAACTGAGTTGGAAAATCTTTAGGAAAAATGTTTTGCACAGCCAGGAAAACCAAAGCTATGTGTGCTAAGCCACTGGTCCCACCGGCAGGGCAGGGCCATCCCTGGAGAGGCTCCGGGGCACCTGCTGCTCCCATGCCCACTGCGATCTCCCAGGCTGAGGCAGAAGCCCCCCTCCTCCCACCTGGCTCATATGCCCGGCTTCCTTCCTCATGCATCTGCTTCTTTCTCTCTATGAGCAACAGGAAGGACAGGAGCCAGGATCCACCACACAGTGAGAAAATAACTAAAAGTAAATTCAAGGACTCTAGAAATTGCCCAGGGGAACATGAATGCTGAGAAGGTATTGCTACTCTGCAGTAATAGCGGCGAGGGGTCTGCCATTTAAAGCTGGAGGCAACTCTTAATTATCAATGTTGCCTGTCTTCAATTGTATGGACAGGATGTAAATAATATTGGAGAGAAAGTGAGATGAAATAAAGTAAAATATGGAAAAGAACATCAGTGCTAGTGGGCAGACGTCTAGGTGACCCTGATCCCTTGGGACTAACCATTTTCTTCCCATATATCTCCTTATCTCAGGTTTTGACACCCAACCTCCCAGTGCTAGAGAACCTAGCGAGTGTGCTGCCCCTTCCCTCTTCCAGTTCCCCTCTTTGCCAGCCTGGCCATCACAGAGAAGTCCCCACCACACCAGAATAAAACAAGTTAGAGATGCCTGGATCAGGTTGATGGTAATTACTTTCCCATTAGACAGACTGTTCATCCGTTCTTACCAAAGTTCTCTTAAATGAAATGTTGTGCTCTGTGATTTGAGAAAATAATCTCTTCCCAAAACCATCCAAATAATCTTTTAAACATAAAGGGAAAACAGAGAATACCCAGCCCATTTTTCTGCTTATACAGTCCATTAGGAAAAATGAGAATTCCAGCTCTTCAGTGGCTCTCAGGACTTTATAACTAGACCTCTTTTAAAAATGGAAATGGACAGGATACTGTTAGACTGATATTCAGAAGTAACTAAGGACAATACTAATGACCCAATAAACACATTAGAGTTTCAGCCAATTAAAAAGAAACACATTGAGCAGAGTTTGTTTTTATGTCTTAAAAGGGCATAAAACAAGAGTAAACAGGAAAAATATCTCTCACCAAGGAGAGAACCGGAAAACATACCTGAGGAAGCTTCTAGTCTTTCCAATCTGCTGATCAGCCAGTCGAGGGAGCCAGAAAACTGAGCACAGTTTTTACGATTTCCTCTAATTAGAGCCGCTGCAAAAGAAGATGATTTCACATTGATACAATTTTCCAGTTCAAAAATCAAGGTAAGCTAATGAAAGTGCTCAAATGTTGGATGAAGAACCAAATATCTTCATGTATCACCTAAATCATATGCAAATGCAAACACACAGAGAGAAAACTGACATTAAAAATTACTTGATATTTATTAATGGGACTGAAACAATCTCTGCTCATTGGAAGGAAGAAATTCCAGAGAGTAGACTCCCACACTAGGAGGTAACAATGAAGGGGATGGAAAATCAGCAGCCCAGCAGTCCGCTCTCTTGGGTTCTGATACCTGCTGCTCTCAATTAGCAATGAGAGTCAAGTATTTCATCTCCCTAGAGCTCAGTCTTCTCTCCCATGTGATAAAGACATTAAGAGTAGTGTAGTTCTCCTGAACATGCAGCACAAAACACCAGGAGACATAACAGCAGGTATACAGAGGGGTGTAACTTAATGTGAATGGAGAAACGATGGGATGGCTATGGCTAGTTAAGTTTGGAAACCATGTGTCTTTTCCTACAGCTCTCCTTTCCACCTGGAGAGTCACATGGCATTCTAAAGACTCAGATAACCTGAGGTCACCTATTCTAACTGCATCTCACCTTTTTTACAATCCTTTCACCAAAGAACACTCTGTATATGAAATTCCTACATGACTTTTGTCTTTCAATCTAGTTGTTTTTACTTAATTAAAAAATTTAAAGTAAAAATTCAATGGATTAAATTATTTCAAAGCAAGCCCAGTATTTTTTTAAAAAAATAAATTCTGTCCTGGTCAGAAACAGCACAAGTGCTTACTAAGGGTTGTTGAGATTTTTGAATAATATTTAAAGAGAGGCCAGTAATTTTAAGAATAGCTCCATCTTATTTCATTATCTTTTTATAAGAAAGATGTATTAACAGGGAAAGGGTGCTGGGGATTGAACCCAGGGGTGCTTTACCACTGGGCTACATCTCTAGTCCTTTATATTTTTTGTTTGTGAGACAGGGTCTTGGTAAGTTACTGAGTCTAGCTTCAAATTTGCAATCCTCCTTTTTCAACCTCCTGAGTCACTGGAATTATAGGCATTCACCACTGTGCCCCTCAAGATGTATTAATTTTCATCACCATGCCCAGCAAGATATATTAATTTTAAAATCAAATAATACAATAAAGCTACTCTTTTTCCAAAACAGAGAAAAAACAATGGCATCCACATTCAGAGTGGCATGGCAATCACCATCAGATGTGTCAGAGTGCTCTGCTCATCTCCAAAGTACAACAACTTTAAAAAGTGCATCAAAATGTTATTATACACAGGCTCTCTTCTAAATGAGGAACGAGCCTGCCATGCCTCAAACTGCTCTTTGATCTCTGCCTAGTTGGCCTCGAACACAAAGTTAAGACCCTTCCTCCTCCTGGCATCATTCTTCCTTTACTTCAGAAATACTGATGCAAATGCATCAGGCCCTGTGGCTGGCACAGCAAATTTGAACCTGAATATAAATCCCTTTCCATCTGATACTCTTACTGTACCTTTGCACAGGGCATGAAACTTAGAAGATACATTATTTATCAGCATGAGTGCTGGCACAGTCTTCTATGGAATAAGAGTGTAGAGTTGTTAAATAACTAAGTTACATGTTAAATATAATAAAAACATTTTGAAGGAAACTTAAAAAAATGCTAGCTTGCTGAAATAATTTCATTAATGTTGAATAACTAACTAAATCCCTAAACTTTCATTGAGTCAGAATGTGAAATGCAGGCAATATTGGTAATTAATCAAAAATTATTATTGCAAAAAAGTACTTTTAATTATGGATGGTCCCCAACTTAAAATGGTTCAGCTTACAGTTTTTTAACTGTACAATGGTGCAGAAGT
Source organism: Spermophilus citellus (assembly GCF_964194105.1). Classification (NCBI taxonomy): domain Eukaryota; kingdom Metazoa; phylum Chordata; class Mammalia; order Rodentia; family Sciuridae; genus Spermophilus; species Spermophilus citellus. Next base: position 97,102,515 of record NC_138187.1, read on the forward strand.
AATACACGTTCAGTAGAAACCAACCTTCAAATTTTGAATTTTGATCAGTTCCTGGGCTACAGAGAGGGAATACCATGCTCTCTAGGGACAGGGATACCGAGCAATGGGAGAGAGCATCAGATCCCAGTCAATCATGGGACCACCATAATTCACAACCCTCTGCAATGTGCTGTGTTGCCAGCATGTGTGTGTGCACGTGGCGGTGAGGGTTATGCCTATTCAATAAACTACACAAGGCATCCATAGGCCCCTTCCTCAACATTCTTCATCTTGGGCCCAGAGCAAAGGTGCCAGTCATCTATGGAATAAGATATCTGAAACTGTGAGCCCGAAATAAGTGTTCCCCGTTAAAGTTGATCTTGTCAAGTATTTTGGTCACAAGTAGTGTAAAAGCTAATTAAACATTGCAGAAACGGTCACCTCTGCCATATTACAAAAGCAGCCATCCATCCTGTTTGTTGCATACTTTGAATTGTGAGAAATGAGTATTCACAGAGAGTTCACCAGAGTCATTTCTAGACATCTTTAGAAAATCATGCCTGCCTTCCATCATCCCACAGATTAATTTTGTGGACGTCAGGAAAGATGTATGAAAGAGGACCTCAGAACACTTTCAAACTATGAGTATCTGTGTCCACAGCACCTGAGGTCTCCCAGGTGGCAGCTCATAAATCTACTTTTTTTCATTCTCCACCTAAAACACATATTAAATCTATCCATGTCAAATTCCAAATTATTATAGATCATAGTTCCCACATCCCTCTCCTCTTTCCAGGCTAACAACACACTCTGAAGAAAAAAAGAAAAGCAAAAGAAGGTTCTGACTTATTTCACACACAAACCTAGAAGCAAATCTACCATCTACCTATTTGGAGGAATGGGGCTGGGGGAGCTTCATGAATTACATAACCCTATTGATATTTGAACCACACCTTTTGTAGCTGAATAAAGGGCAATAAATTGCAAATAGATTATAGAATTTCCAATTATTGTGCAGATCTGAGACTCTCCCAGCCAGACTGAGGTAGAAACATGCATCCTTGATATGGCTATGTGTCAAGCAATGACAATGAATTTAACAGAAGTGGCAGCAAGTAGATGGTCCTGAAGTCTTCTGCACATCAAGATTCAACAGTTTTATTTGTTAATTTTTCTGGTTATAAAATCAATAATCACTATAATAAAAACAGAAATCAAGAGAAATTAAAAAAACACAATTTAAAAAATTGTCTCTCACAATTCTACCTACCTAAAACACCTGTTGCATTAAAACTATCGTGTGGGGAGGGTGGTGGTGGGAGAGAGAAAGTCTATTTACACTGATAGAAAAATGTTCTGTTTTTTAACTTAACTGGAATTAATGGACAGCTTTTCTTTTACCATCATTTTTCTAGCATTTGTCAGATATGTTAACTGTTTTTTTTAACAAAAGTAATGCATTTCAACAGATAAATTACAGAATACACAGGAAATTAAAGTAGAAAATCAAATTCCTTCTTCCAAGAAGAAAGCTACCTACCATCCCCTCCTGTGTGCACTTTCAGAAATGTTCAGTGTATAAACAGGAGGTGCCTTTCTCTGCGTGTACGTGTATGCATATGTATTTGGTATGAGGATTCAACCCAATGGCACTTAAAAACTAAGCCATATCCCTAACCTTTTTAAATTTTTATTTTGAGACAGTATCTTGCTCAGAGCCTAAGTTGCTGAGGCTGGCTTTGAACTTGCAATCCTCCTGCATGAGCCTCCCAAGCTGCTGGGATTACAGGCATGAACCACTGTGTCCGGCTCTCTGCATATTTTCACTTTCTTGCTATCAGAATCTTAATCCATACATAGCAAACCTTTGCATTTTATTCTCCACTTAACATCAAACCATAGGTTGTCACACTAAAAGGAGCAGCTACTTATTGTTTCATACAATTTTCCAAATGACAGCTTCATCTCAATTTTCAATAACACAGTACTGCCCTATGTAAGTGAACTGTAACTTACATAACCCTGGTATTAGAAAGTTTGCTTTTGATTTTATCTTATGTGCAAACAATTTTACAGTGGATGTCCTCTTCACATTTGTACAAATATGTCTGTAGGACACATTTCTTAAAGTAAAATTCCCCCAAATAAAAAGGAGATACCTAAAATTTTATATATTTTGTCTGAGCAAAGTTTGGCTTTTTGAATTACATCAATTTACACTTCAAGAAAGAACACATTACTAGACACTTTTCCCCATGATGAGTATTTCAAAATTTTTATCTGTGCCAACCTACTAAGTAAAATGTTCTTATTTATTATTCCAGTTTGCATTTCTTTATTTGTCATATTGAAAGTCTTTTATTATTTATTATTCTTGGACTGAAGGTCTCTACCTGTTACCTATTTTTCTATTAGGTAATATTACCTTTTCTTACAGATTTATAAAAACAATGTATTTTAAAAACAGACTTTGTCTTTTGTATAGCTTGCATATTTTTGCAAATTCTCATCTATTTTGATTCTATGATGATATAATCTTAAAAGTTGTAGATGCCATATAGTCAATTTCATCAGTCTTTGGCTACTTACTTATTCCCACGGTTATTCAGATAGACAGGCAGTCCAGTCAGCAACTGATAGGCAACAGTTAGTCGTGAGTAATGGGACCATGAGATTAAGGGAGTAATTCTATAAAATGGATTACTGTGCTGACCCCCACATGCTTTCTTTTACCAAGCAATTTACCTTTAACCCTACCTGGCTTAAGTCAAAAGGATGTGTTATATTCCTATTATCTGCAGGAGAAATGCAAGCCCAAAATGCATAGGGGAAGACCACAAGTTATCTGGGGGAATATTTTTTTCACAGACCAGATCCTAGAACTCAGGGAGATGAGGCAAATTTCACTTAATTATAAAATCTGTAAGAACCAGTCAGCAAGGGCCAAGGTGACCTAGACTTGCCCTAAACCCTTGCTATGTGCAGTGGGGACTTGGAAATCTGATGCCATACTGCTGTCAGTCAAAAGTCTAGAGGTGGGCCTGGGAAAGATTCTGGAAACTTCCATGAGACCTATAATAGAACTGCAGGGCAGGGAGGGACACTCCTCCCTTCTAAGAAGACCTACTCTCTCCCTTGAGAGAGTGCCCTCTTCCATCCCTTCTGATAAACTCACTACTCTACTCTGGGTGGCACGTCTGCAGTCCCTTCTGGTGTGATGGCAACAACTGGTGAGAAAGGACGGTGGGGCTGCCTCAGCTCTGCTATGGGCACTGCAACACAACCACACAGCACTGTGGCTGGCTGTGTTATCTTTGCTACCAGTCCCTCTCATGCCACTATGAGCTCCAGAAGAACAGGCACCCTACCCTAGCTACCACTGTCCCTCAATGCCTGGGTCAGGGCCCCTCCCATGGTGAACAATCAATTCATCTTTGAGAAATGGATGAAGGTTCTATTATAATCTGAAAGATTCATATGCTGAAATCCTACCCCCCAGGTGATGGCCTTAGGAGGTGGGGGCTGTGAGAGGAGATTTACGTCTTAAGAACAGAGACTGCAGAAATGCAACTAAATGCCCTTGTAAAAAGAGACCCTAGAGACACCCTCTCCCCTTCCACCACAGAATATGCTGGAGCCTTGAGCTTGGATTTCCCAGCTTCCAGGATAATGAGAATCAAACATCTGTGATTATAAGGCACCTATTTTATGGTCTTTTTTTATAGAAACCCAAATAGAACAAGACATTCTATCAACACCAAGAGATTCATCAGATGCCAAGTCCATGTGCCGCCCCCTGCTTGTTAGCCTCTGTTATAAAAAGACGTCCCACCAGGACACCACACAGGAATTAAGATGCTTGAGAAAGCAGGTAGAAGGGAAAAGGAAATTTTCTGAAGAATTTAAATAAACAAACACCCAGAATTACCTAGAAGAAACAGGTGTGGAATGGGCAATGAACAGAAACTCCTGAGAGTAGCAAAGTGCAAATGTAAAGGTCAAATGTATTTGCATACTAGGGCATTTTCATTTGGGGTAAGTATACCTAGAATTGATTTCTTGTCCCATATAAAAAATAGTTTAAAAGTAAAAAATATCCATGTGCCTGAAATCACTGTGTTCTCAGTGACATGTGACATACATGGTTATTATACCATTATCTTCCTTTAAGGAAAATTTCTGGGAATTCTAACTATGTCAATATGAAGTAACAGCACCATCAAATCTTTCTTAATTAAATGAGATGTAAACAATTAAGGGAATAGACACATATATTTAATAAATATTCAAATTTCTTTGATACAGAGTAACACCAGACGTGCTGGAGGTGTGATTCTGAATTGGAAGAAAGGACTGGGAGGACCCCTGGCAGAGAAACCATACAGTGGGCAAGGGAGAAAGGACAAGATGAGGCTGGGAACAGGGCAGGGTGCTCTAGAGGCCAGGCTTAGAGGCAGGCAGGCAGCGTCAGCAGCTCTGGACTTTCGGTAGGAAGAGCATGAGCCTCCCTGCAGTCTGAAATGAAGATTGACGGGGAGGAGGCAGAGACAGCATCCAGAAATCTTACAGGATCTAGATCAAAATCACTCAAGTCTCAAATACAGTCTGACCTCCATATCCAATGGGAACAAAACCACCGGAACAAAACCCCTCAAATCCTAAAGCCCTTTGTGTAAAAATGGCTTTGCTTTTTTACATTATCTATAAATGCCTTCCTGCAGAATTTAAATCATGGCTGAGTTACTTAAAATGCCTAACACAATCAGAATACCATATTAATAGTTGTTCTGATGTATCATTTAGGGTACAGTATAGATGCCAAGCTTCTGAATAGTTTTAGTCCATGTCCAATTTAATCCACAGAGGCAGATCCCATAGTTGTGGTGAGCTGACTATATTTAGAGTATCAGGTCATGTGTGTGAGATGGAAATGGTATCTTCAGAGAACATGTGGGATTATAGAGGATAAAAGTTTCAGACTGGAGATAACTATATAGAATGCTGTACTTCCTCTCACAGACCAACCACAATCATGATCCTATGTGTACAAGCTAATCCAGAACTTTCCTTATTGTATCCACTAATTCTAAGTGGTTATTTTAAAAACCTAAATAACAAGAGAAATGAAAGTAGATTTTGGAGAAGAAAATGTTACTGTGTCAACAGGGAAACAATAGTGACACAAGTATCCAAAGAAATTGGCATAATGGTTAGAAGAGCAATGTAATGTGATCTGCTAAGCATTTGACACCTTTACCAAATTTAAGCCACCCAATGACAAGGGAACTCAATATCGCCATTTTGCATTTTTCATTGTAAATACAGGTGTCACTGGCTACCTGCCCAGCATGTTTCCAAGTGCCTAACATCATGAAATCATGTAATCAACACAACAACCCTAAAAAAAAAAAAGTACTTTTACTTCCTCCACTTTTTTTTTTGAGAGAGAGAGAGAGAGAGAGAGAGAGAGAGAGAGAGAGAGAATTTTTTAATATTTATTTATTTATTTTTAGTTCTCCATGGACACAACATCTTTGTTGGTATGTGGTGCTGAGGATCGAACCCCGGCCGCACGCATGCCAGGCAAGCGCGCTACCGCTTGAGCCACATCCCCAGCCCTACTTCCTCCACTTTTAAGATCAGAAAATGGAACACAAATCTGTCACCATGCCCAAGGTCACGTCGTTGGCAGAGCTAGGCAGCTGGGGGCTTGAGTGCCCTTTCAGGAATGGGTCCCTGGCCAGTCAAACCCAGTAATGGGAAAACTCCCTCGCCTGCCAGAATGACTGGCTAATGAAATGAGAGCTGTGGTTTATCAAGGGTTTGGGAATTGGCATGTTCTCTCTGAAAAGACAGCTAGCTACTGGGAGCAGGCTTCTTCTACTTCTCCCTGCCTATCAGAGGACACCTAGGGCACCAGGAACTGACAGCACCCTGCAGAGGCAATAAGTGGGAGCGAGCAGTACAGGAGGCTGACCACCTCAGAAGGCAGAGTGGAGACACAGTGGAGGGATGAGTGCCAGCTACATGAGCCCATAAGGCCCCTCTGTTGCTTAAGGCAGTTAGGGTTTGGAGACTCAGCTACTCAGGACTGAACACATCCCAAGACACACCATCCCGCCTGCAACTTCTCCTCCTCTTTTGATTTGACTTAGCCATTTTAAAATCACCTCTCTAGCCATGGTCCCATAAAAGCAAATTACAAAACTAGTCACAGTGAGGAGCTGTGCTCATGTCCCAGCCCCAGCACTTGGAGTACATTAATGCTACTTCTACAGACTCTACGATGATCACACTTACTCCCAGGTAACGCTGTGGAGGTTTGAAACTGAAGTGTGGGGTTTGCCAGAATGGACTTTTCTATGACCACATGAAAATCATCATAATTCCTTCTGCTCAAGTTCATGGTTCATGGACACATGACCTGCTGAGGGGCCAACAGAGACTGCAGGGACTAGTTGGGAGGAAAATATAAGATGTGTATTACCTCAGTTTACCCACAACCTTCTCTCTGCACATGACCCACTCTACCCTTAGACACACAACTGACACACCTCTTCATAAAGCACCTCCTTTGAGGAATTCATCTGGTATCACAAGAGGTTAAGTTACACTGTGCTGATAAAAAAAACAAAACAAAAACAAAAATACCCACTCCAGCCTGTCCCTCATTCAGAAATTCAGTGCTATAACTTCTGCACTTCTACACTTTCGGTATTTTGACACCACAAAATCCTTATCCTAATGATTCTGTGCGTAAAATAATGAATCCAGATGGCTGTAAACCTTCAGTGTCCTTGATTTTGCTCACACAAATCCAACCAAATGTTACCTCTTATGTCGAATAAGCACAAGAGTTTTATTTGCTAAATTGTATTGTGACTCTATGATGTTTAATGAAGTTCAGTTACATTACAAAGAATTTTCAAATATTTTGAGTGCTCTACATTCTTCATACTAAAAATGCCTTATTCTATTCCATGATCCAGCACACCTTCCTATTCCACCGGAACCCATTGATTTCATCGATGCTCATTTGCTGAATATCCACTCCATGCCAGATGCTAAGTTAGATGACAGAGTTGCAAAATCTAGAAAGGGCTGTTCTTGCCTTTGAAACCAGGACCATACAACTAATTGAGAAATGTGGTAGGTATAGATGAATACTGTTATGATTTGGATGTGAGATGTTCCACAAAAGCTCACTTGTGAGACAATGCAAGAAGATTCAAAGGAGAAATGATGGGGTTTGTAAGAGTCTTAACCCAACCAGTGATTTAATCCTCTGATAGGGATTAACTGAGTGGTAACTAAAGTGGTACGGTGTGGCTGAAGGAGGTGGGAACTGGGATGTGGCTTTGGGTATATATTTGTATCTGGCTAGTGGAGTCTTTCTCTGCTTTCTGGTCACAATGTGAGCTGTTTCCCTCTACCACACTCTCCTGCCATGATATTCAGCCTTGAGGAATGGATCCCACCTTCAATGGACTAAGACCTCAGAAACTGTGAGCCCTCAAATAAACCTATCCTCCTCTGTAATTGTGCTGGTTGGGTCATTCAGTTATAGCAGCAAAAAAGCTGACTAAAACAAATGCCCTCTACCAAGACAGCCACTTACTCACTTGCAAACAGGATAAAATCTGAGGCCCCTCTCAGTTCTGCATAAGAGATAAACAGAAGCAACTGCAATAGTTCAGGCCCATAATAACAAAGGCCTGTGTGTCCAATGGTCCAACAGGAACATGGCAGAAACCACCCCCAGCAGCACTTGATGTAGGTTGAACACAGTTAGAAACTGAGAAAAGCAGAACATCAAGGGAAGGAGATTAGAGCAGATCCCTGACATAAAGGGGCTGCAAGAATAGGGAGGCTTGTGACACTAACTCTAAAACAAAAGGGAATTTTTTAATTCATATCCACATGGAGACCCCTCACCTCCACAAACCAGAGCATGGACAGCCTCTGCCTTTGCCCAAGCCAATCTGTTACTCCAGCTACTCTGCCCATTCAGATTTAGATAGTTAACATTATCAGTTACTGGTAAATACTTAGTCCTGATCAGCAACATGTTATAAAACTGCTTAAACTATTTGTGACCTTGTTAAACAGACTAACTCAGTTGCCCTAAGAACTCCAAGGTCCTTACCCAGCAACTCATATAGAGAGTTCAGGATGGATTTCCAGGATTCCCCAGCTTCTCGCCCAGCGACGTCAGCAAAGTGTGCGGCACTGCTATAGACGTGCAGTCGGTCGATGCACTCCAGAACAAGGCTGATCATTCCCTGGAGGATAAAGAATCCCCATCAGAAACCATCTGCGGACGGACAGAAAATGCTAAGCCAACTTAAGAAAGAAGTCTGGCTCAAGTGTATTTGTTAATCATGAAGAAAATTGAGGTATCTTATTTAAAGGACAGGAAGAAACACATTTGCACAGGAAATGAAATGTTCTTCAAATGATTCAAGTGATTTTAAATCCCAAGTGCCATTTTCAAATAGGAATGGAAGAATAGCATAAAAATACTTCACAATTGCATTTGCACAGCTTAATGCTAGACTAAATGACTCCTTCATAAATGGTAGGGTATTGTTAAGTAAGCATCAGAGCAGATCCTTGTTCTTAGGCATTACTATAACTACTGAATTAAAGTTAAAGAAAGCTCATCCAAAGATTTTTTAAAAATCATGAAGAGGTTAATCATTATGAAGGAGACTGGAGATGGCGGGCAGCTGCTTTTCCACTCCCTCGGTGGCTTGGGGTTCAAGCATCAGGGCTGCTGCTTCCCAGTGATATGGGTGAAAGGGGGAATTCCCTGAAGTTGTAGCAGCACAGAGAGTGTTTGAGAGACTCAGAAATTTGGGTTCACTGACCAAAGAACAAGAGAGAGTATGTAGGAGCCAGCCTGGCTGTGGCAGCAGCAGGAGCAGTGCTGATCCACCAGAGAGGGGAGGGAAAGAAACACAATTGACAGAGAAACCAGTATATGAGAGAGGCAGCCTGAACCTAAATGATCCAGAGGCTGCACCCTGAACTTATGTTTGAAAAGTGCTCTTGCCAAGGAGAGCTGAGGTGGAGCCATCCAGAGGCCATCTCATCCAGCTGCTGCTGCAGAATCAGGAGGTCACAGCCAATACTGCCTCAAAATCCCAGCAGGCTCCTGCCATGGGGCCCAGGGTGTACCTATCAGAACATTATTAAAATATGCACAGAGAAGACTGTACCCAGGGGGATTCAAGTCAGAAATGCAGAGAGGAGCCCAACTTGGCTTCTCCTTCTAGTCTTGTGGCTCATGTGACCAGCAGAGGTAGGTCAGGAATCTGAAGCAGGTGTAGACACACTCTGGGAATAAGCTGGGAAGGCTGTGTCGGTGGGCAGCAGAGGGGATGGAGGATTGGCTCCCCTGTTCCAACTTCTGGATCCCCCCCCCACAAGAATCCCTGGGAGGATCCTGAGATCCAGACTCCAGCAGGGGTCAGCAACTGCGAGGCCCTAGGGTGTGCTGGCCCAGTCTCCCCTGGCAGACACCACCCAGCAAGGCCCTGAGGCCTGATTAGACCTAAGCCCACTCACGGAACTCCCTTCAGAGAACTCTGCAGCAGGCCCACCCGGGAGTGCAGGGAGATGGTCTGTGCAGACAGAATTCCAAAGGACAGACCTCCCTCTCCATCTTACCTATTCTGGTGAGAAGGGAGGCTGAGAACATCTCCACCAGCCTCAATCCTAGGCCACTCCAGCTGGCAGCTCCACAAGCAATGCAAGAGAAGGAAGGGGTAATTCTAAGGGGTACAGAGCCCATGGAGAAATGGAAAGAACCCCCCTCAGGCATAGGCATTGATAATCCATCTTTCCTGGACAGTTCTGACTACCTAGTAGAGACAATTCATTCATTTTTTATTAAGCATCTTCTTTCCTTCCTTTTTTTTTCTTGGTGTTCCTGCTGTGCTGATCAGTTCTTAGCATACACACACACACACACACACACACACACACACACACACACACTTCTTTTTTATCATCTTTAGCATTTTTAATGCAGTTACTTTTCCTTGCCTAATTATTTGAGAGTTATAACATTTTGTTTTGTTTCTTATTCTTTCTCTTCTTCCTTCTCCCACTAACAGCTAAATCCCCTTGTTCTCTTTATTACCATTTTTGTTCTTGCTATTTTTTTTCCTCCATCTTTTTTTTTCTTTTTTGGGTACTGAGGATTTAACTCAGGGACACCCAACTACTGAGCCACATCCCCCACCAGATTTTGAATTTTATTTAGAGACAGAGTCTCCCTGAGTTGCTTAGCACCTCACCATTGCTGTCTCAGCCTCCAAAGCCTCTGGGATTATACTGCACTCAACTTCTCCTCTATCTTGATAATCTTCACTTGCTACATCTCTTCTGCATTCTCTTGGTTCACATTTTGGAAAATTCTAGGTTTTTTTTTTTTTTTACACATTCCTATTACATTTTCTTTTTCTCTTAATGAACTGTGTTTTCACCATCTTTTAGAACTATTTGGTCCATATAACTGCTGCCTCCACCATTCATGCTGTTGTAGTTATTAACTATATGGATGGTTTCGTTGACACCTTCTGCTTACTATAATGCCAGTTCTTGTTCACAACTATGTATTGTTTTTGCTGTTGGCAAGTGTTGACCCCATCATTCCTATGTTTGGGTGACTAGTGTTGTAGATGTCATAGTAAACACAGGGTATTTATTTTAATGCTGTATAATAGTTTCGCTTCAATTTTTATTTTTTGGTTTTTACCTTTTCTGTAAAGTGCTGGGAATCTATAAGGAAACTACAAGTTCACAAGGAATAAACTTTGCTACTGAACTAAACTCAACCAAGAGACAGCGCACCTTGATCTACACCCAAATTAACTATACTCAAACTTCAACAACACTTTATTACAAATAATAGAAAAGTCAAAACCCTCAAATGAATGATTAAGTTCCAAGTAGGATGAGTTGGTGGGACTCCTCAGTTTCCACTCATGGACATTCATTTCTACAGCAAAAACAAAGAAAAGACACTTTGACAAGATAAGATCATCCCCTAAAAAGACCCACACGTAATAGGGGAAGAGAAATCAATTCTAAAACATACATAAAATTCAACCCAGGAATTCAAAAAATATGAATAAACAAAGTAACACATTATCTTCTCAGTTTATAATTCACCAGCAAATGACTACCAATGATATTGAAGTGGATGAAATATCATAAAGAATTCAAAAAATGGTTATAAAAAATGATCAGTGAACTTCAAAAGAACACAAATAAGAACCAAAAAATTAGGCAGTTAATAAAGTGATAAATTCAATAATGAGCTACACATATTGTAAAACAAACACAAACAAACAAAAATCTTGGAAATGAAAGAAACAATAAATCAAATTAAATGTTCATTTACCTCCCTGTTAGAGTAGACCATGCTGAAGACAGAATCTCAGAGCTCAAAGACAAAGTGCCAGCCTTAAACATTTAGACAGTATTACAGGAAGGAAAATAAGTAACCATGATAGGGAATATACAAGAACTCTGGAACAATGTTAAGAGACCAAATTTGAGAATCATCAGAATTAAAGCGGGTTATGAGATATAGTGAATGGCATGGATAACCTCTTTAGTTAAATAATAACAGAAAAATTTCAAACCTTGACAATAAGATGGACATCCAAATACAGAACCCCAAACAGTCAAGATTAAACAACAAAAAAAAATTCTCCATAATGCATTATAATTAAAATGCCTAAAATAAAGAGAAAGAATAGAATTTCAGAAGCCTCAAGCGAAAAAGTCAGGTGACATTTAGAGGCTAGTCAATTAGAATTATTTCCAATTTCTCATAAACTCTAAAATTCTATAATGCTTAGAATGATGTGTCTCATGACCTGAAAGAAAATAACTGTTAAACAAGATTGCTATATCCAGAAAATTATCCCTCAGAATCAAAAAAGAAATAAAGACCTTCTAAGATAAGCAAAAACAAAGTATTCATGACTACTAAGTCAGCACTGCAGAAAATACCTACAGAAATATTCCACATAGCAGGAATAAAAAACTAACTCTAGAGCTCACAAATGAACAAATCTCATTGGAAGAGTAGTTAAGGAAATGAGAAACAGGACAAAATTAAGCATAAGAAATAAATCAAAATGGCAAAAATTAATAAACATCTCTCTGTAATAATATTGGATGTAAATGGCCTCAACTCTCCAATAAAAGATAGAGGCTGGTAGGATGGATTATAAAATAAGACATAACTATATGCTATTTGCAAGACACATCCCTTACAGGCAAAGACAGCCACAGGCTGAAAGTGAAAGGATGGAATGCCATGTGAAGAGAGTCTGAACACCAGCAGAACTAGCCATTTTCATATCCAGTAAAACAGAATTCAAGTGAAACTTAATTAGAAAGTCATTTCATACTGGTAAAACAGAAATCTTAGAAATGAAAGACACATTGGAGAAAAGATAGCCTTTAAAACAAATGCTTCTGAGAAAGCTGGTCATCCACCCGTAGAAAAATGAGACTAGATGCTTCTCTCTCACTCTGCATAAAAGTCAACTCAAAATGGATCAAAGACCTCAGAATTGAACCAGAAATTGCGGAACTCCTGGAAGAAAATGTAGCATCAACACTCCAACATATAAGAAGAGGCAAAGATTTTCTCAACAGGGCCTCTAAAGCTCAGGAAATACATTAATAAATTAGATGGCATCAAATTAAAGATTCTGCAAAGCAAATGCAAATTAAGAATAGGAAAAGAAAGCCTACTGAAAGATCTTTGCCACCTGTTCCTTAGACAGGGGATTAATACTTAGAACATATTAAGAATTCAAAAAATTTATAAAAACAAATTAATAAACATAAAACAATTAATAAACATAAAACATTTAATAAACATAAAAAAGAACTAAGTTTCTCAAAAAAAGAAAAAGGGTCAACAAATATATGAAAAAATGTTCAGCATCATTAACAAATTGGGACACGCAAATCAAAGCTACACTGATACTTAATCTCACTCTAGTTAGAATAGCAGTTGCAAAAATACAAATAATAAAATGCTGGAGAGGTTGTGAAGAAAAATAAACATGTTGACACTGTTGGCCGGATTGTAAATTAGTATAACACCATGGAAATCAGTATAGAGGTTTGTCAAAAGACTAGGAACAGAATCACCTATGACCCAGATATACCACTACTTGGTATTTACCCTAAAAATTCAAAGTCGGCACACTATAGCAAACCCATGTTTATAGCAGCACAAATCATAATAGCCAAATCAGGGAACCAGCCTAGGTGTTCATTAATGGATGAATGGATTAAGAAAATGTGATACACACACATACATACACATACACACACACACACACACACACACACACACACACACACACACACACAATGTAGTTTTATTTATCCATAAAGAAAAATTAAAGTACGTCATTAGCAGGAAAATGGATGAAACTTTCGAAAATTATGTTAAATGAAATAAGTCAAAGTCATAAAGCCAAGATTAATATGTTTTCTCTCACATGTGAGTGAAAGAGGAAAAAGGTAAAGAAAGATGGGGGTGATCTCATTAATATCAAAGGGAGATTGGTAGAGTAGAAGATACAAACCAGGGCAGGGAAGAGGGGAGGGAAAGGGGAATACTGGGGAGTAATGCTGGCCAAATTGTATTATTTTATCATGTGCATGTGTGAATATGTAACAAATCCCACCATTAAGTAAAACTATAATGCACCAATAAAAAAAGATAAAACAGACTATAAAAATTTCATTATACAATTCCATAAGAAGCAACCTAAATTTAAAAATATGCTTTTATTATTATTCCTAGATCAAGGTTTTCAAAATGAGGTGAAGCACATGAAAGGAAAAGCTATAAAGAAATGACTAATTAAATTAGCTTGATTTCATGCAGACAGTTTAAGAGGTGCCACAGACCTAAACACATTTCAAGGTCCTATGAAGACTGTCTTATATGACAAACTGAAGAAGGAAAACAAAAATCACCTAATTAAAGCTGAGGTCAATAATAATTAAATCAACATTTAAAATTTAGGTTCAATTCTTTCAGAAAGTGAATAAACAGTGCAATAACTTGGCATATAAAGTTAAATGCTCCAATATATCACTCCACAGAGGTGGGGGTGATCTTAGTTTGTGTTGACATTTTTTTTCTTTCATACTAAAGTGGTCTCTGTTACATTATTTCTTTCTTACATGTAGTAGGAAAAAAATCTCAAAACCTCATGTCACTTTCAAATGTCAGAAAACTGCTTTATAACTCAAAAACAGCTTTAGGGATTATGGGCACTCAGCAAAGTCCTCTAATCTTTTTTCTAGGATACTTTTGCAAACATTTTTTTTTGTCATAGAAAAAAGGACTGTTCCTCATCCAGGAACACGGAGAACAACATCCAGCACTGCTGACCTCCAGGTGTTCCTGTCAACCCTGACAGCTTCCCTGGAAGCTCTGGAATGTGAGGTACAGCTTGACAAAACATCGGGATATTCGCCCTATCACTCACTTGGTCCTGTTATTCTGTTTATAAAGTATGGTTCACCAACTCTTTAGCAGTGGAAGTTCGGTGAAAAAAAAATCAGACATAGAAATTTAATTTATGCCTGTCGAAACAAAAAAGTTTGGGGTGCCTATTCCTACAGGGAGCCCAGAACTCCGCCTACTCCTGGGGGCAGTCTCAGTGCAGGTTCCCTCTGCACACAGAGCTCTTGTGGTTCTGACGCATCACTTGCAAGAAGCCCCAGGCCCCTGCAGAGGCCCTTGATGCTTTCCAATGCCTTTATTTTGATTAAGGTTCTATATTTATGTAACCAACATGAAGCAAACCACAGTGCTCACAACTGGCTAGTTGAGGGCTTAGATAATGGTACATACCCCTTCCCAAAGGAGTGGCAAGTTTCATCCTGTAAAATTAACACTTACTGACAGAGAAATAAAAGTAATGACCATGCACCTCTCAGACATGCTTCCCTGTGCATTAGCATACCTGCTGCCCTCCACCTCAAAGTGGAAAGATACAGAATTCAAGGAGAATTTTCCCCACCAAGAAGTTGTCTTCCCAAGAAAACAAAGAAGAAGAAATGGGCAGACTCACCTCTTCCTGGAAGAGGTTCTGCCGATTCTTCAGGGCACGCAGCCTGTTCTGCTTGTCCTCGTGCTCCAAGTGCTCATCGGGAGGATGGAAGTAGCCAATGAGGTCCTGCAGACTCAGGCTCACTGACTCGATGGGTAGGTCGACCACAGGAGCCTTCGCTTTCTTGCTGAGAGCATCCAGGCCCCTGAAATCACAGCAAATATCTGTCACTGACCCGGGATTTTAAGTTACTGTCTTTTGACAGATAAATTCACAGAGTTACTCACTCCCTCCACCACTGTGAAAGGCATATGGAAGGAAAGGTCTCCTGCCCTCCAGCAGCAGGATAAACACATCCATTAGCAACCCCGCCTGAAGCCTCTCACCTAAAGGCACAGGACCAAAGCCGACAGAACTAGTGGTCAAAATATTTAGAAACCAACAGACTTCATTTTAAAGTACCATGCACTTTAAGGCTTGAAGCCACATCTTCCAGATTCATAATCCTAACATTTGCTTGTTGTTTGTTTATTTTTGAAGAGGAATTCTTTCAAGTACTGTGGTCACTGACACCAGTTTCTATACTGTTTAATTCCTAGCAGTCAAAAAAATATATTCTATTGATGTCAATTCAAAAAATCTGCATATTAACTGGTAAATAACATATTAAAGTGCTTTTGTATTATCTCAAAGAAATGCTTTTAAATGCTTTCAAATCTGAAGATTAGATTAAGAAAGAAGACTAAGGTGTATGTTCTCACCTTTGAAGCAAAACACTAGTGGATAGGAATGTGATCATTTGTTGAGTTTACTGAGATTCTCAGTTTTAAAGCTTTGAATGTGTCTGGAAAGCATATTAAAACATGATGCTTTTAAATCAAAATTATTCCAAGGTAAAATGTTTGTTTAAAACACACACATACACACACACACACACAAAAAAAAAAAAAAAAACAGATACCATGGAAAAAAAATCGGAGACTAGCACTGTTCTAGTAGATTCAGTGATACTCATTAGTATCACTGAATAGTCATAACAAAATGCAATGTGCAAAAATACTCCAAGTCTTGCTCTCTGCATCAACAAAATTGTCTGGCAATATTTTCCTGCAAAGATATATTTGTGATTAAATTTTCTAATGACATCAAAACATATATTAGAAATAAAAGGCTTATTAATAAGAATTAGCTTTGAACTTTATAATGCTCAAAACATTTAAAATGTATCATTTAAATGAAAATAAGTTATCATTTTGGAATACTTAACTTCTCCTTTATCAGTGAAAATAATAAAACTGCAACTATTCTAAAGTTTTTGAGTGAAATCCCATATTAATTTTATCAATAGAATTTATCTACTCCCAGTTTCATCATTTTCATAATTTTTCTATTTATTACAAGAAGTACCATATAGAATAATCCAATTAATAAAATACAAACAAGGGATACAATATTAACATGACACTTACCCCATCTCTTAAGTCTCTAAGCCTTACTCCATCTGATGAAGTTTAAAGTTTAAATGAGGCAAAGAAATGAAATAAACACTAGGGATACTCTGAGGCTGCATGCTATGCACATTCTTCAGTCATACAAATGCCTTCCCCCCGACACAAACACACGTGGGATGATTTATAAAAGAAGAAGATAATGATTAAGAAAATAGTACTATAATACCGGGCAGGAAAGATCTTACATTGGAAAGTCAAAAATGGTCAACCATTTAGCTATGATGAGAAAAGACTTTAAAATTCTTTCCCAAAGTAATACATTGTAGGAAGTATTTGCAAGTTATATAAGAAATAGCCTCATAGAAACATTAATAAATAACAGAATCAACAAAAGGAGAAATATAATCAATAACATAAAATATATCCATTCCCAAAATTTACAAGAGCAAATTTTAAAAAACAAGGTACATGTACAAACTTGTAAGAATGTATACCTTGCTAACACCTTCATTATATTGCTTTATCTGTATATATAAAATCTGCATATTTTAAGAAAATTTTCCTCTCATCAAATATGCAAATTTAAAGAGAGATGATATCCGTCCTGTACAGGTCATGTGGTGAACTGATACACTGTTAGCAGAAAACACTTTGGCCACGTTTGAGTGTGTGGATATGGAACTGTTTCAATCATTAGGTGAAAAAATCAATTATTACAAGGACCACTATTTTTTAATGTAGTTTGAAACTCATCCAACATCTAGGCTTCATTATTTCCTCTGTCAAAGGGAATTAAGTCAGTCTAGTACAAACACAAGTTGCAGAGTAATCCCTACCTGTAGCTCTCAATTACAAATTACATGCACAACTTCTAAAAACACATCCTTTATCCTTCATTGAAAAAAGAAACATAGGATTGTCTACAGCATTTTGTATTGTGTTCTGCTGACATTTACATTTTGGAATTGCATATTGTAAACCCAGAAAGAAGATGAAAACAAACATCAAATCACCACGACAACAAAAGCAAAAGTACCTTATAAATCTATTGAAAAGGAAGACAGTGCTCCGGATGACTCGGGCTGTGCGTGATTCTTCGTGCTGAGATCTGGACAAGTTTAAACCATCGTCCATGTGGCCTTCGTGGTGCATAATAGCCTGTAAGAAAGCAGAAGTGATGCCCTTATTCCAGATGTCCCCCTCCCAAGCCATCATGAAGATGATGTGCTCCAAAATTGCTGAGCAGTAACAGTAAACAGAATCAAGAAGTAGGTGGAGGCAACCCAATGATGTCATGTTCAGATTAAATAACACACTCAGCTCTCTGTACACACTAGCCTTCAATATATTCATTCAGTTATTGTTTTACAGAATGAGTCAATAAATATTGAGCTGAATGAAACAGCAGGGCATTTTCACACATCTATATTCAACAAATGATCTCTGGCCTCAGCAAACTGTGAACAAGAGGCAAAGGGGAGATTACACACTGCATCCCATTCCTGCAGCGTCACCGGCTACACAGCAGCTCCCAAGAGGCTGACCAAGCCCTAAGCAATGCTTCCCAAGCCTCGAAGTTCAAAACCCTGTATTTTTATTAGCGTTTCTGTCAGGCTCTCTGTTTTGAAGTTTCTATGAAAAGATAACATTAGGAGACATAGTGCAAAAATTCTAAGAGAACAGCTGAGTTAATTTTACAGAGTGAACACATATGTGTAACCAACATCCAATCAGGAAGAAAAACACCAGAGCAATTTAAAGGCCCACCCCATGCTCTGAGCTCCCTCCTGCCCCATCTTTGCAGAGCCTGCCACCTTCCAGACTCCACAGCTTGGCTCAGTTGTGCCTGTGTGTGAGCAGAACCACACAGCATGTGCTCCTTAGAGTGTGCCCCATTTCAGGAGACACTTCCAGCCAAGTAGCACATGAACTGAAATTGGTGATTGCAACTAAAATTATATACTAAGAAGCAAGTAAAGAGGAATTCCCAACACCAAACTCAATGAGATAAAGATGACTTGCAGTCAAAGGCAAGATTATGGCCAGGCTCAATGGTGCACACCTGTAATCCCAGCTACCCAGGAGCCTGAAAACAGCTAGTTGGAGACCTGCTTCAGCAACTTAGTGAGAGACTGTCTCAAAATGAAAAGGAAAAAGAACTAGGGATGGGCTCAGGGGTAGGGTATTTGCCTAGTATGCACCAGGTGTTGGATTTGATCCCCGGCACACAACACAGACACACACAAAACACACAATACACAGACAAGTTTATACCCCTCCATGCCTTCATTAAAAAGGAATTACTAAAATAATAGAGCTCATTACTCATTCTATGACTTTAATAAAAACAAAACCAAATAAAGTGAAAAAGTGGAATTAATGAAGATAAAAAGGGGAATTAATGATCTAGAAATAAAGCACTAGAAAGGATGAATAAGCACAAAATTTGATTCTTTGAGAAGATAAATAAACCTCTCACTAACCAAGCTAAAAATAAAATAGAAAATAAAACAAAAGAAGATGGGAAATTAATTACAATAATAAAATACTATGTGCAATTCTACAGCAGGGGAAAAAAGATGACGAAAAGTGGGTATTCCAGAGGAAAAAGATGGATTCATGGCAAATGAAGAATAATCAATGTAGTCAGGCAGGGGCACAGGTACCTGTGGTCCCAACTACCCAGGAGATTGAGGCAGGGGAATGACTTGGGCCAGGGAGCTAAGAGCAACCAGGGCAACATAACATGACTTCTTCTCAAAAAGGAGGAAGACAAAAAGAATCATCAAAAGGATTCTCTCCAACTAAGGTACAAAATTAGACAAGGTTTTTGTAGAAAAAATTAGAGAGATGATTTGGTTCGATTTCTGAAAGATCTTAGGACTCCATGATTTCACAAGTGAGTTCTGATAAACCTTCAAAGAACAGATGGTAGACCTATGTAGACACAGGTTTGGCCAACTACAGCTGAATCATGTGAGAGAAAGAGTGTGAGAGTGTGAGTGTGAGTGGAGGAGGAGGTGTTTGGGGTAGAAGGGATTGAACCCAAGGGCGCTTAACACTGAGACACATCCCCCAGCCCTTTCTATTTTTTGAGAGTGATGTCCTAAGCAATTTAGTGAGACCATAAATTGCTGAAGCTACCTTTAAACTTGTGATTTTCTTGCCTCAGCCTCCTGAGCCACTGGAATTACATGCATATACCACTGTGCCCACCTCAGCATCTGTTTTAATGAAGCCATTTTTACATTTTTAATAGAAGAAAAAAGACCAAAGAAGTATGACACTTCATAACATATGAAAATTGTATGAAACGCCAATGTAATTATCCATAAATAATTTAACTTTCCTTATGAATACATTTTCAACAATTCTGAATAAAATATATACAAATCTAGGATTTCAAAATAATAACACTAGTCAAGTACAGCTTATTCTATGTAGAAATTTTTCAAAATTGGATGTCTATGACTTATTCATCAATGAACTAAAGAACACTAAAATGTGATTTTTTAAAAACAATTTATTAAGTCGTTGATAGACATTTTATTTATTTATTTATATGTGGTGCTGAGAACCAAACCCAGTGCCTCACACATGCTAGGCAAGTGTGCTACCACTGAGCCACAGCTCTAGCCCTAAAATGTGATTTTTATCTCCTTTAATTGATAAAATTCAGCAATCATTGCTAACTTTTAAAAGCTAAGTAAAATCAGAATAGCAAGAGACTACTTAAATATAAAAATAATGTCAGTTGTTCTATGGATGCAAAACCTGCGACTTCTGTGAAACAGGAGTAAAAAGATTGTGCTGGCCAAAGAGGCAGGGGTAATTTGGGAGGGAATGCTGGGCAACTCTCCTGGCAACCATCGGGGAAACAGAAATCTTCCACATAGAGGTGTGTGTATGGTAGCACCAGTGCAGCCATCTGTTAAAATGCTACATCTAAGCTTTGATGACTACAGAAAGTTTACCCCTACTAGCTGAAAACGAGGAACAGTCACAAGCTATTATGAAGTGGCAGGAGCCTGGAAGTGTCACAGAAACAAGGAGAGCACTGATGATAGTGAACAATGGATCGTGCAGGTGCTACTTCTCTGCTTGTTACACTCTTTGCCTTGTGTGTATTTAAATTTTCCAAAAGTCCTACACCAACCAGGTTCAACAGTAGGACCTAAGAAATGCTTCACATACACTGAATCCCTACAGACAAGTCCATTATTTATGAAGCTAGATCAAAGAACTCAAAAACAAGTGATCATCTCATGGTAATGGTCCTGCAAGGGAACTGAATGAGGACCGACATCCCAAACTCTGAGGGAAAGTTTCCCAGGATGCACAGAGCCAGACCCAGCAACGCAGCTTCAGACTCCCTCCCTTCAGTATGATAACAACAGCAAGTGACCTACACTGTTTGTGTGTGTATAGATGGTGATTCATAAATCTACTGAAAATAAAAACGCCTGCCTCACTGAATTCTTTCATTCCAAGGTTTCACATTTCTAGAAATAACATGTCTTGTTATTTGGTTCTACGCAATGTGCTCCAGGTCAAGTAAAAAAACATGAGCAGTCTACTACTACGAGCTCCGCTGGGGACTCGAAGATGAGGACACCTCATGGCCTAGTAAATGCAATGGCAAAAGGAGAGCATATAAAATTTAATAAGTTATATACAAACATTAATGAGAACAGAAAGGAAGGTGTAGTGGATCAGTGAGACAGGGAGAACTTCTAAATGATCTTCACCGTTAACCTTGAGAATGGACAGGAGTTGGGCAGACACAAGTTTCAAAGTACTCCCAACAGCAAAGGGACAGGTATGTAAAAGCCTTGGATTTTTGAGGGACTCCAAGGAGTGCTGCTGTCAGGGACAGTCTGGGAAAACTGAGCGCCACATCTAGATATTGGCTAAAGAACAGGGAAATGGGGACAGCCCAAAAAAGGGACTCATGTACCACGGAGGAAAGGTCAGTGACATACTCAGTAGCAACATGGATAGAGAGTAAAGGGAACTAGGAAGACCACACCAGAATCCAGAATTCAGTGCATCTATTCACTACATACTTAAAATGCATGAATTCTATAACTCTGTATTGTGTTATATAATTCTATATCAGTATTGTGACTTACACAAAGTAGTTTACCTAAGAAAACCAGACTCTACTGTGATGGGATTTTTTAGGGTTACATGGGCTAAAAATTTACAATTTATTACTATTTCACTTTCTCCACTGTTTGCTCCCATTTTTAAAAATGTGCAGATGGGGTTGTGTGCATTGGCAAGCAGCTTGATGTACAGCCTCACTTGGCTGTGACACTAAAGCATATGGTGGGATGTGACCTTCAGTATGTAAAGTAATGAACTTTGGCAGGTGGCTGAAAGGGCTCACTGCCTCTTTTGGACTTGTGTTCGTGTTTCCTGTTCACAGTACAATGATAACTGTTTTCATGCAGTCCTACCTTACGTTGTATGGACCCCATTCTCACGGATTTCACATCCACCGACTGGTAGGTAAGCCACAGGCCCGTGTCCACGTGTTGTATGTAGCATACTGAGTCACCGTATTTTATCTCAGATGTTCCCATGCCATCAACCTCTTTCCTCACCCCCACGTCAAGCTTTTCCTGAGAAGAGACAGAAAAAGTGATCAGCACACATTTAGAGAATACTGCTCTGTATCCACAGGACTTTGCCTTATTATAAATGCTCCTTGAAAAAATCCAGCCCTCTGAAGTCCCTGAAAAAATAGCAGTCAAATATTCTTGCAGTTCAAGCTCTATTAAAAATCAAAATGGGAAACTACAAAAATTAATAATATGTTCTTAAATTGTTCACATTGGTAGAAAATTATTTTGGCTATAACATGAAACTTTATTTTGCTTAACAGCAAATGACAAGGCAGAGACTTAAAATGAGCAACTGAGCCTAATGTTCTTCCTAGGTTTACCCCCACACACATTATTGGTGGCTAACAGCTTAGGTTAAGGGCCGGGAAAATTTAGTTTTGTGTCCAATCTCTGTCACTTATTACCTCTAGGACCTTAACAAGTTGGCTAGAATTTTTAAACCTGTTTTCTTCTCTATAAATAGAATTAAAGTAACTTGCTTAAGGATCAGAACAAAACAAATGAGATAAAACATATACAATTTTTAGCATAAAATAAGCACTTTAATAATCCTTTGACACAATAGCTAAGCTATGGAACCAACCTAGGGGCCCTTCAACAGATGAATGGATAAAGAAAATGTGGTACATATACAAAATGAAATATTACTCAGCCATAAAGAAAAAAATGAGATTATGACATTTGCTGGTAATTGGATGGAACTAGAGACTATCATGCTAAGTGAAATAAGCCAATCCCCCCAAAAAACAAAGACCAAATGTTCTCTCTGATAGGTGGATGCTGACTCACAATAGGTGGGGGGAGGGAGGAGTGGAGGTTCACTGGATTGGACAGGGTGGAATGGGGGGAAGGGGGTAATGGGACTAGTAAAGACAGTAGAATGAATCAGACAAAACTTGCCCATGTTCATATATGAATATACGACCAGTGAAACTCCACATCGTGTACAACCTAAAAATGGAAAGTTATACTCCACATATGTATGATACGTCAAATATACTCTACTGTCATGTGTAACTAAAAATAAAAAAATTTTTAAACTAAGCTTTCAACCAGGACAATGGTGATGATGATGTTGATGAGATCATTCTTGATCTAAAGCTGTCGCTCACTTTTCACAATGCCAAGGTCTTCGTTTGTAAAGGGGCTCATCCTTAGGAACTCACTCAGCCTTAAAGTTCTGCAATGTCCTTAAGACAACATTGAAAAAGCCTAATACACCTCCTTTCGGTGGTTTCTTATCCTTTTTTCATTTGGTCTAATATTCCTTGCTAAATTTGCTTTAAGTTTCTGCTGTGTCTTTGGTTACTTGATTGCTTTTTGAAATTACCTAAATTACGCAAAAGTTTTTCAATTTTAGAGTCAAAATGTGTGCATTATACAAAAGAAACAGTTCAAAAAAGTTTGACAGGTTATTCATATCATTTCTATTCATTAATAACAACAAATGATCCTGAAGTGATTATAAAAACTCCAAATTAAAATTAAAATGAGTTGAAATTATCAAGCAGAAAGGTTAGGGTCATCTAAGAAAATATACAATTATCAATTTACTTAACTCTGTGAGAATAATTTTGAACACTATTATAAGGATCTTCAATAAAACAGGTAATAAACCATTCTAATTTCAGTGTATCAAATGAGATGAAGTACTAATCTACTTATACTAACCCTGTCATCAGAAAATTAAATTCTGGAGAAAATATAACAGTATAATTATCTCTTCAGGAAAAAACAATGAACCTCTGGAAATTTTTTTTAATCTGAGAAAATGACTATTTATAAGCTCACAGATTGTATTATGAGAAGTCACACAGTCTTTAATTGTGAAGTTATATTTTGTTTGCTTTTTATTGAAGTGGTTACCATCACTCTGTGGACTTCAAGTCTTAATTATGAAACTTCAGGATAACTGTCTAAATAGTTACTCTGTACTATTAAACTGGTAACTCTGCACTTGCAAGGACTGCTGAAGGGTCTTTAGAAGAAGGAATTGGGATCATTTACTGGAGCTTTGGCATAGGAGATATTCAAGTGAAAATCATCTATACTTTGAACAACCATAAACATAATACCGCATGAACCAAAAATATGTACATGGTAAAGCTAACAGAAAATGAGCCTGAAGTAGGAGAAATGAAGTCAAGATCAAGCAAGTTCTGACCTCACTGAAACTCTGCACTAGCTGCCTGTCTCTAGAATAGTGGTCCTGACCATGTACCAGCTTCTCAGTGTTATCGTCTATTAAACTGACCTGCTCAGAGAAACCATGGAGTGGAGCTGCATGGATCTTCCCAGGGACAGCTACGAAATCTGAAATATAAATTTAAAAGACGAGACCCAACATGGCGGCCGGGGAGGAAGCAGTATTTTCAGGATCTCCACAGTAACGCGATCAGAAAGACCCATTAATACACCTAGAATCTACCTACGGAGGAACCTCTAGCAAAATTCCGTGGAAAGGAGACCTGCCGGGAATCAGTAAGTTTATGAGAGGTGACAGTTTGTCCCAGATGAGTGAATCTTGGCCACGCGGTGCAGAGGTTCAGTCTCCCTGCCAGCCGCCGCCAAACGGCCGCCAGCGCCTGCCCAGTTCTGCAAACGGCCCCCGGCGGCCGGGCCCGGCGCGGCGATAAGGGTCCCCACCTGCACGGCAAACAGCCCCCCCCCCTCACCCACCCAGCTCAGGAGGCGACGTGAAGGGAATCTAACCAAGCCTTTATGAAATAGCGAACTGGGCTGCGAACGGGGGTTGCTGAACTGCTGAAACTGGTGCTCAGAGTAGCGGCTTTAATAGAGACTTTGCACAGCTTGTTAGAGCTCCTTTCACCATTAGTCTGTAGTGGACCACCCGGCCAAGCAGCAGAAAAAAAAACAAAAAGATTGAAAAAGAGACTCTTGGCTCCCAGACGCTTTCCTGTTCAGAGCCGCGGGCGCTTTGCGCCCAAATGCTTCCTCTTTCACTTTGCTCCCTGCAGAGAAGCTGAATGGGTAATCAGCAGTGGATCTTAAGTACCTGAGGCAAAGAAAGCTCAGTACACCCCGCCCTTTTTTTTTTTTTTTTTTTGAATATTGTCTATACAGGGAGAGTTAGTGGACTGAAATTGTTGGCTGGGCTGGGGTTTCGGGCCGAAAATCCACTCCGCGGGAGCCGCCATTTGCTTTCGGCATGCTGCCTTGATGGCCCTGTCTACACTGTCCAGCAGCCACATCTAGAGACTGGAACTGGGCTGCGTGCCGAACCCTGTCCTCTGAAGGCTGGACCACGGCCTCAAGCGCCTCGGTCGCCTGTTCCCTGCTGCACCTTGGGGCAGAGCCTGCTCTGGGGTCGTTGGGCACCCCCCTGCGAGGAGACCCGTGCTCTGGAGGAGGGGGTTGGAGAGCCGTGGCGGCAGCCGCTTGGGCCCTGGGAGCTAGGCACCAGGCCGAGGAGCAGCGGAGGCCGCGGCGGCGCTGCTAAGGTCGTGAACAAGCGTGGCACCCAAGAGCGCGGTTATCGCTCCCACCAGGGATGACAACAGAGGTCCCTTGCACCAGCTACCAGGGGAGTTGCTACCTGAGGGCAAACTAATTCGCTGGGGGTCCTCAGCCCCAAGCCCTACAAACGTAGGGTCCGAGGGAGGAAAACAGAAAGGGTGTGCCCAGGCATCCTTGAAAACAGGGCTCCCAGGAGCAGCAGACCCGGCGTGTAGCCAGTAAGGTGGTAAGCATCACAGGCGAGTGGGGCCTGGATTGAGGAACCACAAGAGAAGGACCTAGGCACTCAGGACTGGAGACTCGCACAGTATGGGAAGAAGAGCTGAGGCACAGTGATTGGTTCCCACCTATCAAGAGGAGAAGCCTGGCCCAGTGGGCATAGCTCCACCTACTGGAAGAGAAGTTAATCGAGCTCTATGACTGCATTTATTATTATTATTTTTTTTTAATGATTATTATTAGTTTTTTTTTTATTTTCACTTTTTGTAGTTGACGTTGTTGTTGTTCTTTAACTTTCTTATCAATGGTTTCATTTTTTTTTAATTCTTTTTATTCTATTATTATTACTATTTTTTTTAAACTTTAATTTCCATTTTTTAATACCATTATAATTTTTTTTGTTTGTTTTAAATTTTTATTTTTTCGTTTTTTCTCTCTTTCTTCTCACTTTTTTCTTTTGTCTATTCATTTCTTTTCAACTTTCTTATTCCCCCTCTCTTGAACCCCACCTGCCTACACTCACTCTCTTTAGTGACTTCTTCCCTTCCCCTCTAATACCTCTCCTCCCAAGCATCAAATAAATTTATAAGAGTAAACAGTAACTCAGCAGTCAAACAGAATAAGAACTATCATGAGCATAAAAAAGCAAGGAAGAAAAGGAGTACAAACAATGCACGACAGCCTAAATATTCAGGAGGACCTGGAGTCATCAGAAAAATGGCCATATAAAGAACTCAAGGAACACCTTAGACAGATGGAAAGGAACCTTAAAGATCACATTGAAAAGGAATTACAAAAACAGATAAAAGAAGAAGTTAAACATCTTTATCAGGAGATAGAGATTATTTAAAAAAATCAAACTAATTCTAGAAATGAAGGAAACGATAAACCAAATTAAAAACTCAATCGAGAGTATCACTAACAGAGTGGAGCAAGTAGAAGCCAGAACGTCAGATAATGAAGACAAAATATATCAACTTGAAAAGAGTCTAGCCAACTCAGATAGGCTGGTAAAAAATCACGAGAAAAACATCCAAGAGATTTTGGATAACTTAAAAAAACCAAACTTACGAGTCATCAGGATAGAGGAAGGCACAGAGATTCATGCCAAGGGAATGAATAACCTGCTGAATGAGATAATTACAGAAAACTTTCCAGAAATAAAAAAGGAAACAGATATACAAATTGTAGATGCATACAGGACACCGAGCACACAAAATCACAGTAGACCAACGCCAAGACACATTGTTATGAAGCTATCCAATATACAGAACAAGGAGAAAATATTAAAAGCTACAAGAGAAAAGAGACAGATTACATTTAGGGGTAAACCAATAAGGCTGACAACGGATTTTTCATCACAGACGCTGAAAGCGAGAAGATCCTGGAACAACGTATTTCAAACACTGAAAGACAATGGATGCCAACCAAGAATTCTGTATCCAGCAAAATTAAGCTTCAGATACGACAACGAAATAAAAATCTTTCATGATAAACAAAAGCTAAAAGAATTTGTAGCCAGAAAACCAGCATTGCAAAGCGTCTTGAGCAAAACTCTACACGAGGAAGAAATGGAAAACAATAACCAAAACCATCAGCGGGAAGTGCCTCGGTAAAGACAGAGGAAGGGGGGAAAGCTAACCATGGAGAAATAAACTAAATTAGGGGGAAAAAAAAAAGATAAATAATCAAACATGGCAGGAAGTACAAACCATATATCAATAGTAACTCTAAACGTTAATGGCTTAAACTCTCCAATAAAGCGACATAGGCTGGTAACATGGATTAAAAAAACAAATCCAACAATATGTTGCATCCAGGAGACTCATCTGATTGGAAAAGACATACACAGACTCAAGGTAAAAGGTTGGGAAAAAATATACCAAGCACACGGTCCTCGTAAGCAAGCAGGCATGGCCATTCTCATATCGAATAAAATCGACTTCAAGACTAAGCTAATCAAAAGGGATAAGGAAGGACATTATATACTGTTAAAAGGAACCATTCACCAACAAGACATAACAATTATCAATATTTATGCACCAAATAATGGCGCTGCGACGTTCATAAAACAAACTCTCCTCAAGTTCAAGAATCAAATAGACCACAACACAATAATCATGGGTGACTTCAACACACCTCTCTCACCATAGGACAGATCCTCCAAACAAAAGTTGAATAAAGAAACTATTGACCTCAATATCACTATCAATAACCTAGACTTAACTGACATATATAGAATATATCAACCATCATCAAGTGGATATACTTTTTTCTCAGCAGCACATGGAACCTTCTCAAAAATAGATCATATATTATGCCATAGGGCAACCCTCGGTAAATATAAAGGGGTTGAGATAATACCATGCACTTTATCAGATCATAATGGAATGAAACTGGAAATCAATGATAAAAGAAGGAAGGAAAAATCCTACATCACATGGACAATGAACAATACGTTACTGAATGATCAATGGGTTACAGAAGACATAAAGGAGGAAATTAAAAAATTCTTAGAGATAAATGAAAATACAGACACAACATATCGGAATCTATGGGACACAATGAAAGCAGTTTTAAGAGGGAAATTCATTGCCTGGAGGTCATTCCTCAAAAAAAGGAAAAACCAACAAATAAATGAGCTCACACTTCATCTCAAAGCCCTAGAAAAGGAAGAGCAAAACAATAGCAAATGTAGAAGGCAAGAACTAATCAAAATCAGAGCAGAAATCAATGAAATTGAAACAAAAGAAACTATTGAAAAAATTAACAAAACAAAAAGTTGGTTCTTTGAAAAAATAAATAAGATCGACAGACCCCTAGCCATACTAACGAAGAGAAGAAGAGAGAGAACACAAATCACTAACATACGGGATGAAAAAGGCAATATTACAACAGACGCTTCAGAAATACAGAAAACAATTAGAAATTATTTTGAAAACCTATATTCCAATAAGATAGAAGAAAGTGAAGACATCGATAAATTCCTTAAGTCATATGATTTGCCCAGACTGAGTCAGGAGGAAACTCACAACTTAAACAGACCAATATCGATAGATGAAATAGAAGAAGCAATCAAAAAACTTCCAACCAAGAAAAGCCCAGGACCGGATGGGTATACAGCGGAGTTCTACAAAACCTTTAAAGAAGAATTAATACCAATACTTTTCAAGTTATTTCAGGAAATAGAAAAAGAGGGAGCTCTGCCAAATTCATTCTATGAGGCCAACATCACCCTAATTCCGAAACCAGACAAAGACACCTCAAAGAAAGAAAACTACAGACCAATATCTCTAATGAACCTAGATGCAAAAATCCTCAATAAAATTCTGGCAAATCGGATACAAAGACATATCAAAAAAATTGTGCACCATGATCAAGTAGGATTCATCCCTGGGATGCAAGGATGGTTCAATATACGGAAATCAATAAATGTTATCCACCACATCAATAGGCTTAAAGATAAGAACCATATGATCATCTCGATAGACGCAGAAAAAGCATTTGACAAAGTACAGCATCCCTTTATGTTCAAAACATTAGAAAAAATAGGGATAACAGGAACTTACCTCGACATTGTAAAAGCTATCTATGCTAAGCCTCAGGCTAGCATCATTCTGAATGGAGAAAAATTGAAGGCATTCCCTCTAAAATCTGGAACAAGACAGGGATGCCCCCTATCACCACTTCTATTCAATATAGTTCTCGAAACACTGGCCAGAGCAATTAGACAGACGAAAGAAATTAAAGGCATAAAAATAGGAAAAGAAGAACTTAAATTATCACTATTTGCGGATGACATGATTCTATACCTAGAAGACCCAAAACGGTCTACAAAAAAACTACTAGAACTAATAAATGAATTCAGCAAAGTGGCAGGATATAAAATCAACACACATAAATCAAAGGCATTTCTGTATATCAGTGACAAAACTTCTGAAACGGAAATGAGGAAAAACACTCCATTCACAATAACCTCAAAAAAAAATAAAATACTTGGGAATCAACCTAACAAAAGAGGTGAAAGACCTATACAATGAAAACTACAGATCCCTAAAGAAAGAAATTGAAGAGGAGCTTAGAAGATGGAAAAATATACCCTGTTCATGGATAGGCAGAACTAACATCATCAAAATGGCGATATTACCAAAAGTTCTCTATAGGTTCAATGCAATGCCAATCAAAATCCCAATGGCATTTCTTGTAGAAATAGATAAAGCAATCATGAAATTCATATGGAAAAATAAAAGACCCAGAATAGCAAAAACAATTCTAAGCAGGAAGTGTGAATCAGGTGGTATAGCGATACCAGATTTCAAACTATATTACAGAGCAATAGTAATAAAAACAGCATGGTACTGGTACCAGAACAGGCGGGTGGACCAATGGTACAGAATAGAGGATACAGAGACTAAACCACAAAGCTACAACTATCTTATATTTGATAAAGGAGCTAAAAACATGCAATGGAGAAAGGATAGCATCTTCAACAAATGGTGTTGGGAAAACTGGAAATCCATATGCAACAAAATGAAACTGAATCCCCTCCTCTCGCCATGCACAAAAGTCAACTCAAAGTGGATAAAGGAGCTAGATATCAAATCAGAGACTCTCCGTCTGATAGAAGAAAAAGTTGGCTCCGATCTACAGATTGTGGGGACGGGCTCAAAATTCCTTAATAGGACACCCATAGCACAAGAGTTAGTAACAAGAATCAACAAATGGGACTTTCTTAAACTGAAAAGTTTTTTCTCAGCAAGAGAAACAATAAGAGAGGTAAATAGGGAGCCTACATCCTGGGAACAAATTTTTATTCCTCACACTTCAGATAGAGCCCTAATATCCAGAGTATACAAAGAACTCAAAAAATTAGACAATAAGAAAACAAATAACCCAATCAACAAATGGGCCAAGGACCTGAACAGACACTTCTCAGAGGAGGACATACAATCAATCAACAAGTACATGAAAAAATGCTCACCATCTCTAGCAGTCAAGGAAATGCAAATCAAAACCACCCTAAGATACCACCTCACCCCAGTAAGATTGGCAGCCATGATGAAGTCAAACAACAACAAGTGTTGGCGAGGATGTGGGGAAAAGGGTACTCTTGTACACTGCTGGTGGGACTGCAAACGGGTGCGGCCAATTTGGAAAGCAGTATGGAGATTCCTGGGAAAGCTGGGAATGGAACCACCATTTGACCCAGCTATTGCCCTACTCGGACTATTTCCTGAAGACCTTAAAAGAGCACACTACAGGGATACTGCCACATCGATGTTCATAGCAGCACAATACACAATTGCTAGACTGTGGAATCAACCCAGATGCCCTTCAATAGATGAATGGATAAAAAAAATGTGGCATTTATACACCATGGAGTATTGCGCAGCACTAAAAAATGACAAAATCACGGAATTTGCAGGGAAATGGATGGCACTAGAGCAGATTATGCTTAGTGAAGCTAGCCAATCCCTAAAAAACAAATACCAAATGTCTTCCTTGATATAATGAGAGCAACTAAGAACAGAACAGGGAGGATGAGCAGGAAGAAAAGATTAGCATTAAACAGAGACATGAGGCGGGAGGGAAAGGGAGAAAAAAAAGGGAAATCACATGGAAATGGAGGGAGACCCTCATTGTTATACAAAATTACATTTAAGAGTTTACGAGGGGAATGGGATAACAAACATGGAAGGAAATGAATTACAGTAGATGGGGTAGAGAGAGAAGATGGGAGGGGAGGGGAGGGGGGATAGTAGAGGATAGGAAAAGTAGCAGAATACAACAGTCACTATTATGACCGTATGTAAAAATGTGATGTGTAACCGATGTGATTCTGCAATCTGTATTTGGGAAAAAATGGGAGTTCATAACCCAACTGATTCTAATTTATGAAATATGATTTGTCATGAGCTTTGTAAAGTTGTGAACATCCAATAAAAAAAAATAAATTAAAAAAAAATTGGTACTGAAAAAATAAAAAATAAAAAAAATAAAAGACTTTCAGAATCTATTGGAAGGCACCTGAGAGGGACCAAAAGCAGGGACAAACTAGAGAGTGAACAGCACCTAGCCTGACAAATAAGTGGCTACCTTTAACTCCAGCATGCTCTTCCCAATTCTCCTGCCATTCAGTCAGAAGGAAGCTGTAGTCCTTGGTTCAAGTGTCAAGGGACATCTCCGGACTCACAAGCAGCCAGAAAATTGGATGGGCTAAGTCCTCAACCAAAGAGGCATCCGAAAAAAATCTTCTTATAAAGTTCATGCAAATTCTTGCTGAGCACTAAATGATGCATGCTCAGGGGGTGTCCAGGACAGCGGCAGTAGATGGAAAGAACTAAGCAGAAATATGAGCAACTGCTCTGACAGAGAGAAACTGGAGTTTCAGCCCAACAAGGTTAAAGACTTGCAAAGCTAGAAGAACCACTCAGAAAAATACATAGATACAGAGTCCCTACAACACATCATTTTCTAATATCGAATACACTATCAAAAATAAGGTTAAAAAAATATAACACACACATACAGCACTAGAAATCAATACCCCTTTATCTTACAATTAGCAAAGACTGCAAAGCAACTTTTGTGAATAAGAAATATGTTCAAGGGCATAAAGGAAAATATATGCAAAATGAATAAGCAGATGAGTGATCTCTGCCAGAAAATACAAATTATAAAAACAAGAAGAAATGATACAGCAAAATTGACATACAAAACTTAGCTGAAGCAATATGACCTCAGATTGGAATTGTATGACAAAACATCAATAGTGTTGAAACTAGACAAATAGAAATTTTCCAATCTGAAGACTAAATTGCAACTAAAAGCACTCTAAGTACTGTGGCACTAAATGGTAACATCCCTCAAAAGACTTTATGAAATTTAATTCCCATCCCTTATGTGATCATTCAAGGAAATGTCAAGATTCTCCATTATCTTGGCATTTGTTACACCTATACATTTTTGTGAGAATAATGTAACAATCATGAGGACCCTGAAGATAAAGATAAAGCAGTTCTTTTCAACACAGCCTAAAATTATTGTAAAGGCTGCTGTTTCTCCTGAAAGATTTCTTTGAATAGATGTTCTCTCTGGATTCATATATTCTCATGAATACTGTACCTCTACTCTCAGGGCAATGTTGGTAATTCACTGAAATTGCTACATATGCTCAGGACCAGTTCAGTGGCTGTAAATACCAGATTCTCAGTGAAGACCTAATGAACATATCCTGATTTCCTACAGAAAGTGTGCCAACAAACTGCTCCCAAGATGAGCACTCTTGAATTCTTAAAAAATCTAATTCTCAAATGAACATCAAAAAGATTCCAGAAGTAAAAGAGATTGGCCTGAAAAATACCAAGTAAGATTTTGGCCTTTGGTATTCTAAACTGACTTATTATGAAGCCAAAGCTATTTATGGACAATCATGGCCTTATGAAGACATAGATTCATCAAACTAGGCTCATTAGGAAACTAAAACTCTTAAGTTTATATTGTAAGTACCCACATCAGGCAATGCAGAAGAATTTTTCTAGTATTAGCTGAAATGACCCTTAAATCTACCCAGATTACTCCGCAAGGTATAAGAAGGAAAAAAATCCTATTATACTTAGATGATGGAGTTTGGTTTATTGTTTATTTTTGACATGTTTCCTTAACATAAATAATGGTTAAATTCAGAAAAAATTAAAAGGCCCCACAAAATTTTTATTTTCTCCTTTTTCAAGCCATAGTGCAGCATATAATAGTTGTTCGCTATGAAATCAATCTAAACATTTAGGAAGATCACAGAGATCACTGGGACTGAGCAGCTCTGCCAGGCTTCACCCAGCCCAGGCAGAAATGCCTTAAGTACATAGTTCTCTTGATCCCTGGGATTCTGAAATCTCAAACATTCTCCTGGGTGGGCTTGTGGAAAGAAGGTCTGGGAGGGACTCCACAGTGGCAAGGACCCAGGCCAGGGGAGCAGCCTGGAACCCTGCACATGCCCTGCCCCTGGGTGTGGGCGGGGTCAGGGAAGTGCTGGACATGCTGCGAGTACTCATGGCAAAGATGAAGGAATCCTGCAGATGCACCTCAGACCCTACTCAGCTGACTTCTAGGCAATGAATTTATCCTGGGTGGGTAACAACTAAAAAGTGAGATCTATAAAAAGAATTTAGTCTTTCCCTGAGCAGAAGACTAAACACATCTAGGGCCCAGGGCCACTCTGCTCTTGATCCTCCTTCCCGACAGCAGAAGGTTACAGCAAGCTCACACTCGGGTTTACTGCCATTAAAAACCTGTAATGGGACTTCTATATTTTCTAGAAAACCATGAATACTTTTACTATTATTTTATCAATACCTCTTCTGAAAAAGTTACTGTGAGCATTTCTTTAGAATTTAATTCTAATTAAATGAAAAGTTCATTTCATTGACAACTTTAACCACTCTGTAAGAAAAAAAAAATAATGTATTTTTAGTTACATAATCACTTGATCACTTAAGAATTCTAATGATAGGTGATCAGTTTATCTTCTCTATCAGTTGTCATTATTAAGACTTTAATTTCTTACCAAAGAGGGCTCAGCTTTATAACTCAAGTTCAAAGTGTATATCTTCCTCAGAGTTTATCTAAGCTTCAGTTCCCTCAAATGCATGATGAAAATTAAAAAGCATCTGAGCAAGGCACAGTGGTGCACATCTGTAATCCTAGCATCTTAGGAGGCTGAGGTAGGTTCCAAGTTCAAGGCCAGCCTCAGCAATTTGGGGAGTCCCTCAGCAACTTAGTAAGACCTGTAACAAAATAAAAAATAAAAATAGCTGGGGATGTGGCTTAGTGGTTAAGCACCCCTGGATTCAGTCTCTGGCACCAAAAAATAAAAAAAAAATAAAAACAAAACATCTCCATACTTCACTGGTTTATGCTAGGATTAAAAGAGATAATGCATAAAGAGTGCTTAACACATAGTTTAGCATATAATTAATTGTTAAGCATAATTTTCATTGTGTTAGAGTGTATGTTTTAAAAAATCTTACACATTTTCTAAACCAAGAAAAAAATCCCCAATAAAAATAACATGCTAGGAATTACAACCTAAAAATGTTCTTATCTATTTTTTTTTGTTTGTTTCACAATCCTTGTGATCCTATTGGCAGTCAGTCTCCTTGGAGGTTATTATTTCAACATTTCAATGGCAGAAGACTTCCATTCATGGTGCACCAGGGAGGGTAGACTGGAGAAAATTCTCTGCAGAAGAATATTCCACTGGCATTTCAAGCTTAAAATAAAAACTATATCTTGGGGTTTGATACGTATGTGATTGACAAGATCTACTGTATGATTAAAACGAACATTTGAAGACATTTTAGAGTGCTGGTTTAAAAGTCCTAGGAGAAGTGGAAAACACCCTTAAGAAAATACACATTTAAGAAATCACATTCTTCTTTATGTAGAATTTTAGGAGAGACTGTAATGTAGGTTACATTATTACTATTTCCTATAGATTCACTTTCTTCTGAACAGATATGATTGTCAGGAATGGTTGGTTTGTCAAATCCAGAATTGGAGATTAGGCACTGAATGTTTACATCAGTGTCAAAGATGCCCCAGGGACAATCAAGGGTAATGGTCCTCTCATCAACTCGCAGCATGGCCTCTTAAAGAGACTCTCACCTACAAATGTTAAATCAGAATGGTATTCATGATCTGTAAAATTGTAGGGACATACTTTCAAGGAAGGCTCAAACATTAGACACACAGAAAGTCAACGGAGGTGCAGGGGTTTCATCAGAGTTAATTTTCATTTCAGAATTTCCAAACTTGTACCCATGAGCCCAGGACAAAAGCTGTTATTTTCGATTATGAAAAGTTTACCCTTTCATCAATAATGAAAACTTACTTTGCAATACAGAAATTACAGACACCAGGTAATTTATAAACTTAAATACTCCTGGGTCTAAGATAACAAAAGGAGGAGTCTTTGCCTTCAAGAAGTGAGTCCTCATTCTTTCCACTGGAAATAGTCAAGCAGTATGAGCAGATGGGGCTCTCAGAGATACACTTGAGTGAACCCAACATTAAAGAATAGGAGCCAGGACTGCACTGGAAAACGCTGCACCATACGACACAGATTACCCAAGAGTTTTTCCACTTTATTACAAAAGGCTGTGTGTTTATATAGGTCTGAGGAGAGGTCGCAGGGCTGAGGTAGACAACAAGTCGCCCGTTTATTGGCAAGCTCTTCCATATGTCAGTTCTGGAGCCCAAGAAGTGAATTCTAATTGGGGCTAAGGCTTCCCACCAGCAGGGTTTGAACACTGGCGCTGGCGGGAACATTTTGCGCCAGTGAAAGAAACAAAGAGGAGAAAGAGGGTCGTTAGACGCCATGCTGGGGTTTTTCTCTGGGGTGCTGCTGCCGTTATATGTTTACCCAACATATGTGACCACTGTTAACAAATGGATGGTCAAACCGTCTAGCAACAGTTTTTTTCTGAAACGTTGACAGTGTGAAAAATTTACTTTTATTCTGTTTCAGTTGGCTTTAAGTTCAATGTTTCTTTATTATAAAAAATAAAGCAGAAAATACTTTTCAGCATGAATGAACTTTAATTGCAATTGGCTTCCTTCCAACTAAAATAATCAACACCATTAATTACTTCTTACTTTTTCATAAATTTCTACATATGTGACTGTATTTTTATACATTAATTTCTGCACCATTTGTTTTTTTCCTGGGATACCCATTCATATTTTTACTTATTTTAAAGAAAACTATCAAAATGTGGTATGTTAACACCAGCACATATTCCAAGACTCTGCAATTGAATTTTAACTCTTTGCTAATATCAAAAACATCTCCAACTTTTAAAAAAATTTTTTCTGCCAATCAAAGTTACGTAAAGTATTACACAAGAATCAAACACAAATTTATTTTTCCTCTAAGCTATCACATACAGAATTATGAAAAATAAAAATACAAGAGAAGATGTCACCACTCTACATTAGACTAACAAATGGGAATCTGTGTCACTGACTCTAGATGACAGTCCTGGGAGCCAGGAATAATTGTGAGCAAAGGGTCATTTTTAAAATTCATGTGTCACAAAAACCAGAGGTTGGCCTGGTTGGATGGATGCTAACCTCCATTAGAGCTTAAGATCTAACCCAAGCAGAATTCAGAACTTGGGAGCCGACATGGAAAGACCCTCCTGCCCTTCTTGTTTTACAGAGAGAGAGAGAGAGAGAGAGAGAGAGAGAGAGAGAGAGACAAAGAGAGAGAGAGAAAGAGGGGGGGGGGTGGGTACAGTGTCGAGTCTCTCTGTAGCGCTGCGACTCATGGAAAAATAAGGAGCCTCTTTCTACTCCCAGCTGAACGTATTTATGTCCAGTTTGAGAATAAATTCTGCTGATAAGTTCATACATCTATAATGTGCTTCACACATTGCTCCTGATTTTATTTTTATCTATGTTATGATTAGAAGCTCATTTGAAAATGAGGATGTGAGGAATATATGCAAAAGATTCATGTGTGTTTAAAATATATAAAATGCCTGAGGTCATTTGAGGTGTACTCCAAACTATAATGTCACATCCTAGAAGAGCGTCCAAGGCTGGTGCCCTGGGGGACTGGGCCGGAGGTGCGCAGGAAGATGTGGGTCGTGCTCATCTGCTTACAGAAGCCATGTGAGTCCTCATACTAACAGAAGCCAATTTCTAAAATACATCTCCTGTGGAATGTTTCACTCACTGGAACATAAACATGGTAACATGCTTTTAAAACAGTATGGGTTGAAAGGCAAAAGAGATCGACTCAGCTACAGAATACAGGATTGGAGGCAACTGAGTTTTATCTTTCCAAATTGGCAAAACCTGAACTCTACCTATTGATGAGTTTGCACAGAAGCAACAACTTTCTTACCCTGCTGCTTGGCATGAATCCTGTATGCATTTTGAATAGTACTCGGCTGTGTGCTTTTATCTATTACAGACACCACAGTGACAGTGCCACACCCTTACCCTGCCCTATGGGAGTTCCCAGGACCAAGAGTCCTGAGCATCTTCACACTGTTCAACTGAATAGCTCAACTTCCAAAAAGGGAATAGTCAACAATACACAGAAGTATTGGGGGTCAAAAATGGGAGTTCATAACCCACTTGAATCAAATGTATGGAAGATGATATGTCATGAGCTTTGTAATGTTTTGAACAACCAATTAAAAAAAAAGAAAAAAAAAGAAGTATTTAGAGAGAAAAATATTCTCACAAGAAAAAAAATGAGCTAAATACTCAAATATTAGGAGATGGCTCAACCAATTATCAGAAATCTTTGTAATGAAATGTTAAATTATGGTCAAAATTCTACTAAAAAACAAATGTAGTGGTACATCTTATTAAATAAAAAATCAGACCCAACACAGTATGTAGTTGACCCTACTTAGCATTAACAAACAAACAAATATGCTGTAAGTTGCAATGCACACACAGAGGTGTATCCGAATGGTGGATTGTAAATTATTTAAAATTTCCCCTTTCCACCATCATTGTATCATCTTTTAAACTTTTCTATAATGTCTATGTTAAATATAGAATATAAAACTTAACTTTTTAAAGAAATAATAGTTACTGTCTCTACCTCATGAAAAAAAATTT
The DNA here is from genome assembly GCF_964194105.1 of Spermophilus citellus. NCBI lineage: Eukaryota > Metazoa > Chordata > Mammalia > Rodentia > Sciuridae > Spermophilus > Spermophilus citellus. Next base: position 97,141,023 of record NC_138187.1, read on the forward strand.
TCCACCTAATCTGCCAGTGATCCTAAAAATAAAATTTCACTGTAATTTTTGCAGTAAAACATCTTCCTCAAAAATTTCACCTCCACCCTCTACGATGCTCAACCTGTTGACATGTACAGGCACCTTCACCAACTGAGGACAGTCTACACAGCAAATTCCTATCACTAGCATGTGCCAAGGTGTCAGGAATGCAGGGCCAGGCAGGAAATGAGCCTGGGAACACCAAGAGCATACTTAAACAAACACACAGGTCAGCTTCCAGAATCAGAGTCCCTGAGTGGAAACCACAGAGGAACATGGATAGTACACAAAATTAGAACACAAACTCTAAAACTGACAGATGTAGTGGTACATCATATTTTATCAAATAGGAGAGAAAGTCAGAGAAGAATGTATCAAACATGACTGCTTTGGGCAAAATATATCAAGAACTACCAAATATTCACAGTTCTTGAGTCAGTATTTGCATTTCTAGGAAACCATCCTACAGAAATAAAAAGCGTGCCCAAAATTTATGTCCCAGAAAGTCAGGGTAATTGGTGGTATTTCTCTAATTGATTCTGATATTATAAAAGAAACATATCCATCATGATGGGCAAAAAAATAAAGGGCTTACTTTTCTGAAATTAAACAAAAAAAGTCTCCCTATTCTCAAATTCTCATGCAGTGTCCCTTTTGATCCATCTCAAGTATTTGAAGTTAGGAGATGGTACTTCTCCCCACAGCTGTTGTATAACCACACACCAACATGTGGAAGGATTTATTTTATATTAAAGTAGGATTTGAAATACCCACATTACAATGCAGCTTGCTTTCACTCCCCAGTATTTTCATGGATAACTTTCCAGATGAATATATTCTGGCAGCTAATATCAGCTAATGTTATAACATACTTTTTGTTAAACATTTGAGTCTTTTCTTGTTTGGAGTTATAACAAAGAATGATACAATTAATTTGTCCATGCATTTCTACCTACATGTTTTACTTTATTTCTATAAGATAAAACCCATTTCTCACTTTATATAAAAATGGACTACTGATCAAAGTCTATCTATAATAAGAAGAGTTTGAAATACGTTAATATACTCTGCTCTTTTGTATTTGTGTTGCATTTACAGAGGCTAGCTGCTGTTATTCCATAAGTATCTGTTTTCATCAGGGAAGATTCAGATTGTACCAGAAAAAAATGATGAAAGTAAGATGAACTCAGTATTCAGCTTTTTACAGCAAAATTAGGAATCTGGAGGTCACAGTCAGACAGTATCTTCAGGCAGCAGCTCAGAGTCCACAGAGAGGTGCAGTGGCACTTCAGCTATGTGATGCTCTGAGAGGACAAGGACACACCTCTGAGTTCCCATGGCAGTCCTTCCATCCCAGGATGGATAAGTGTTCCAGCCAGCCTAGGAGCCCAGGCTGGGAGCTATGGACTGGTTGTCTGCTCCAACCCTGCTGGGGCTTGGGGGCAGAGTTAACTTGTGTTCAACTCCTCTAGGAATTGGATATTTTCTTTCTGGACTGAGGTGCTATCTAAATACACTATCAAATCCCCATCACTCTTACTTAGGTTGAGGAACAAGCCCCCAGGTGTAAGGTTTTCATAGCAATGTCACCTGCACTTTCCTAATACAAACACAAGGGGCAACTCGGCCCCACACTCTGGACTACCTCCAGGTCCACTGAAGCACCCCCTGGAGAGTCCCTTCCATGGGCCCACAGGGCAAACACAGATGCACATCCCCTCTGCCACTAGCCACTGGACTCCACCAGTTTCACCCTGGAGAATAAAGACCTACACTGGCAGTCTTCCCTGGAGACCTCCAGAAAACTCACAATGAGAGGCATCTTCTGGCACCCGAGGACTCCAGAGCAATAGTAGTGACGGAAAGGCATAAAGGAAGGGTAAGCAGGCCACCATCTTTTCAGTTACTTCTAGTCTCCCCACAACTTACCAGGCTTTTAGTGTTACTTCTGAGAGTTAAAATATAAGTGCCAAAATATGTAAAACTACAAATTATTATATAACTGTAGAAACAAGCTAAATGTACAATAAAGGATAATAATTATAGAGCATACCTATATATTTAAAGAGTATGAGACCATCAAAATTACAAAATAGAAAAATATCAAGTGAATAAAGCAGAATATGAAACTACATAAGTGTTTTATAAATGCACATTATTCACAGAAAAAAAATCACTATTTCACAAAATTACATTTAGTAATTAATATGAATTTTTCTGTATTTTCTAACATCAACTTGCACTGCTTTTAAAATTAGAACAGATGAACTACTATTAAAGAACTAATATGTATGTTAAATTTAAATAATCATAAATGACCAAATCCTTGTTTGTTATAATTATTAACATGATGTTTCTTGTAAGTTTAATATTAGTATAAAATACACCATGAAGTTTCGTGAAAAGACTTTTCCTAATCAGCAAAATTAATATTGTCTGCACTCATAGAAGATCTTTGTGCCATTAGATATATGTACGAAGAAAACGGGTCAGTGGTTGTTGCAAACCAACCATGGGCTGCGTATGTGAGCTTGCGCATTTGAGTGTATCAGGGGACTGGTCTGGCGTTGCATGCTGATTAGGCTGTAAAACACAAATGGGCCTTTCCTCTAGCTCTGGCACCTGTGATCCACACAGCACCCGAGATAGGTGTGACTTGCCAAGACGTCAATCAACTTGCTGACCACAAGACATCACCAAGAAAGACTCCGCCTTCGAAACCCTATTCCCTGACTTTTTTGGTGAAGTACATTCCATTGAATCTCCTTTGTGTGTCCCCCCCTTTATAAAATAAAAAAAGTCTGGATGCACATTCTCTTTCCAGCACTGCCCAGCATGGAGCTGACCTTTGGGGTCACTGAGCAGTCCCACTCTCTCAGAAAGTGTTCACGTGCTATGTGGTTTCTTCATTCTTTTCTTAGTTACTGATACAGCCAGCTCCTTTGAACCCAGCTCATCATGCCAGCCCAGCCTGCTGGTAACAAGTGGCATCTCCAAACAAGTGCAAACACATGTTCCATGGAAAACCCCCAAACTTCAATAAATATTTGGATTTATGCTATTGACTCCAGGCCATGAAAAGATACAATTATAAGATCAATAAAATGGAATTAATTCAACATGGGAAAACTTGTAGTTCACCTAAGCAGGAAGGAGTCATTTATTTATTCTTACAAAATACTTAGACAATGATTACCTAACACACAGATTTCTAGAAAGAGGGGAAATGTGAATAAAAAATCTAATCCAAAATCTCAGAAAAAAACATTCCAGTCCTTGGATAACCTCCTACTAATCCAAACTTTGATCTTACTACTAATACTTCATACAGAGGACTTTTATCTTTTCCTCATCTAATATCTCTACTAAAGTAGATGCAATATGAATTCAGGCAGAACTCAAAATTCGGGGGCGGGGATGGAATCCTTAATGAGTTTTCTAGTAGTGCAACTCTTAGGAAGTAAATTTAAAAGGCAGGTGGGGCACTGAACAATATTCTGAATGTGCCTATGCCCAGATGGGCATGAACTAATCTCAGAAGTACAAAGGCAAATCTTTAGCTGTAACAGGAGCATAAGGTTTTGTCTGAGAGAGAAGCTAGCCAGCAGTTCAATACCATTCTTATCAATGTGACAAATTCTACCACTTTCATAACAGATGTAAAAATGCAATTACCATAAAATGATTCAAAGGAGCTCAAAAAAAGATCTGCATAAAAAAGTAGAGGAGTAAATGTACATTGGAAAAAAATTCTGTTTTGTTTCATCTTCATAATGCTATGCAATGTGACAAGGTTTGTGATAACTGTCACTGCGGATGCCCGGGAAACCAAAAAGGAGCCTGACAGGTGTTGGTATGCAAGTAACCAAGAGCTATATACCAAGAGAAACTTCTAGGTAAGTTTCAGCAGTTTAGAAGAATAAAAGAGAAAAAGGGAATTTAGAAACACACATAAAACCTGTCCACATTCTTTCTTTTTGTGTTTCTAACATTAAAGGAAATATGAGATTTACAGAGAGACCAAAGCTTTTTTCTTTCTTACCTTGGAAGACCGGAAGGTAAATGCAGTCGATTTTACATCTGCCTTTTCTTTGTCCATAAGTAGAAGGCTTTTGTCTTCCATGAGACTTAAGTATTTTCCTGTCGTGACGTGGCGTAGTCGGAACGGCTGGCCCCATCTTATGTGACTCCCACTCCACCTAAGAGAGCAATCAGAACTTGGTCCAACAGCATGGCAAAAGCAGCAATTAATAGTGTGGTTCACACTATATGCACATGTAAGTGTGTATGTGATTAATTAAACTACCATCTTTATAACACACAAGGCAAAAAAAAGATACATCTATCAACTTAAAAGACCCTTTCCCTAAATTTTCTGAATTGTAAACTTTTATAAAAACTGAGTTTATTACATTTGCTAAAGTCTCTCTTTTTCCAGATGAAAAAAATGTATGCCCAACAAAAATTTTACCTTTAAACTTAATATTTATCAAAAGTTTTAATATTTAGATGGATTTTGATCAACTGTATATTTATATTCAAAGAAACAATATTATCAGTTATTAATAATTAATACTAAAACAGAAAAACTTTTTAAAGTTACAAACTAATAGAAAATACATAAATGTATGTACACATTTTGTTTCAAGGGCATATCATACAGTTAGAAGGAAAAGTCTTCAAGTCACAAAAATGTACTACCTTGAGGGGGTAAAAGAAAATCATACACTTTTTAAAATTACATTTTGTTAAATAAGATATATTCAAGTGGATGCTCATCCATAATGTGGGGTGGGGGTGGGGGCAAGGGAAGAATGGAGGAACTGTGGATTGAACAGAGGGGAGGAGATAGAGGGAGGGGGAAGATGATGGAATGAGACAGACATTACCACCCAATGTACAGGTATGTCTGCATGACTGGTATGAATATATCATGTACAACTACAAAAATGAAAAGCTGTGCTCCATTTGTGTAAAAAATAAAATTAAAAAATGAGATACAGTCAAGTATTTTTTTAAACTATCAATTTTAAAAATTTTTTTAGTTGTAGATGGACACAATACCTTTATTTTTTATTTACTTTTATGTGGTGCTGAGGATCGAATCCAGTGCCTCACACATGCTAGGCAAGTGCTCTACAACTGAGCTACAATCCCAGCCCCCCAGTCAAGTATTTTTAAATAAATTAGAGTATGCATCAAATCACAACAGCATTATCAACGGGATATTTTGAAAGGAGTGGTGGTACAATTTTAAAATGTCACTACTTTAGTCCACTGGAACTTATTTTCCATGAATCTATATAAACCAATTATGAAAAAATTCTTGTCCACCTTCCAATGTTCAAAAGATGCACAAATTTTTACAAAATTACCCTATGGGATATCTGAACAAAACCAACTGAAGACCACTCAACTATTTTAATCATCATTACATAAGATCTAATCTCACAGAAAAAAAAATCTGGAGGATAACAGTGCCTCATTCTCACCCATGGAGTCTGTAATCCTGTCAGTGATTTCTTGATATTGTAATATACTTTGAAAACTTGAGTGTTTTTCAGACAAAGGACTGAGTCTTCCAATTATTAAAAAATTCTGATATTTTAATTCTATTTAAGACAGGTTAAAACTACACCTTTATCATCAATATTGCATTTATACAAAGGAACTTAGAGGCAATCTTCAGAGAGCCTTTGAACTCCTGAGAACTTGTATGTCTTTATAGATCTTATCACTACAATGAATATTTGTGACTTTTATTAAAATCCATATTTCTTGCTCAGGATCGAGCTCTCTGTAAGTAAAGACAGTGAACACCAGATATGCCTTGTGTCCTGCCGTTCAATGCTCAGTTTCCTGAGCCAGCTGTACATGAGCCTTGACAAGGTTAAATCCACAGTCCTTCAGACCTGATGCTGTGACAGGCTCACAGACAGCTTGATCTGCCTCCAAGCCTTACATCACTCTATCCTCACAGCACATCCTTCCAGAAATGCAGGGTCCTGGGTGAGGTGATGCTACCAAGCAGATGAGGCTAATGACAGGCAGATGATACACAAGCGCGGCATGATCTCCGGTCTTCTGCCCAGAAGCAAGATAGGCAAAGCAGGTAGAGGGGAAGAGGACAGGCTCTCCACCACTGTTTCCTTTGCTGGTTCACTGGTACTGCCAACATGACCACCTCACATGGAAGCAGAGGCCAAGAGCACTGGGTGGACTGTGCCCTTGGAGCCGGGCCTGGGTTGTAACCTCTACTTACGCAACTCTTAGCGTCTCTAGTCTCCAAAGGGACCGTGCGTGAACAGAGACAGCACCGCCTTCATAGTGAACAGTTCTGTTGAAACAAAAAAGACCAATTTTGATTTTTGACATGTTTCATTCTTGGGACTCTGTTTTTCAAGTGAATTAAAAGAGCAACACAAATGGTATAACCTGACAGAAGACAATACAGCTGGAAACAAAAATAACCAAAATAATAAACATTGACTTAAACATATCCTCCGTCATTTTCTCCCTCTGATCTCGTTTATTCTTCTTTCCTTCCATCCCCTAAAGAATAGATACACCTAAGTATTCTACTGTAGGTCCATGCAAGTAACTACTGGTTAAGGTGTAGTTTAATATATTATTACTTAAATACATACCCTATAATCATGTGGAGTTCTAAATTATATTTTAGGTATTTAAATAATTTCAAAGAAATGTAACACTAATTCTTGATATTTTAATATTGCAATTGACATCAAATCTACTATCTATATTGAAACATAAATATCAACAAGAGTGTCATGAAAAAGGAACTTCTTTGGATATATATTACATGCCCCAAATTCTAAAACTCTCATAATATGATTGCTACATATGATGCTAAGTTGTATACATTATCCAAATTGATCTCTGCACCAATGCTTTGAGACTACTGTAACTCATGAAGTTTTTAATTCTGCAAATATTTCAATGAAGTCAATGTGGGGTACATTTAAATAGGTGGGCTCTATGACACAAAAGCTGCTATTAATGTAGAAAATAAAAAAGAGAAGATTTTAAGAGCCATTACCTAATGGACAGATTAATCCTAAATGAATTCCTGAGTGGCAGCTACAGGCAGGTGGGGCATGGCTAGAGGAAGTAGGTCACCAGGGACATGTTTTAGGGATTATATATTTTTTTTCCTGGCTCCTCTCATCTTTCTCTGCCTCCTGGATACCATAAGGTAAAAACAGTCTTTCCTCCACCATGCCCTCCTGCCATGACCCCCAATCACATGTCCATCCCACAATGCAAAATGCATTTGGTTCATCTTTAAGAGTCCCGATAATAACAATTCCAGCACTGACCAAAAGTTCAAGTCCAAATGTCCTCTGAGATTCAAGTCAAACTGTTGGCTATAGGACACTGTAAAGATCAAAATCAACTTATACACATCCAACACTGAATGGCACAGAGTAAATATATCTATTCCAAAAAGCAGAAGTAGGGGCATTAAAAAAAAGGATGAAATCAAAGCAAGGCCAAAATACAACTAGGCCAACACACCCTGTAGCTTCACACCTGGCATTTGGAACACATGGCAGTGACACGAGCTCTCCAAAGGGCTTGGGCAGCCCTGCCCCTAGGGTCTTGCTGGTTACAGCCTACTTAGCCTTCCGCTTAGCTGGCTCTGTCCAGAGCCAGCAGCTTTCCTCAGCAGATGTTCCACATCATTAGCATCTCACGGGTTCTCACTGCAGCCATGGCTTCCTTACAACTTCACAAATAGCCTCTCAGGTCTGCCAGGAGTGGTTCCAACCCTGCTCCACTGTGTTGGACTTCCTAGGCCTCCCTTTCAACTCCCAGTGGAAGCCCCCATAACCCCTTAACTCCAGTATCCTGCACCACTACCAAACCATATGGATGACACCAGGTCTGTGGGCAGCTTCACCAGTAGCCAAGCCCCTTGGACCATGGCTACAAGGACTTCTCAAAGCTTGGGAAGCTGACCATGGTTAAAGTAATACCAGGGAAACCATTTTCTATGCACCCCAGTCTGAGCAGGGTGTTCCCAAGGTCTCTTCACGGAGTTCACTTGTGCACCCTGGAGCCTGACATGGGTGTGGTCTTCCCGATTTATGAGATGCCCTCAAGGCATCTGAACCAAGTATTTAGCTTCTCTTCAGTGGCAGCAAACTGTTGGTTTATTTGGTTCCCTATTTAGTCTCTTCAGGCAACTATTTCTTCAGTTTCATTATTTATTCTTTAATAAGGGATTATAGGCTAAAATTTTTCATTTGATACATGAATCACAGATTTTCTGTAGAGTGTTGTCTTCATTATATTTTAGACAGGACATAACTTCTGACTCATGAATTATCTAGAAGAGCTTCTTAATTTTCCAAGTTGTTATTTTTTGTCATCTTTTCACTATTTGCTTACACATTTTATGGTTTATGATTAACAAATATAATGAGCAAGAATCTTCTCTTTTCAAAAAAACAAAAAAAGAAAACTCCGTAAAGTGTTCTTTATGGTTGTCATGTACAAGACCTTTACTAAAGGTCAGATTTGATTTTAAAATATGTATACATAAAATATGATATAACGTTATTTTATATGAGAGCTCCAGATTTCTCAACCATGGCCATATATATATGTGATCACCTGGACAACTTTTAAAACCGCTGTGCCAATTCCTTACCAACTAAACAGATCTTTTAAAAGATGAGAACCTTTTAAAACTCTCCAGTTGGCGTAATGGAAAGAGAAGGCCTGAGCACCATAGTCCAGGTAGCTTCTGTACCACACACAGCTATCTGTGGGAAGGGAAATTAATTACAAGAAGAGCTATCTGAAGAGAATAAACAGGGAACCAAATAAACCAATAGAAATTAGAAAGAAGGAGGGATTCTATGATACTGTGAAGACAATAAGATGCAGAGCAAATGATGTGGCTTCCTGCACAACCCTAAGTCCTTAAAACTATCACGTATCACAATATTACTTCCAGGTGAGCAGAGAGGGGGAGCTGAATGAGAAACATCAAAATAGTACCTACAGTAGGATGTAGAGGAATTAAGATTGAAAAAGAGTCTCTGAGATACATTTATTAACGTTTATTAACATTATATGTTTATGCATAATGAAGCAAATGAAGAATTAGCATTTGAATATTTTCTCACTTATAATTTTTAACAATGGACTTTTCTAACTAGTGTAGAAATCCAATGGTATTTTAATTAAAAATTTAAAATACAACCAATTAAAAGCCAAAAGGAAAAGTTGAATCCTTCTTCCTACCTAAAATACTTTTAACTTTATCCTGAAAGTCATTATGATTTAAATTATCTTTTTATTTTTAGAAAATGTTTCATCAGTAGATGTGAATAATTTGTTTTTTATTTACTTTGATTTTTTTTAGTACTGGAAATTTAACCAAAAGTCACTTTACCACTGAGCTACATCCCCAACCCTTTTTATTATGAGCCAAGGTCTTGCTAAGTTGCTTAGAGCCTCACTGAGTTGCAGAGACTGGTCTCAAAATTTGCAACTGTCCTGCCTCAGCCTCCTTAGTAGTGGGGATTATAGGTGTGCACCACTGCACCCAGTTGAAGAGTGAATCCTATGACTTCCGAAATGATATGGTGGAGCAGAATGCCAATGGTTGTCTAATCATATCTTCAAGGGCTATTTGACATTACAATATCAAAATCCTCAATGTAACAAGAATCTCAGTCTACCACATATTATTAAAACTGGTCTACTTATTTAAAAACTGGTCTACCTGGTGAAACACATATGTTCTATGGAAGGGATCAACCCTTTTTCCTACATCAAATATCAAATCAGAGTCCAAGAAGACAACTTACAACCAACAAGCTTACCAAATGGTATTACCATCTCTAAACTCAGACAACTAAACAGTCATCTTTATAGTACAGTGTTCCTCTTTCAGACAGGAAAGCTAACACACACAAAAAAGAAGAATGTTTAAAAAGGTAAACAAACCAATGAGCAACTTTACCCTTGGAGCTGATGATCAGGGATTTCAATGCAAATGGTGGCAATGATGCCAAGAGTTGAGCGAAAGCCAGTAGATACTAAAACATAAAATTGTTCATGTACCGTCTTTTCACTGAAGAGTATTTTTGCAATGTATCAAAACACTGTTACAGCTACTGACAAAAAGAAAGTATGTGAAAATAACTAAACACTGACATCATTTCTAATCAAAAATTTTTAAAGAAACTTTCACCTCATAAATAAGAATTAAGAGTCACCAGTCATCCAATAGGAATGTTTTTTTAAATATGTAGATATAATCAAAGAACTGATCTCATGCAACAGTTCTTTGAAAAATTCTAGGTGTCAGACTATAAGTTATGCTACCATAACCCATTTTCCTCCAATGTAACACATTTCATTAAGAAACTCATATTTAAAGCTGACCTCATAAAACTGAAGAGGCTCTTTAAGGTTATTCTGTTATATGTACAAATTCTTTCTATTAGAACATCAATTCATCTTCTCATAGCTATTATAATACTGTCCACTGAAATAAAAGTAGTTATCTATTTTTTGTGTGTTTGGCAATAAAAATACAATTTTTCTTATGTTAATTGTCAGATCACTTGTTTTAGAAGTAAAAAGCAGGCATTTTGACAGCTACAATAGTTAATCTTCAGGATCTGAAGCCTAGGAAAGACTACATTAGCATAGTAATTAAAGTACAAATCCCTACAAGCTTTTCATCACCTGACAATGTGGTATTTATTTACAATAAAATTTTATAGGATACACAATTCCAATTAGTGGGCTTTAGTACAGAATCATAAAACATGTTATTAATAAGAGACCCCTCCGTCTTACAAGAGCAAGCTTTGCCAGAGGGCATTCTTGATGGATGGCATCACGGTTATGAGCTCACTTGACTTTTTTTTTTTTGCAGGGCATCAAAAAGTTGACAAGTCACTTTCACATTTCATTACTTTGTGAAGATATCACTTCACTGTGTGAACCTGAGCAAGCTGCTGGACTCTGTCTTGTTTTCTCCAAATATTAAATGAACTCTTACCAGTAACTCTTACCTCATTCTATGAGGAAGAACCAAATGACAAAACCCATGGGGACCTGTCAGTCTCTACACAGCAACAAGTGCTAGCTCTGAGGACAGAGATGACAGTGTTAATGAGGTGATGACATTCCATGCTCCCTACAGGGAGTTCAGGACTTAGGGACGTTTCTGCTTGAACTGGACCGTTTAAAACCAGTAACATTACGGACATGTTGGTGCACACAGGTGCAGTGCGGCCTCAGATATGGGCCTGCTGGGGCCATGTGAGGAGGATAAATGAGCATCTTCACTCCCCAGTATCAGCTCCCTGCCTCCTCACCCACACACCATTTGACACCGTTCCTGTGCAGAGTCAGGAACCCAACACAGCTGCATAGGTGAGGGTCTCCAGTGGAGTGCAGTCCAGGTGCTCCTGGGTGTCCGTCTCAGGCTGACAGTGGGGTGGAGAACCCACCTGCCAGGCGGTGCAGCCTGGCAGTTCTTGGAAGACAGCTTGGCTTCCTCTCCAGGTAGTTCCCCCACAGGTCCGAGAGCTTCTCAGGGCCTGGTGTGCCCTCGCCTCTCCACCCCCCCGCCCGGTGCACCTGACCAAGCTCAACATGTGCTTCCCCTCAGCAGTCATATGCTGAGTCATATGCAGAGATCTAATGACCAGGGATGGTCGTCCCCGTAAGCACAGTTCAGCATCCACCCACCAGCTTTCCTTCTGAGCCAAGTGGGCACACTCCTTTTGCCTAAGTAGTTAGAGGTAACAAATAGAATGATTCCAAACATGTTTGCAAATCCATGATTTTTTAGTACCTGTCACAATGCACTGTTTTAAACCAACAAAAAAAATTGTATATATTTATGGTGTACAACATGGTGTTCTAAAATACGTATTCATTGTGGAATGGCTGAACCAAGTCAATTCATGTGTCACCCCTTATCATTGTTCTGTGGTGAAAACACTTAAAGTGTACTTTCTTAATTTTCAAGGACATGATGCATCCTCATTAACTATGGTACCATTTCATACACTACATCTCTTGCACATCTGCCTCCCAACTGGAATACTGTATCGATTACTAACATCTCCCCACGGCCCCCACCTCAGCATGGCAACTGCTATTCCTTTCTCTGCTTATATAAGTTTGACTTCTATAGATTCCACACATAAGTGACACCGTGTACAATGTGTCTTTCTGTGCCTGGCTTATTTCACTTAACGTCCTGGGCTCAGGTTCATCCGCAATAGGATTTCTCATTTTTTATGGCTGAGTAGTATTCCATTTCATACCTCTAAAAATACGTTTTGATAATAAAAGGACACGATAAAAATTCAAGCTCTGAAAAGAAGCTTTACTATATTTAAATTAAGAGGATCCTGCTTTTCCTGGCTATTTCCTCCCTTCTTCTCACTTATGTCTACTCCTGAAGCCACTGGTTTTGTCACCTTTCCTTTGGCCCTTACCACAGGCATCCATCTGTCTCCAGGACTGTGGAATTATGCGCACTCTCCCCCCCAACTTTCACTACCACTATGACAAAACACAGGACTGGGCAATTTCCCTCCCCCCAAAAGAACTGACAGTAAATATTCAACTTTGCAGGCAGATCACATGGTCTCTGACACATGATTCAACTCTGTTGTTATAATACAAAGAAAACACAGGCAAGGTTAAAAATAATTGCATGAAGCCAGGCACAGTGATGCACACCTGTGATCCCAGTGATTCAGGAGGCTGAGACACAAGGATCACAAGTTCAAATCCAGCCTCAGCAATTTATCGAGATGCTAAGCAACTTAGCATTCTCTGAGATCCTGTCTCAAAATAAAAAAAAAATAAATGTTAAAAAGTGTTGGGAATATAGCTCAGTGGTGAAACACCCCCAGGTCCAATTCCCAGAACTAAAACAACAACAAGAACAATAATTGCATGGCTGTGCTCTGATAAAACTCTGCTTACAAAAATGGTCACTGGCAGGACATGGCCCACCGACAGTAGTTTGCTGTCCTCAGGTCTAGAAGTCATGCCCCGATTACCCGTAGTTGTAATCTCAGAGTTTGAAAGTCCATTGTATCTATTGCAATAAAACTTTAATTCTGAAATTAATACCTACATTGGGAAGATTCTTCCCCCCTCCAATCGAAACACAAATAAACTCGGAGTGCTTCAGAGTTTCTACCTCCTGCACCAAAAAAAAAAAAAAAAGAAAGAAAGAATAAAAGGAAAACTTGGGGCATTTTTAAATGTACTTTTGATTGCTCACATAGGAAAGCTCTAAGTACTTGGCACATTATTTTAATACTGAATGTGTATGTCATCAATTATCACTACAGTACTGCAGGAGCTTGGGGCTATGGCTCCAAGGGACATTTCTTTTTTCCTTTTATTTTTGTTCTTTTTACATTTAGTCCATGACTTTAAAGAGGGATTTGGGACAAAGCTCCTCAGAGTCCTACTTTCCAAGTCCAAACACATTGGGATGACTTTTTTTGAAAGAAAGGCTAGGGTGTGGCACCAATGCTGAACACCAAAGCAGGAAGCAACAAGGATAAAAGGCAATTTAATAAGTCACTTTGAATTCCGATGATTATGAATATAAAGGTCAAACACAGAGAAAGGTAGGCACCAGCCTCTGAAGATCCCCCTGCCTGCTCATACCATCTTCACATGCATAGTTATGTAGAGTGCAGCAGAAGCTTGAAACATGGAATCCATGTGTTTCAATAACTACAATACAGGGCATTAAACATAGTAGAATTCTTCATATTCCTAAATTTACTTTTAATTTATGGTGTACCACAGAATTCAATTCCTCATTGAAAAATCATTATTAATAATGATCAATAATGATCAACAATAATAATAATTAATAATGATCAACAATACATATGCCATAACAGGTATCTATAGAAACTATCACTTTAAAAAAATGTGCAACTTGAATACAAGCATGGTAGCAAAAATAGTTACTTTCTCTTTTTGTATACATAATGTAGCTAACTTAAAATGTCACTGAACAATAATAATTATAAATAAATATAATCCACATCAATAAGCTAAAGAAAAAATAATTATACGATAATATCAGTAAAAGCAGAAAAGCATTATTCATGCTAAAATACCTCTGCCAAATAGGAATAGATGAGAACTTCCTCAACTTGATAAAGAATATCTATAAAAAATTATGTCTAACATTGTAATTATGAGAAACTAGAAGCTTTCCCACAGAGACCACTAAGGTCAGGATAAAGCAAAGATTTCCCCTCTCACCACTGCTACTGAAGATTATATTGAAAGTTTATTCTAATAAATAAATAAATTACAAGTATACATACTAGGATGAAAGAAATAAAACTAACTTCACACATTGTTTGATTGTCTAAGCCCCAAAAGTCAACAATAACACTAATAAAAGCTCCTGAAACTAATAATAGTTGCAAGATGCTAAAATAATATAAACAAGCCAATTGATTTCTTGTTTATCAGTAATGAACAGGTATTTGAATTTTTTTAAATTTTACATTAGCACCAAGAAATCTAAATACTCAAATATGAATATAACTATATATATATATATATATATATATATATATATATATATATGATCTTCATGAGGATCTAATTAAAATTCCAATGAAAGACATCACTGATCTAAATAAATGGAGAGACAGTCCATGTTCATGGATGGGAAGAATCAACCCTGTACAGATGTCAGATTTTTTTTCCTAACTTGGTCTATGATTTTAATTAAATAACTTCAATCAAAATCCCAGTAAGTGATTGTTGTGGATTTCAAGAAACTGATTTTAATATTTATATGGAGAAGTGAAAGACCCATAATAGCCAATGCAATATTGAGAGGGGGGAAAAAAAGCTAGAGGGCTGACACTACCTGACTTCAAGATTATGTAAATACTATTATGAAGCTACAGTAATCAAGACAGTGTGGTATTAGCCAAAGAACAGATATATAGATAACAGAACAAAGAGCCAAAATAGACCCACAAAAATAGTCAACTGCTCTTTGACAAAGACGCAAAGGTCATTCAATGGGAAAAAAGTTTTCAATAAGTGTACTTTCACTTGCAAAAATAAACAAAAATCCTAAGAGACCTTACATCCTTTATAAAAAAATCACTCAAAATGGGTACGTTCATCCTTGACCTTTTTGTAGTACATAAAATGTGCTAAAAATGCTTTTCCCTATGTAGTGATTAAGGACAATATCTCTGCAAGGATATTAGTTGCCCAATTGTGTTCAGGGACATTAACCATTCATCTCTCTTCCTGAACCAGACTGAAAGATATTTAATTCATTACATCAAAGCCCTCTCATGACTCATCAATTATTTACAATTACTATTCTTTAATTCATCATAATACTAAAAGACACACAGAGGTGAAAATATTGTCATGAATACACACAGCACAGCTCTCTGCTGAGTCATATTCTGGAAAGAAAACACAGAATTTACTTCCAGATATAAGGAATTATAACTTAATTGCCAGCTTTTGAAAGTAATAGAACAAGTACAAGAGCGACCGCTGGTAAGATGGAAGCAGTACAACCTCAGTATAATACAATACAACCTGTGTCTCTCCTCCCACAAAACACACAGCACACATGAACACTCTATCTCCATTCCCTTCCCAGCTTTATTTTTACAAATGTGCATTTACAAATGACATATTTATGTTTTAACTGTCAAAATCCACACTAGAATGCAAAATCCCTGAGGAAGACACTTCGTCTCTTCCTACATACTGTAAAGCCCAGAACCTAGAACATGATAGTCACTCCACAACTGTTTACTGAACGAATAAGACTATGTACAAGCTACGTAGTTTTAACTGTTTTAACATAAAAATAATGCATTACAAATAATATTTCACTAATATTGGTTTTCAAATCATATATCCCATCTAATACTCCCCCTAATTTATCCATTTAAAAGTATATTTAAACTTCCTGGGCTGTAGCTAAGTAGCAGAGCTTTGCCCAGCATATGTAAGGCCCTGGGTCCAATCCCCAGCACTGCAAAAATATACACTACCACCAGCAGCATTACTACTACTAATTAAACTTAATAAGCTTAATTTATTATTACTAAATATGGCATACTTAATTCATATGGTACAAATTAAATATAAATTTATATGTGCACAAGAAATGCCTTTGTTAATATTGTATTACATTCACAAAAAACTAGGGAAAGAAATAAAGAGATACAATCCAGAGACAAAATCTAGAAGAGAATGTGTGTGTGTGTGTGTGTGTGTGTGTGTGTGTGTGTGTATTATTCTTGAAATAAAATTTGGTAATCATATTTCAAGCTTCCAGAATGAAAGTCATTTTAAAGCATAGTTAAAACTTACGCAGCATCTGACAAATCCCTTACCAACTACCAGAATCTGTTTCTCCTCAACTTCTTCTATCTCACTAACTGAAGAGGTTCAGTAAGAACCAAGAATCACTCTACCTCACCGAAGTGTGGATGCTACTGCAGTTATATTTTTACTACTTTCATTGTTGTTTAGAAGTTTTAAAGACAGATGTCTTCCTAGAAAAATCTCAAGAAACATAAAAAATTGATGAAATATAGAGCATGTCAGAGTCCACTCTACATATAATATGGGAAGACAGTACAGGAGAAAATATCAAGTTTCCCTTTATACTTCTCATTCTTCAATTTTATCTACTTAATTGAATGGTCCACTGTAGGCTTTTCATTCTAAGAGTCATATTCCTTATGAGAACAGAGAAGTAATCTCATATACATACACATGTAGATATGAAGAGGAAGTTAAAGATAAATCTAATGGTATCTAGAATTGCAAAGCCCATCACTGAAATGCATTTTCAATAGCTACAATTACAGATTATATATATATATATATATATATATATATATATATATATATATATATATATAAAACACATACACACACACACATATATATGTATATATATATACATGTACATATATGTATATATATATATATTTTTTTCAAAAGTGTTGGTGAACCAAGGCAGGGCAGATTGACAAATCCACCTTGGAACACAGCACTGATCATCAGAATATAACAATGACAATCAATAAATTAGTTGATTCATGCACATTTTCTCATTTAATGTGAAAACAATCCTGTGAAAGAGGAGATAACATTTAAACTGTGTCTTACATAGGGGGAAAGTCACCTGTGTGAGTCACACAGCCAGCAGATCCATGCCCTAACCACAGCTCCCTGTAGTGCCACAGGAATTTCAAGCATCACTTGGTTTCAATCTTCCACTGAACAGGACAGGACTGAAGACCCAGAGACACTGACACGGCTCCTAAAACCTCCGACTCCATGAATACATCACAGCATTCAACACATCCACACTTCAGCCCTCCTTGGATTCCTCACCATGCTCCTGTCTCCTCCTGACCCTTCTTCTGCCCCCATCCTAAGTATCAGTGTTCTGCAGAGTTCCATCCTCACCCTCCAGCCTGATGCAACTATTCCAGGCCTTCACAGACTTCTGAGAGCAGTGACAGATGGCTGTCATTCCCCTCATGTCCACTCTACTCTTTCCATTTCAGCTAACAATAATGGATGCCCATTCCTTCAACTATCCCACCACATTACTGATTTATATTCAACTCATGCTTTTTCTGAGTCTAAGACTCCAGATATCCCAAATTCTTATTTCATGTCTCCCAGACCCTTAGTACTCACCTCAAATTAACTACTTTTTTTGTACTGGGGATTGAAAACAGGGGTGCTTAACCACAGATTCAGATCTCCAGTCTATTTTAATTTTTGAGACAGGGTCTTACTAAGTTGCACAGGGCTTCACTAAGTTGCTTAGGTTGGCCTTGAACTTGTGATCCTCCTGTCTCAGCCTCCCAAGCCACAGGGATTACTTGCATGTGCCACCATGCTGGCTTCTCTATATCCCCATGTTTTCATAAAGCATGTTAGCACCTTTGCCATCTTCTTCCTAACTCACTAAATGCAGCAATTTTAGTTGAGGGAATTTTCCCAGGAGCTGCATTTCACTCTTCACCATAATCCAGGTCTGCCTGGTGAGAGGTAAGACCCAGGACCAGGCCTCAGAGTGATTTTCCTGAGCTAGTTGAATGATTATTAAATATTTTTTAAACGCTCCCTATATTTTCTTAATAATGTACAATAAATATTAAACAAGATACTGAAGTATCCATGTTAGTATGAGAAATACCTACTGAAAAATTTATAGACACACAATAAACCATCCAGATAAGGCCTTCTTCTAGCTGTGACCTATTATTTATGTCTTCACCTTACTATATTCGTTGATTAACTTGTGAAGTGCAGCAGCAACCAAATAACCCTGAATATTCTTACAGCTTTATAGTATTTGTGGATTTTTCCCAGTGAATGCAGACTATTTTACTCTTATCTCAATGTCAAAAAGTATTAATAGATGTATTTTATCACAAAATATGAAGCTAAGTTGACAATTTCATTATCTGTCAATAAGCTATAGATAACACAGGAAGATCCTATGATTTTGCAAAATCTGAGAACTCTGACTCTGAAACTGAATTTGAGATTAAACCTCTCTGAGAATCAATCAAAACATATGAACAAATAATGATATTTTAAGTAGTTGAATTTAATGTGTTTACCCCGCCCAATCCACTCATTTTGCTCAGTGCTTCTTAGTGTGTTTTAATTATACAAGAATGTCTAGCCCTCCTTCTGCTGATAAGAAAAGCATAAGAAAAAACTTGTAATAAAGCCAAGAAATGGATCACCTCAGTGGACAGGATACCCATGGTCCCTCTTGTGCTAAGCTAGCATACCAAGCAGACATGTCCTTAGTTAGGAAAATTCTTTCAATGCAAAGAAAAAGGCAGCAACTATAACAAAACTAGCACCATGTGCTGGGCTCAGGTACCAACCTCCGTTGCTCCTCGCCATGTTCTCCTGAAGGGACAGTGAGACATTCGTCCATGTGTCCGTGCAGCAACCTGAGGACGTCACCACCAATCAGATACCCTGCAATGATTAAAAGTCATTTGTGACTGGGGCTGGTAGCCAGACATTCCACCTGGTCCAAACTTCTACTTTCATAGAGAAACACAAGTCTAGTGAGGCCAAGGTCACAGAAGTGGACGGTGCTGGCTAACTTCTGATTCCCACTTGGTAACATTCCCCACCAGGATACATGACCACATTACACACATGAATATGTTACCACGGCACATGTGAATCTACGTAAGTGGGAATAAACCAAATGAACAAAGGCATGGCCCTTGGAAATCCTGCTGCAGAACACCATGGTTTTGCAGCTCTAAGGCCTGAGCCTGAAAGATGAGGAATGTCAACGTGTGCCAACTGAGCAATACCCTGAGGCCAAAACATTAGAGGACACAACTCTTATAAACCTAGCAAATGAAACCACACTAATGAGCTAAAGTTGACAACAGCATAAATAATAAGCAAAGAGAAACCTTAATGTAAGCTTCACTTTTAAACAGCAGCTTAAACAAAATTCTCAATGTCCAGTATCTGCTTGAGAGACTATTTGTTTTTCTTTTTTTTTATTGATTATTTAAAGCATTACATAGCTCATGATATATCATCTTTCATACATTTGACTCAAATTGTGTTTTGAACTCCCATTTTCACCCCAAATACAGATTGCAGAATCATATCTGTTACATATTCACATTTTTACATAATGCCATATTAGTGACTGTTGTATTCTGCTACCTTTCCTATCCCCTACTATCCCCCCTCCCCTCCCCTCCCCTCCCCTCCCATCTTCCCTCTCTACCTCCCCTGCTGTTGTTCAATTCTTGAGAGACTATTTGGACACAAAAGAACTCTAATGATCAACTCATTAAGCGATTCCACAAATGATCATCAACCCTGCAGCAAGGATGAGCCCTCTAGCAGAAGTGGAGTTCTTACCTTGGGCTGCTTCACTTCCTGAGCTGATGGGCGCCACGCTCCACAGGGTCTGCTGGAAGGCTGCATCCACATGCAGGGTGCCATTGCCGTAAGACAAGTGCTGCAGCAAGAGGCAAGAGGGGGCACAGCTGTCAGTCCCAGCGTGTCATGCTCTGTCAGCGCTAACTGGACACTGCAGGCTGGGAAACGTCCACAGACGGCGTCTACTCAACCCCATCATTCAAAAATTCAAAGACTAGTAGGAGAAACAATAGTAATGGTTTCTATTTGACTTTAGGTATTTTTCAGCTTTATGCTAAGAGGTATTAACTTAAACCAGTAATCAGAAACTGCACAAATAATAAATACACCAGGTAAATTTATTTATACAAAGAAACAATTTTTGTATTAAGGATTGTTAATGGAAAAAATGATGTAGAAGATGGGAAGTTTAAAAGTATAATTAAGTTTTCTCCATATCATACTGCAATAGTTCATCATTGTTGGTGAGATGGGTGAAATAGGCAGAACCAAATTGGGCATTTGTTTGTATCCTTTAGGAACTGTTATCTGCAATTTGATACATCAGCCATTAGATGGCAATATTTCTCAATCATGATCTGAAATTAGGATAATGAATTTCCTCCAAAACTCAGATGTTACAAATTTGAGATTTTCATTCTTAAAAATACGAATGTATTTAAATAATGACATTTAATATATTGAGACATAAGATATGAGTTACAAAATGTTAACTGAGAGAAACAAAATTATGAGTATAGCCAAATGCCTTGCTTATTTTACTACACTACCCAACTGCCTGTAGAATTTAAAAACTACATGAAACCACCACTTTTGACTTGGAGTCTTCTCAGCAACACCACCAGTACCCCTGCAATATTTCTGCAACACGTTCCCAACCCTGGTGACAGCCTAAGCATTTAGAGAATTTACTCACACCAGTGATTTCCCAGGAACCTGACCATCCCAGAGAGATAAAGGTCAATCATAGACTGCAGGAGCCAACCGAAGTGTGCTCCACAGGCCTGCCAACACCCTAAAGGCCTCCTTGTTCTAAATATGGACATGCAGGTCCTCATCAAGAACATGTCCCTTGTTCTCTTTCTCCTAAAACCCAAGAAACTTCTGACACGGTGACTTGTCCACTTACCTCATCAGCAGTTTTTCCAGCTGATAAGATTAAAAGCCTCCCAGGGGAGATGTCAGATTTAGCAGGCATGTGCTCTTAGCCCTGTCCTTAGCCTTCCCTGGCTGCCTTGCTTCTGCACAACCTCCCCATCACCTCAGGCTGTTCATTCTGACCCGCAGCCCAGCTGGGACTCCTTCACTAACTCAGTTTCTTCTCCAGTATGTTAAATCCTTTCACTGTTATGAATAAATCAAAGTCTATCTGCTTCCACAAGCAAGTAAAATATATTTTCCTTTACAGCAATTATCACACAATGTAATTATCTGGTTTTCTCTCTCTTGTAATCTGACAGAGATTCATAACCTAATCCTTAGCCATCTACAGTGTTAATTAATAAACCAGTACATGGAGACACCAATCCACCTTTTAAAATTACAACAGCATACATTTTTCTTGAAAACATATTCTAAGTAATTCCATAAATATTCCTATTTCAATGACTTAGTCAAAAAGCACACACTATATAAATATGTATACTCAGATGAGATCTGGGATCTCATCTGAAAATAATTCAGAATACTAATGCTTACATTTTATTTTGGTGAGATAAAACTGCAAGAGTGGAAGCTCAGTCAATATGAAGAGTAGATAATTATTTGTTGAATCATCTTGGATTTGTCAAATGTACTGTGTACAAAACATCAAGCTAAATATCAATAGAATGCATTCTGTACCCTGAAGATGCTTGTACTCTTGTAGGTGCATTCAGACAATGCTGTGGGAACTTCAACCACAACACTGCGTGAACTGTAAGAGCTCTGGGGACACTGTGGAGAGAGTTGCTGTGCTGGGCCTGCAGGGATGGATGGCCTTCCACAGGTGGATGGGGGCATCCTCAGGGTGGAAGCTCTGAGGGGACACAAGGAATCACTGGCCTGGGCCTCCCGTTTTGGAGACAACATCTCTAGATAAGTTTATCTGTATGTTGGATTTAGACATGCATAACAATAATGTTCAAGTGCTAAGTGAAAATACTTAAAACATACCAAAATTTCTGTAAATCAGGGATTTTCATGTTTAATGTACTAGAAACCTTGACACTGGCAGAAGGGTAGGGCCCTTGTCTGTGAGAAGCTCTGCCAAGGCCCCCAGTGGGCAGAGGCACAGGAGCATGGGGGTCCGGCAGAGACCCCTCCCTGCTTACAGCTCACACGGAGAGATGCAGCTATCAAAGGGCCTGTGCACAGAAGCTGTCACCATGCCAAGGACTTTCTGTTTAGGTGCTGAGGAGCTGCTGCACTGAGAAACAGTGAGGGTGGAGAAGCTGGAAGGTAATGTCTAAGGCACACCTGAGACAACACGAGAGGAAGATAAAACACAAGCATCAGTACACTCGAGTCCTCAGCACGCCCTTAGGGTCTACTACAGTCATATGAAGTGATCTAAATAATGTGCACTCTTTGAAAGAAAATATTCTCTGGGCATAGCAACTCTGGATGCTTCTATTTAATTTTGCTGCTTATATAGTGAAGGGAAATCTGAGTATGAACAGCATCAAGTCAGCCATGGTATTGAATATTCAAAATTCAGTAACAGTTTCAGTTACCAAAAGAAAGATGAGTTGTCTTTAAAGCAAAAATAGATGTGAGTAGAAGGTAAAAACAGCCTTTCACTGAAAAATACAACTACCATAGAATTTACACAATAATCTGGCAGGACAATCCACACATCAGGATGTGGGCACTCATCTTACCTTTAACCTAAAATTGAGTGATTTTCAAGCTTTAAAATGTACACCCATCATCTGAGGATACTGTCCACAAACACAGGCTCAGATTCAGTGGGAGGAGGATGAGGTCAATCAAGACCACAGGTCCAAAGACTATGTTTGGGGCACACGATCTCAGAAACAGAAGTGACATTACAAATCCCCTCTCAGGATTCATATCCTAAAGCTCACTAAACCATACTTCAGTATTTTTAGTTTCTTTTGTAGCCCTACATATTTATTCTATGCATTTTAAGAAATTATTATGACAAGAAGTCATAAAGCTTTCAGACTGCCAGAGGCACCCATGGCCCCAGAATTTTTAGGAACTCCAAATTCAACCCATAGCTGATGCAATTGTACATTCCTTTGTTTATCTCTTAGTACATATCAGGCACTTGGGCCTTGGTGATCCAGCATTCAGAATAAATCATCATCAAGGGACAGAAAACACAGTAAATAAATCTTAACCCTCAGACTTCAGTTTGTTCCTCTGAAAAACAAACAAATCATGGGCATTTTAAAAAGGTGCGATTGCTAGTTGTAATATTCTATGACTCTATTACCTGAGCCCACAAGGAGATATTTTTTTAAGGCTCAGTAAATTAATCAGAATGGCATTATAGAGCCTGAGAGCGCAGCTTGGTAGTACACATGTGGTGAGTAGGCACAGAGCGGAGTAGTTTCTACCATTCAGCTGAACTTGAAAATATTTACAATCACTGTTTTATCCTCAGTTTGATGCTATTTGAGGCAATTCAGCAATTTATTGTGCAGTTAAAACACTTTTGCATTTGTTATCAAAAATCTTCTAAGGTGAGTAGGAGAGAATTTTGTGAACCCTAAAATAGCATTCCCTGAACCAAAGTCTTAATTTCCCTCACTCTTTAGGTTGGAGGGTTGTGCCTTTCTTAATTTCCACTTAGTCGTTTGGCAATGTAAAAACTGTGTATGTCTACAGATGCCTTTATTAACAGAAAATTGATAAGAATCATCATTTCCAATGCAAACAAGCCAGTCCATAAACTGGGATCTTTGGTGCACACCAGGGTGATTTTACATCTAACACAGATATAAATGTTTTATATGCTGTATCTTATTTTATTCAGTTGGGAATGGGATTCACCATCAGTAATAGCTACTTGCCCTGCTTTCATCTAGCTGTGCATTTCTCTCATACCTTAGCTGCTTCGCTAAAGCCTTCTATAAAAGAAGACAAAATTTCCAATAGGGGCAAAGAATATCTTTCCTTTTAGATATTCTTGAAAAGAGGGTTAAGATATCATTTCATATCAGAATATAAAACAGCAGAAGATAAGAAAGGGCATGATTGGGGTGAGTAGTTACAACCATTCTTAGAGATAAGATGCTTTATTTCAGGGAAAACATGTTTCACTGCCCACTTCATAAAGCATATGTGCCTCCTTCCATGCACAAAGCACCTTCGCAGAAGGTGGGGTGAAAATCAGCCTTCTGAATCATTTTGACCAACTTGGCATTCCAGCAGCTGTGAGCCTTGCTGTGGAGTGTTCCACACACAGCACAGTGTTGGATGGGGTAACCTCGGGTTAGCCACCAGGGATAGTGTGGGCAACAGCTCCTGGGTCAACAGACACCAGCAACTGAACAGCTGTCAGGTCAACGGTGAGACAAGTTTCTTTTACATAGTTTTAACTAATTTGTGTTTGGGCACAAATTTTAACTTATTTTTAGCCACACGAGCATCTTCTCAGAATATTGCTTTCACACAACAGATCTTTATTCAAGACCACCTATTACATTCCCTGCTCTCCTCCTTTCCCAACTCTCTCTTATTCTGGTTCAACACGTGAGTTTCTTTAACCATTCTCCATGGGCACAAATCTCCCAGGTAAGGATGACAGCCACATGCTATGCCAGTGCAGGGGCCTGGCTTGGATTTAAGCATCTCATCCTCGTAACACCTTGACATGCTGAACTCGTTTTCCCAACAGCCCCAATGCAGAAACTTCTTAGTTACGTAGTTGGTCCAGCCTCAGACTCACCAGACTATGAATAAAACAACAAGAACAAAACCCTACATATGTATGTGCACATACACACATGCACACATGTTATCTGGTGTTCTCTGTGTGGATGGTCCCACAGATTCCTGACTTACTTCAGAGTCCTTTCACTATCTTACCATTTGCCCTTTCTTGTTTCTGAATCTTCCCACCAAGTCCACCATAAAAGCCCTTCAACCCACCACCCAGGTACTCTATGGACAAAGCACTAAATGATTTGAGACGAAGCAGCAGCACACTGAGACCCAGGGACTTGCCTGCAGCACCCTTAACCTGCCTGATCACATGCCTGTGCACCTCCAGAGATGTGGTTTATGGTGTGGTTTGGACCTTAAACGCCCAGTGAAGGCTTGTGTATTGAAGGCTTGGTCCCCAGCTGATGGCACTATTGGGAGGTGGTGGTGGAACATTGAGGAGGCAGGGCCCAGAGGGAGAAAACCACTGAATCCTGTTACTTGATTTTCAGAAGGACTTTGGGCTGGTAATGTGAAAGCTGCACTACCAAGATTTAAAAAAAAAAAAAAATCTCCCAGTACATTTATGAGATGTTGATGTTTAAAAAAACAACACAAAGTGTTATTACCTGAAGTCTTCCCACCCTATACCCTTCATTGCCTTGTGTTATCTTGTCACTGGGGGCTCATCCCCGAAAGGGACATTGGGACTCCAGCCCCCTTCTCTTTGCTTCCCAGCCACAGGAAGCAAGCAGGCTGGCTCCAACATGATCCTTTCATGATATCTGCCTCACACAGGCCCCAAATTATGAAGCAACTGAGGACGAAAGTCTCTGACACCATGGACCACAGTACACCTTTCCTTTGCTGAAGTGGCTTATGTCAGGTGTTTTGTCACAGTAGTGGGAAGCTGACACAGTTTGCAGCCCCCACTAAGTCTCTTGAGGGCAGACTTGGTGCATCACGGGTCCACAGTCTCTCCTGTTGTTTCTGCTATTGCTAGGTCCCCACATACATGAACAATTAAAGTGCTGACTTTATTACCAAATGAGAGGGACATTTTAACAACCTGGTTGGATACTCTTTTGTAGCTCTTTTTAAAAGTTAATGCTGGAAACTTAAATAATTAGCTAAACTGTAGTTTGGAAATTGTTTGTTCATTTTAACTACTATAAGGTTCATTTATTTCCAAAGTTAACAGGAGGTAAACCTCATATCTCAGACATGGTCATTACTATTGCTATTATTTGAACAGTGCTTATTAATTCAAATTATATTCAAATTCATTATCTCACTGCCTCTTCTCAAGAATCTTGGCTCTACATTCTGTTATTACCAACAACGTCACTTTACAAGCAAGAAAGCTGGTATTCATGGAGTTACATGACTTGCTCAGGTAGTTAGCTGCAGAACTGACATTAGAAGCTCTAGCCTCTGTGAGGTTCTGAATTTTTCCACTCCTTTGGTGAATAATACCCTGTCAAATAAATTCTGTTATACAGTGAAAATACAAGTGGTACAACAACAAAAAATGTAGAATAACATCAAAGTTTAAAATGTAGAATTTGTATACTGAAAAGCCCGTGAATTATATCTACCGCATGAATTATATCCAAAGACAATTCCAAATCAACTGCACATCTCCTGAGCAAATGTGTCACCCTGCAGCACACACATGCACGTAGCAAGGGCTTGATAGAAGCTTATTTTACAAGCTGCACATTTGCACTGTTCCAGGAATTGGCATGGTGACTGTTTCCATCCATATCAGCTAGAGCAAACAAGTGGAGAAATGTTCAGGCCTCCCTCAGCTATGAACCAGCAGATGCTACTTTTAATTTAATAGTCCCTGCCAGTGACTGCACACTGTCAGTAACTCACCACACAGAGGGATGGGCTTGTTCATTACCAATTTCCCCAGATAATTGGCAGTATAAACCCTAAAGTGACCATTTCATGTGCTGTCCTTTACCACAGCACCAAGCCCCCAGTCCTACTGTCCACACTTACCAAGTACCGCTCAGAGGACACACTAACTAGGATGAGGTCATCTCCAACCCGTACTTTTTCTCCTTCTGATCGCTGCTTCGAGGCTGGATGTATAGTCCACCAACAGGCCTCACCTGCAGAGTGAAAGGAGAGTGAAACACAGAGAAGGGTCTTTTAACTTAAAATCTGTTTTCTTTGCCAGTGATTCCATTAGCACGACTTTCAGAAATGTAAAATTTCATGCAAATTTCTCTCTTAGACCATGAAAATCTAACAAACTTAGCCAAATTAGCTTAGGACAAGACATACTAAAATGCAAAGTTTCTTCCAATAGAAACTTGATGTGACATTTTGGGAAGATTTTAGTCTACCCCTTCCCCCACAAGGAACTATTTAAGGATATTTATATAAGTTCATATAAGACCAAATACAGCAGCCACTCAGTTCTGAATTCACTCTATGCAATCGCACACCATTATCCTGTTCACATAGCTCTTCTATAATAACACCTAGCTTGGTGTCACTTTAGTTTCAGAAGGACTTTATTATTTGACAGTTTCCATTATGGTGATTTTTTTTATTTTTAAATCTCCCAGGACTTTGAGATGCTGATTCAAAAAGGGATGCCAAGTATTGTCACCTAAAATCTTACTGTTCCAACCCCATTTTTGCCTTTGTTATTTTAAAATATAGTTTGTATTAATCTCATAGTAAAGTAAAAGAGAATCCTAGTACATAAGAATACATTGCAAAAAGACTTGGCTACACATTAAATCAAATCATATCTTCTAAAAAAGTCCAGCATAACCATGGACCCCATGTCCATTTATCATTCTTCAGCCCCTCTGCTGAGGTAGGGATGCAGGCACACCATCCTTCAGTCTGTCAAGACCTGAAGATAGGTTCTCTCCAAAGTGGCAACAGAGTTCTAATGATATCTATTAGCTAGTAATTATGCTTCTCTCCCCTTCCACAGCTTTGTTATTTTTCTATAAACATATTTCCTCTTAGTAACTTACTGATACCAGAATGCAAGGTCCCTAACAGCAGGAATTCCACATGTTTTTTCCCCCACTGGGGTCTTCCCAGCTCCAAGTAGCATACACTATAGGCACTCAGTAAAAGTTAATTTTGCATGAAGTAATAAACGAGTAATCCAATAATATTTCTTAAGCATCCTATAGTCAATACGTAGCCTGGGCCTTGTGCTGCTTTTCTTACACAAACCAGTATTATTTGCAGGTCACCACCCAGCAGAATGCCTTATCTTAATTCACCAAATCCACTTTTTTAGAACTGTAGATAGTTTTTCACTCACTCTCACAAGCATTTATAGGGTACCCACTGTTTGCCAATTACTGCTTCACAGTAGCCTGGGAAACATTAGTAAACAAGAAAAAAAATCACCTGCCTTGTAGGTTTAGTTATGATGAAGGAAAGCAGAAAACTAATGATGAATACAATAAATAATTCAGCAATTCAGAAGAAGTAGAGCCATGGGCAGGGGAGAATATTATAAGGGATCAAACTTAGGCAGAGGGACTGACTTTTTCTGTCATCCTCTTATCTCAGTGTAGGAACACAAGTTCTAGAACCCGTCTTGAACGTCTTCTGAAGAGCAAACTTGACTTTGTCATTTAACAGTGTGCTAAAATACACTAAATGAGAAAACTAAAACCCTAGCAAAAATGTGGAATTACTGAGCCTATAGAAAATGAAAAATCAGAATGCCTGGGATTCTCAGACTTTCTTAATTAGTTTATAAATATAGCTTTTATATGTTTGTTGTTTATTAAACTAGAGAATGTGAGAAAGTATTTTAAATTTATAGCTGATACGTAAAAGGTAAAAACTGAATGTGTTAATAAAGTATCATGTGATGTTTTGATACATGCAAACAAGGTACAATGTTCAAATCAGATACTTACCTTCTCAAACATTTCTGGTTTGTTTATGATAAAAACACATGGACTCTTTCCTTCTAGCTTGTTGAAATATATAGTAAGTAACTGTTATAAATACTCACCCTACTGTGGCACAGCATTCCAGAAAATGTTTGCTGTTGCTCTGCTTTGTTTATTCCTG
Source organism: Spermophilus citellus (assembly GCF_964194105.1). NCBI lineage: Eukaryota > Metazoa > Chordata > Mammalia > Rodentia > Sciuridae > Spermophilus > Spermophilus citellus. Next base: position 97,170,003 of record NC_138187.1, read on the forward strand.
CAGTGCAGGGACTGGACCCAGGGCCTTTTGCACGCTGGGCAAGTGCTCTATCATGGAGCTACACCCACAGCTCACCAGAAAGATTTCTGGAAGGGGTGTGGGGATGGGCTGATCCCTCCCCTGAAAGGAACAAAGTTGAACTACCTCCTTCTGTTCTTTTTCAACTTGGTCTTATTTATTTTTAACTCCCAAAGTCATGCATACTCTTTGTGAAAGATAAAAGAGTCAAACTGTACAGAGGCTTATAAAATAAGTGTAAAGTCCTCAGAGAACTGAGAACAGTTCTCTTTTTTTGACTTTCCAAAAGGATAAATGTGTTAATATATACTTTTTTTGTTTCAAAATATGGAAATGTACATGTCCCTAGACGGACATGCAGCACAATGCCCTGTGGGCAGAGCAATGAAGGAGATTTTTATTTTCTTCTTGTTTGAGTGTTGAGATTCAATAGCTTACATGTGTATACCTAAAATATGTTTGAGCTGAGAGACATGCGGTGATACTTCATAAACTAAAAAGTGCATTTTAGGATAGTTCACGCCCAGTAAATTGGATAGTAAATACTAGTTTTTCTCTCCAAACTCACAGAATAGGGTTTGAAAGCCAGTTTGAATATCCAACTAATTACATGGGAATTACCAATAGGAAAAATATATACTTCCTCCCTCTACCAAAAACGTCAAGTAGGAAAGCACTTTTTTATGACTCTACCCATGAAAGCACTGGTCTGATGCGACTTCCAGGGTGTCTCGTAGCATCTTCCAACCCAGCCCAGCTCTCACCGTCCCCGAGGCCCTCACCTGTGGTGTCCTCCTGCAGGCCAACGTCAAAAGCCAGCTTATCAGTTGAAGACCTCGAGGTGGAGAGGCAGCACAGATACTAAAACACAGAACCAGGAGTTGTCTGTCACTCAACATTGACAGTCACAGTGGAGTCCTGTTCTGACAAGTGATTTGATACGTGTCTGTCTCTGCTGATGAGCCTTTTTCTAAAAATTTGGATGCTTCTGCACAAAGTGCAGGCTTTTAAATGTCTGAGACAGAACAGCCCTAGCATAGCATTCATTAGGAGCAATATTCTAAAGGAAATGTGGTCTTCTTTCCCTCATAAAGACTAAGGAAATGTGCTCTGTCAGAACAAGAAGACAAGTGGCTGGGGATGTGTTTGTACATCTCTCACTTCATGTGATATTCATGATCCCCGGCAAGAGCATGACGTGATCTGACAGCGAGAACCCTCTCCCCAGCAGAAACTGGAAAACTACTTTTATCTTCTAGTTCTGTTTTCTCCTCCATTTTTTTTTTTAACTCTCCGAAATCCATCCAGAATTGACTTTGGCATGCATCATGTAGGCTTTACTAAAATGAAGTGTGCATGTAAGTGTGTGTGTTTCCTTAGGAATAATGGGACACTCTCCATACTATCATCGGCCCCCACCCTTAGGTTTTCCCAACTATATGTTCTTAGACATAAAAGTTTAGGATCATTTTTCAGGCTAACTCCCCTATCCCCACACTCCAACTTCAAACACCTTGTTAAGTGCTATAAGAATGCGGACACACAGATGAGTGTGGCATGAGCTTAAAGTACACCACCATCTGCACGAAGCAGGCTCACTGCCAACAACAACAGAAGCCTGCAAAGAGTATCCAGACACAATTCTGGGGATTGAGAAAGCCCAGGCCACTCTCCAGAAGCTCTGGACAATTAATGCAAAGGCTATAAAATTCCTATTAGGGAACAGGGCCCATCCAGCTAAATGGCTCCCAGTGAGTGTGTACAGGCAGGAGATGAACTGATTGGGAGAAGTCAGCACCACAGGGATGGGGCATCAACTTGACCTGGAGACTATGACTTGGCCTCTCAACTATGAAGCACTGGCTCTCGTGGTTCCAGAAGAAGTTTCAAGGGTCCCCAAAACCTGTACTGGGTCAATACGGGATTGAGAGTCTAACCTGGAGACAGGCAGCTCACAGTGGTCCCTAAAGTTCACAGACTCAGATATAAACTGTGTGAAATGTCTGTTTTTATTATAGAAAAAGTAACAACTTTACAATACAGACTTCCCAGACAAACAAGGCGATGCCTATGAAAGTTTTCTGTGATTTTCCTCAACAATATCATAGTCCTCAGCACTGCAGTTACTAACAGACATACTGTCTTCCAAGCTTCACAGGAACACTGAGGAAGATGCTATAATTAACCTACTAACTTCATGAAGTTCCATGGAGGCATGGAGAGTAGTGCCTAGCACATAGATGATCAAGCAAATTTATTGAAGGAATGAAAGAAATTTTCAGATGCAATTAGAACTTTAAGAGGCCCAGAAAAGCATCCCAGGCTGTGAGATGGCCAAGTGCAGTTGACCCCACATCTCAGCACTGACAAACTGAGTAAACTCAACTCTGATATGCTGTTAATTCTGAAATGCAAAGTCTTCTTAAAACATTTATTATTTCACAGTGTGCATTTTGATTGCTCCTGAAGGTGGAGTGCTTCCCACAACATTTGAACATGTGAGCACTCTCCACCAATGAGTCATTTCTGTATGGGTGCCTCGTCTCCAGCCTCTCTGTCAAACTGTACCACTGTATTCTGTATCTCACATGTCAAGCGGGGACTTCAAGAATAGTGCCAGGCAGCAACGACTAACAGGATAGATTCCTGCTTTTATTTTCTGGTTTTAGACAATTTTATCAAGAATGGCTTCAGAGTTTCATTGATTTGATAATGATATTTGTTATCATTGAGGAAATAATTTTCAATGCTGACTTTTCGTTAGGAACGAATAAAAGGTTTTATTACCTTTATCAGCACTTGTTGAGATTTTATTTGACCTTTTTATGTGATGTAACACATTAATTAAAACGATATTAGTAAATCATCATTAATATCACACTTGTACTTTTCCTACACCTCTCTCTAGACATTTAAAATCAGGTTACTGCGTCGACATCCATGACTGAAATCAACAGTGTGTGTGCTTGCTGAATCTTGACTTTGAGGCAATATTTACTCTCCTGCAGAAGAAAAATTCACACAATATAGAATTATCTCCTTTTTTAAGGGAATGATTTATTTTATATGTCCAGATATTGGACTATTGTATAACCACTAAAATTATACTGATGAAAAACTTAAATAACATGGAAATGTTCTTTTTATGATAACAGATAAAAAGTCAAAATATAAATTTATAGAGTAAAACATCAATTAGGTAAAAAATATTTTAAAAACTGAAAAAACTGAAATGTCTCTAAAATCACCAACAGTTTTCTCTTAGTATAATCAAAAGAATTTTTTTTGCAACTTAAAAATATTATAGAATATTTGGGCTAGGGATGTGGCTCAAGTGGTAGCACGCTCGCCTGGCGTGCGTGCAGCCCGGGTTCGATCCTCAGCACCACATAAAAATCAAAGGCGTTGTGTCTGCCGAAAACTAAAAAATAAATAAATAAATAAATATAAAAATTCTCTCCCTCCCTCCCTCTTTAAAAAAATATTATAGAATAAATATGTATTGCTTTCATAATTTAATAAAGCTTTATAATGAATGAGATGAAGCTTTTATAAATTGTACATGTCTACATAAATCATTTATAAAGTACACAAAAATATATACACACACATATATGGATATAAATGTGTGTGTACATACACACATATATGGATATAAATGTGTGTGTACATATGTGTGTGTATGTATGTGTACATGGCACATGCCTATAGTCCCAGCAACTGGGGAGGCTGAGGCAGAAGGATTGCAAGTTTGAGGGAAGCCTGGGCAACATAGCAAGAACCTGTCTCAAAAAGTACTGGGATGTATTTCAGTAGTAAAAGCCCCTGAAGTCAATACCCAGAGCCAATATACATGTGTGTGCATGCGTGCATGTGTTACTTCAATGCAGAGAAAATAGAAAGTGAGAATTCTGTGCCTCACAGGTGTCTAATGGAAAGCTGGTTTAAAGAAGAAGCTGATGTGGAAAAAGAACACGGAGTCAAGAAGGAAAAGTAGTTTGTGGATAGACCCTGACATAGGAGTTCACAGATGGCATTTTTATCTTATCTTCTAAAAGCATATTTTAGTCCTTTCATAAAGAAATGTTTTAAAATCAGAAAAGGGACATATTTCTTATTTGGTTCTTAGAGTGCTCTCCTCCTAAAACTATCAAAAGTGAGATATTAGAGACAGGAGTCCTATAAAGATAGGACAGAGGGAGCTTGAAGGCCATCTAAGCTAACCTTCATGTTATCAATGAGAAAAGCAAAATGGTACAAAGATACTAAAGAGGGTATACATCCAAGCTCACTAATACCATGGCTGAAGGGCGTTACCAACGTTTCCTGGCTCTGCATCCCAGCTGCACAGACAGGACCATGTGAAGGTGAAATCAAGCAGTCCACTCACCATTCCGCTGTAGGAATGGCGCAGCAGGATGGCATGCCCATAGAGGAGTGTCCTGTGGCCACCACCTTGAGCAGTCTGCATGGGAGAAGGAAGGGAGAGAAGAGAAACACACCGATCAGCAGACCTAACTAATACAAAGCTCTTGCTCTTCTGATACCAAGAGAAAGACAGTAGGAAAGATCAGAGTAAAAATGCAAAGTGCTGTGGAAATATTTCTTAAACCTCTTAAACCGTAGAGGAAGCCTCTACAGCAGGCTCTACAGGAAGCCTCTACAGCAGGCAGCACTTGCTCTGGCTCTTGAAGGGTAAACATGAGTCCAGTACCAAATCCTGCTCGTTCACAGAACGCTGATCTCCATTTCTCATGAAGCTGTGTTCCTTAATGGGCAGTGCCTTGCTTAGTGCCCAACACACCATGAGAACCTAGTGTAGTTCAAGCACGAATCTTCCCAAGACTCAGGGCTCCTCTCATCACCCCAGCCTCAACACTTCTCATCCCTACAATCACTCATAGGAAGAAGTCCAATTCTTACCTATGAAATAAAAGAGCACTTCTCAAATCTCAGCCTCTTGGAGGGCTCAGGGAACTCAGGCCCTTGGGCCTTACCCTGACATTCTGATTCAGGGGGTCTGGAGCCACCACAGACGCATTTCAAGCCTATCAATGGTGTTGATGCTGTTGGTCCATGACAAGCAGAGAACCCTTAGCATCAGTCCTTTAGGTCTCAGCCCCAATCACCCTGTGCTTGAACACACCCGAATCCCCTCCCCTCCATGTTACTCTGTTCTGGGACAGAGCCTTCCCTCTTCCCAGCCTCTTCTGAGCTATGCATTTAGACTTGAGTTAGAGGCTACCTACTACATAAAACCTCAACCTCTTTCTGCAAAGTGAGCCCCTCCCTTTGTCCTCCTGCAGGTTGAGCCTCATTGGTCTGCTCTGCAAGTACCTTCCTCCCCTTGACCAGAGTGAACTCCTCAAGGAAAATGACCTCGTTTCACCCACAGTTGCCAGCAAAATGTAAGGCTGCAGTAAGCACTCAACAAACACCTGTTGAATAAAAACTGGATGCAAGAAGCCCCATTTCAGGCTCCATGAGGAGTGGGCAGAAGGGCACCCTGGCACAAAAATTATTATAACGGTCTGGAGGAGCATGAATCTTCCCCCAAATGAGGAGGGATCATGGGCTTGCAGTGGGAAACCAAAAGAAATTTGAAAGGAGATCAGGGTGAGATCACAGAAGGTATAGACTTGAGTGTCAAGAAGTACACATTCCTTTCTGTGGGAGTCTGTAAGGACTTGAAGGACAAGAGTAATGATACTGACTGTACTATAAGAAGTATAGGAGAAAGGACTCTAACACCCCATTCTTTTATTCCTTATTTTCAAAAAATATATCCCCTCCCTTTTGTTCCAAATAATCCCTTAAAAATCATTTTATTCATGTTATGCCTGAAAAACCCAAAACCATTCTCAAAACAGATGTTAGCAGATATTTAGTAGTCAAAAGGAGAAATCTACTTTGAAATTATACTCCTTTACAGAATGAGGCTGTCTTGAGAGTGTACTTATTTTTTTCTGTAATACATTTGACTGTGGCCGAGAGCAAATTTTTTCACACTAATATTATATATAGTCTACTACTAGTTTCTCCACTAAGTAGTATTACACAAAAGAAATGCTCTTTCCTGCTCATTCAAAAAAAAAAAATTTACAGGGTGTATGCTCTAGGAGAGGTTCAGGTTCTGGTGTCAAAAAGCTATTTCATAACAAACCCCCAGTCTCCTTTCCTTTGCCTTTCAAATCAAAGTTTCCTTAGAAAACTCAAATTACTCATTTATCAATTATTATTTACACAATGCCCTGCAATCGCCTTCAAAATACTTGCACATTAGTAGCAAAAAGAAAGAAGCAAAAGAGCCCGGACTGTATCGTGTGTGTATGTCTTAGCTCCCCCACTGTAAGGCAGGTTAAGCCCTCTTAGCGCAAGTATTATCTGGAATTACATGTCTTTAGAGCACTTTTTCAAAACTGTCAGAGGCCCTCTCTGTTCCCCAAGACGCTACTGGGTGCTTACAGCACCTGGATTCCCCCCTGTATCAGTAATAGCTAGTGAGCTACCACCAGCCTTCTCCCTGACCCTCCAGAAAGCCAGGAGCCTGCTGTCAGCTCTGGGGGAATCTGTCTCTTGGACCTGATGAGGCTCCTCTAAGAGGCTGTTGTTCTCTTGGTGAAGGGAATGCTACTACCATTTCCAAACACCTCCCAGTAACTCAAGTATTTCTGGCATAAGAGAGGCAAGCATCATTTCAAAAAGTAGTAAATAAAATTTGACTTTTTAAAAACATCAGTTTTCAGCAAAAATTGGCTTTTCTGGCTTATGTGTATGTTTGGTCTCATGCCCCCCAGAGATGATCAATGGTGTTCATATAAAAGTGTATAGCAAACTCATGAAACAGGTAAATAAAAAAGTACAAACCTTCAAACAAAGTCTAAGCAACATTGCTGTATGCATCCTAAACAAATCTTGCCTCAAATTCTTCACAAGTTATTTTAATACCCACTTTGTGTTTTCTGGCATTCCTATACTTTGATTCACATATTCTTGTCCAAAATGTCCAATCAGGTAATGGAATGTGACAATCCTTATTATCCAAAGTATAGGTATGAAGACATGAATTGGTGTGAATATACTGTGTATACAACCAGAGATTTGAAAAATTGTGCTCTATATGTGTAATAAGAATTGTGATGCATTCCACTGTCATATATAAACACTAAAAAATAAAAATGAATAAATTATACATTCATTTTCTATTCTTGTAAAAGGTTAAAAAATTTAGCATGGATATTTAACTTTAAATTAACTAATTATGTGTAAAATGGATTAATTATCACCTGCCTTTTGCAAAATACATGAATCTTACATTGGAAAAGAAAAACGTCCAATCAGGGAACCATCATTGTAAGTAAAAACTTTGATGTAAATATTCCTACATGGACATTTATTTAGAGTAACAATCACGGACCATAATTTACTTGTCTATTGTTATTCTTTGTTGAGAGAGAGACAATTTGGGTTGTTGTAGCAACATTTGAGGTATTGCACCAGGGCAGAACCATAAAACAAGAATAATAATGATGGAGATGCACCAAAGAGATTTATACACACATGAAAATCACTGGCTCAGTGTTTTATTCTTTCATAATTGCGGAACTTGGCTCAGTATTGTTTAAATGTTTGTGTTATACACCAGCTTATAAACCTCTTGAATTATTTTTTATTAAAGCCATTTATTTCATTAACAATATAACATGTCATCATTTTAAGGTTTTCTGTTTTTGTGACCATATTGCTTGTACAAAAATGCTATGCTAATCAATGAAGGACATTTGTCAAAATTCCAGGTCCTTACTATATAAATTTTTAAAAAATAAGTCAGAGTCTGCAGGAGAACTTTCCCATGGCCTTGACATCTATGATGTCACATGCCGTTTTAGAAGTTCAACACTAGAATCTAAAAAGGAGTTTACTTACTTCAAGCAATAAGGAGACATATCCTCAATATTAGAAATTATAGACAATAAAAGAAATGTATAGTAATAGGAGCCCTTTCAGAGTGCTTAGATCCCAAATGAAGGTGCTTTTAAGTGTACCTTTAAATACAAATAGTAATGCTTGGAAAATAGAAAAGTTAGTAATTCTAGGGAGAATAACAGAAATATATCTCAGAGGAGGGTGGGTCCCCAGCTGCAGGAGACTCTCAAACAATTCTGCCACCCTTAAGCAGTCAATCAATTATAACAATTAATGAGAAATGAGGCTTCACGACAAAACCGAACTACCCTATGAAGCTAGGTGACCACCAGCAGGATGGCCATGCGGCACTGAAGAGCTTGTCTTGTGCTGGTGTCTTTCACTTGGGTCTCCAAGGGAGGAGACCAAGCTTAGGGCAGGACCAACACCTCTCTGCTCAGCACCAACAATCAGGAAGGGGATCTGAGAAGAAAGCATCCAGCTGGTTCTGAGCAGCTCAACCACACCTTCCAGGTGTGGGTCTCAAAGCGCACATGGTGTGAGCAGAAGAGCACTTGGTGCCCTCTCCTGCCAAGTGGCTCCAATCACTCCAGTTGCATGCAGATGCTTCTCCTGGTCAATTCCTGACCTTTCCAGGTCATCCAAGTCAGGTACGAAAACAAGCCATTCACTCTTAGGCCCAGAGTTAACAGCCGTCAAAGCCTCAATGAATTACTTTAGGAATAATGCCTGTTTTCAGTGTAGTCTACCTCATCTTTCTAGTCTCACCAAAGATAACTGTTCCAAGACAACCATTCCTTCACCTGTGGCCAACAGGAGGCCAAGAGGGTACTGGAGCGGGTCTAGGGTAGGGGTGAGATAATAAAATAGACACAGTAGATACAGATTAGCAAGCAAAACAGTTTTTTTCAGACCCAATTTCATGATTAATATTTAAAGGAAGAGGATCTATCCACATTTGCTGCTGCTTATAATATGTTTTCCATCCAAATTCCTTGGGCTTGATGCACCTAGTTTAGCAGGTAACACCCCCTCCTTATAATGTAATGATAATATTTTCCACTGAAAAATAAGAGCGGAGGTTATTGGAAGTCTAGAAGATGCTCCAGGTCTTTGTCGATAGAAGGCTTCTGTCATTTCACCCCAACTGTCAAATTCCCTGTAGATGATCAGGTCCACTTGGGGTAGCCCACGATGCACCAGATCCAGATATCTGAGAAACCTGAACGACAGGCTTTTACAAAACTCCACAGCTGACGGGAGAGCTCTGCTTCTTTTTCCACAAAGCCACCTTTCCAGCACAAGTCCAGAGTTTTGATTGACACTTCTCCAAGCTTATATCTTTCCTAAATGACGTTCTTTTGAGATTATAAATTAATCCTTTATTAACTCAATACAAATAAATGTCTTTACTGTTTCTAAGCTTTTAGTATAAAACTTAAGTCCCACAAATACTACAGGAGAAATGTGGTAGGCATATAAAAAGAAAACAAACTTCCAACCATACATCACCAAGTGACTAGATTCTGCTCTATCCTTCCCTGGCATCTTCCTTCAATGACAAGACCATGGAATTTAGTCTTTTCATTTTTCGCCTTCTAAAATCTTTTTTCTAGGGGCTGGGGCTGGGGTTCAGTGTCAGAGCACTTGCCTGGCATGTGTGAGGCACCGCATATAAATAAATAGAAAATAAAGGTACATCAATAACTAAAAACTATTTTTATTTTATTAATTTTAATTGATAAATCAAAAGGGGCTGAAATAATCTTAGTTCTGGAGTAAGCAACAGCAATTTCTTGGTGCCCTGTCATTCCCAGGCTGAACCTTCTATAAGAACAGCTATAAAGAAGTTGATTTAATGGAAGAAATTCCCAATGTTGACTAATTAAATTTAACATGTTGTAGTATGATTCAAAAATGTCAAATGTTGAAGTTGCTCAATATGAACAAGTGATTTATTTTTTATACTTAAAAATTCCGAAGTTTAATTTTTAAAAATCTTACAAACGTAAAGAAAAATGTCATAAGTTAAAAAAATAAAGCAAATATGTACAACCATACTGAACACATACTGTAAGTATTACATATATAGCATATGAACCAAATTCTTACCTTCATCATGAATTTCTGTAAGGACATAAGGAAAAGAGAAAAAAATAGTAAGTACATATTATTTCAAATGCTTGTTTGAAAACATCTCATTTACCAAGACTCCATTTTTCTAAATGAAGCCATGTGAACAATAAAAGTAAATAAATTTCATTGTTTTGCAACAAAACTTAGTATCAACTACATGCTAGAGGAAAGCTGCAGCAAGCAAAACTCTTAAAAGTGTTTTTACATTAGTTCTTCCATTTTCTGTGAAAACATGCCACTTGTCTGAAATGCATTATTCAATTGACAAGATATCTAAGCACCAAGAAAGAGGTATAATCTTAATTTATCCTCTGAGAATACTTAATAAATAAACCTTTTGTTTTATTCTTTGCATATAAATGCAGTGATATAAATAGCAACACAACTAACTTTGGTAAAAACAGATTAGAAGCAGGTAAGGTGTATTTAAACTACTGTGCTGCAATGAGCTGAGCACCCTTCATGCAAAACAGGCAGCAATTCCATCCACAGGACGTGGGAGGGAACCTAAAAGAGGATCACAAAAATGTTCCTTTCTTTCCCTTAAAATGGCACTCTCCTCTCATGCATTAGAAGAGTTCTTTTTTCTCTATAAAACATTAAGTATATACATCCTCCTTCATTTTTCACTAGATTCCCTCAAGTTTCCTGGACTTATTACTGGAAAGATACAGAAATAAAAGAGGAGGGAAAATGCCACATTTCCAAACTAACTCTAGCCTTTGGAACATAATGGGAATCCCACAGCAAAAGGACATACATCTCCACGTTAGTTTCAAAGAAATCAGCACAAGAAAGATTCCTAATATACATAATGATAGATATTACACTATTTCCCTGAAAATTACAGACAAGTAATACCTATGGAAATTCCTTCGAGACCGATGGTTTTTATTATAAAGGACAACCGTAAAGAACCTTCTCACTCAGTTTAAAAAAGATAGCCTGTTCAATTACATATTTTGTAACTGATATTAATGATGAATGACATCAGGAAATTTATTTTCCATGTCAAATCTGACTAATCAAAAGCCTATGTGATTCACTAATAATGGAAATATAATTAAATTCAGAATTGGGAAAAAGCATTTTTAAACCTTAATTCAAAGAAACACAAAATACAACATACATGGTATATCACAGATTTCTTCATGAGATTTTTTAATTGAGTGAGATTTGGGGTATTTTTCTTTAAAACATGCTTTCAGTCTGATTCTGACAATTAAAAGTAGAAAAAGAATGATCAGTAGAATAACTGAGGCCTGCTCCTCAAAATTTCTAAGTAGTGTTTGCAGGAAAAATAAAATGAGAAAATCTGCATATGCAATAAGATGGAATGAATAATGCAAATTAGCAAAGCTAAAATATCCATCTGTACATATACATATAATTTCTAAAAGATAACCAAGAGCATGGAAGATTATTTGCAACAGTATTAACATTAACTTTTTGTGCAAATCTCTAATTGGTCAATTTGGCTTAAGTTCCAGATATCAAAGTTAGAGCATTATGAGATTTTCCAAAGAGATTGTTCAAGGGCAAAGAATAAAGTAGAGTCCATTAAAAAAAGGAAGATGAATATATTATTTTAATCTCAATGTAAACACTGCATAAAGATGATGAGAAGCATCAAACAAGAAAAGAATAACCATAAAACACTCTTTCAAAGTAAATGACATCATGAGGAGAGAAAAGAAACTCAGAATAATCAACAGTGAAGAAAGTAGACTCTTCAGGTGTAGAGAATATCACTTTCTGGTTTGCAATAAATTAATTTGACTTATTTCACTAGGGAAGAGCTAAAATCTCATTAGGCAAACTGGAGCAGGGGTGACGACAGCTTGAGTTCTGACCTGCTTTTTGCCTTAGAAGAAATTTTTGGATGATGATCAATTTGCAGAGAAACACAAAGTAGGGGCAGGGGGTGGGGGGTTCTTTAGGGTAAAAGTACAAGTAACAGTAACTCAGGGTCCCAGGCTGTTTAATTACTACAGAACTGACAGGTCAAATGAAGCTCCAAATATGATCATGAGCCAGGGGCAAAACCACCCATGCAGCACCTTAACACGTAAACCAGGAGAAGAAACTACTAATGGTACATCTTAACACCAACAGAGAATTGGGAGTCAAGTGGATGGCAAAAAGCAGAACTGTCCTTGGTATATAAGCTCACTCAGTACAGATCTAAAAGACCCAAGGCATCTTCTTAGCAAATACAAAGAGTTAAAAGCAGAAAAGCAAGTTGAACAGCAATATTTGACTCTGAACTTTACTGACAAATATTAGACACTTATAAGATGAACAATTAGATTCAATCCGTTAATAGTGCAAAGAAAAACAATATAGCAAAGGTCCTCTACCAAATGATACCTTTCAATGTGACCTTGATCTTGTTTTTTAAGCCAGTATTTCAGTTTAATGAAATGAAACACAAAATACTTTTACATAAGGACCTATGTGAGAACTTTTAAATAAGCTTTAGCTAAAATAGCACCTCAAAAAGTATAGAGATGAGGAATTAGCAACAAAGTAACAAACAGCGGGGGTCACTAAAAGGAATTACCAAGTGCGCTAATCAGAGAATAGGTCAAAACATAGTGCAGGTCCTCTCTAATATGAACTTCCACTCAGAAGGTGGGGCTCTGCTCACCGAACAAAGATAAGCCTTTCTGCCCTCCTAGTTCCAGGTAGGTAGGCTGCTAGGAGACGTTAGGAGCCTCATAACCCTCCAACCGCCAACTCTTTTATGAGTGAGAAAGAAATCTGTTGTTTCACTATGTTGAGAGAATGAGAAGTTGTTAAAACACCAAATACTTGGGTTTATAGGTGGTGATGTTTAATTACGGATACTCCCAGTAATTGTAGGAGACAAAAGTAATCTAGCATGAACAATCCCAAGTTCTAAACATATATCAATATACACTAATAGCATATGTAGTTATATATTTGTGAAACTATTACCCTTATGATGATGATATCCTATGTCAGTGTTTAACTTCCTATGGTTCCCCCACTGAAAATATCCAAGACTGGACTGATGAGACAGACTTAGTGACTGCACATTCACAAACTATCAGGACAGGACTTAGCTTTCAATATAGGGCCAGGGTTGGGGCTCAATAGCAGAGCACTTGCCTCGCACGTATGAGACACTGGGTTCCATCTTTAGAACCACATAAAAATAAATAAAATAAAGGTATTGTGTCCATCTACAACTAAAAAAAAAAAAATTTTTTTTAAGTAATACACAGGGCCAGGGTTGTGGCTCAGTGTCTAGTAAAGCGCTTGCCTATCATGCATGAGGCACTGGGTTCGATCCCCAGCACCATATTAAAAAAAATAAAGGCATTATGTCGATCTAAAACTAAATAAATAAATAAATAAATAAATAAATAAATAAATAAATAAATAAATGGAAGTACTTATACATATAATTCCTATAGAAATGCTCTCATGCCACTCATGTTGATGGCTCCTATGAACATGGTCTTGTGTCACTGGCATCTGGTTGAACATGCACGTAGATATGTTTAAAAAGAACATTATATATCTTTGGCAGATTTGTGGCAAATGTTCTTTTTCAACCTTTCAGTCACTCTACAGACAGCTTGTAAATGGACCATCTTTCCTTTGGGGTGTAATGGATTTCTCCTTCCTTCCCTCCCTCCCTCCACCTCCCCGCTCTCCCTCCCCCCTTCTCCTCTCCCCCTCCCACCCTCCCCCTCTCACCCCACACACAATCTAGTCCTTCTTTAGAAGGATAAAGGAAAATAAATGATTCTGAAAGCTACTCTAAGTCCTGACATTTTATCTCTGTGACAAATGTTTATGTATCACAGAGCTCATAAACAAAGCTCTTCTTTACCAAGCTTGCCTCAAAAGAGAATTTCCCTAAGTTAAAAACAAAGTGAGCTCTGCAGAGGATAGTGGATAATAATGACCTAAAGATACCTGAAGCCTGCCCTATATGTATACAAATAAAAAGTCATCTGTATCAGGATTTAGAAGATTCTGTATTTTCTTCCAAACCACTTTAAACATGAATGCACTTCCATTTTTTGGTAACATGAAAGCATTTCAAAAACCCTCACATAATAATAGCTGTGTGTAAAATGCATGTTTTAAAATAATTACTGTGTTAGGAACATTTGAATTGATTACATATCTTAACGATTACAACATCAAGATATTTCTCTTAAAAAATAAAAGTGTAAGACATCATTTGGTTATAAACAAGGTTTTATATACGGCAATTTCCCAGGCTGTTCCATTCTTTTACTATCCCCAACCATGACCCGAAATCCTAGGCCTCTGTATTGCAAACCAGTGGCATCACTTAGGGAGGGGCTGGGGAGAACAGCCAGAAAGATCAGTTAATTACCTTCTAAGCAGGACTCAGATTCTCTTTTAAAGTATGAAAAGCAGCATTTCATCTCTCAGTGAGTTTTTGTTTAAGCACAGGTGCACAGATGCCCCAAAGAGACACTGAGGAAGAGGAAGAGGATGAGACTGAGGGAGGAAGGGAATGAGGGGTGGAGAAAGAGAGAGAGAGAAGATGAGGGAGGGGCAGAGGCATAGAGATTTATTGGCCTTTGACAAAGCTATCCAGAATAGCACTATCAGAAAACTGATCAAGAAGTCATTTCAATTTCCATATATATTTAAGTTTATGAAGTTCCTAAAGGTCTTGATCTGCAGTTGTTCAACATAGTCCACACAAGTAAATTTAACACCTGTCCCAGAACAAAAAAAATGGCAAATACTAGTGCAATGCTATAACACCCATCAAGGACACCAAGGGCGGTGGCTGGGGATCCACCCGCAGACCCTACCTCATCTGCTGCTCCTAGCGGACAACCTACCTCTGAGCTGTCAGCAGCTTGAGTGTCTTGAAGAGAGCTGCTGGAGGGCCAAGAATCCTCCTGCCCTCCCGAGATTTCCATCACCCCTTGCCCAGTGAAAGTGTCTTCAGGGGCAGGGCATGGAATAATTAGAGAGAGAGGCTGGAGGCTCCCACTGCCGGCACAGGCTGCTGCTGGGGAGCCAATGCCAACAAGCCAATGTGGGAGGCCCTGGAGAGAGCCAACCTGGGATGTTCCTAGGACACCAAGAGCTCTTGGGAAGAAGAAGCGAGAAGACGAGCATTTGCCTGTAGCTCCAGAACTGCAGGCCAGGCATTCCAGTGACAAGTAGCTCCCCCGGACACCTGCCCAGTGCCTGCGGAGGAAGACAGCTTTGAATACCTGGCTAGCCCCATATATGACACTGTGGCCAGAAGAGTGCTTTCCTGCCAACCTCCTCATTGCTCCTTCCTACTGCATCTGAAGAGGGCAGAAGCCGGGCACAGAGTGGGGGCCTGTGGCACCTGGCAGGGGAGGTGAGAAGCTGATTCCCACAGGTCTTGCCTCCAGGCCTCCTCACTGGAGCACCTGAGCTGTCCCAGTGGGCTTCACTTGCATGGGATGGAGCACTGTGATCACTCAAGTAAGACTTGTGTGCCCTGAGACCACTGTGGGGTGTTTCACTCTCTGAATATGAGAAAGGTTGTGGTACCTGCTTCAGCATAACCCAAGGGACAGACCAGATTGTTGCCCTTCCAGGTCAGGCTGCTACAGGACAATTTCAAGCTTCTACCTGGACAAAGCCTAAGGTTCGAACAGACCCTCAAAGGGAGCAGTAGCTCCCATCTGAAATTTAGTAACACCTGTCTATAGAATGTGCATCAGTGTTCTGAGACAGACCTGGCAGAGCTTCTGGTTTTATGGTATGTAAATGAACAGACATTTCAGCATCACTGTGTTTTATCACCAATATGACGGTAATATTTAAGAATAAAAAAGGATTCTAATCACGTAGAGGAGGAGATTCTGGCCCACAAAAGTTGGCCTACATAAGGCTACAACACAGGGCACTGGCAAAGCTCAGCCTGGTGATGTCAGCTCAATGACATCTCCATCACCTTCTTAGAACTAGAAGGTCCTCCCTAATGAAAAACTTACAAATAAACTTAATAAAATTAAATTTTAAGATGAGAGATTATTATGGAAATAAGAGGGAAAAACAACAGTGAAACAGATCAATAACTGGTGCGGAGAGGAACAAACAGGAGGAACCTTGTGCAATGATAGTCATGTCAGGATTTGCCTGTAGGTTCCATTTCCAGGAGAACATAAAGTGACTTGAGTGGTTCATCAAGAAACACCACCCTGGATCCAGCACAGAAACACACAGTGGAAGGGACCAGATGGAGAGAGACAGAGGTGCTTTAGGATGCTGGGCTCAAGGTACGCACCATACACAGGTGGCACAGCTCATCTTAGGGGAAAGGGGCTTTCATTACCAAGACAACAATGAGGAACAGTGTGGATCAGAATCTTAACTCTAGACTCAGAGGAAAGTACAGAACTTCACAAAGAAAGAGCTGAGGAAAGCAGTAGTAGCTTAGTGCTGAAGGAACAGGACGATCCTTAGGAAGATAGCATAAAAGAGGCAGTTCTCAAAGATCAATCTGGTACCACTGCCATGGAAAAGATAAATTTAAAAGCAAAAGTTCCTAACCATAAAGGGCTGAAAGATGGGACACAAAGAATTGCAGAAAGCAAGGTGGCCATGAAGTTGTTTGGGGATGACAAAGCCCTGGAGGGCCATTGAGAAGTAGGAAGACCCTGCAAACAAGAGAACTGGGTTCCTAGGACCAGAGGGCACAAAAAGCAAACACTCAGCCATCAACTCAGCCAGCCTCCAAGGAGCCAGGTCTGACATCACAGAGCAGACTCCAGCCAGTAGGAGCCTAGCTGCTTGGCACTGTCGGTGGGAAGTTTGGGGGGGGGACAAGAGCCCCGTGAGACACTAACCTCTAGAACGCTGGGTGGGGGAGCCAGGAGAGACTGACTCACCCAGCTTCTCCTAGCAGATGAGGACACTAACACTCAGGGCAGTACCATCACTTGCTCACATCACACACCTTGACCACAGGGCTCCGAGATGCAGCCTCCCTCCGAAGTCCCAGCTGCATTTCCACAGGACATGGCTCTCACCTTCACTTAATATTACAGAAATATACTGAGCTTCCTTTTTCTATAGTACAGGGGACAATTTAAGAGCTAAGCCAGATTGAGATTAGGCAGCCAAGTCTTTGGCAAAAGACAGTGTTAATAATGAAACCTTTCGTGTTGGACAGAAGTACGTAGACCCTCATGTAAGTAAAGCCAATCCTACACGCGCTTTGTAGCTCTGTGGATGCACAGTGTGTTCACAGAACCCATCTCCCATGAAGCAAAACCTGAAGCGAGTCAGGGCCTGACAGCACCCCTGGGAAGGGTCTGCTCACCAGAGCAGGTAGTGCAAACAGACAGGACAAGCCACACTGGAAGCAAAATAAAAGGGTTAGAGGCAACAGCAGACATGCACTTTCCATCCCAGCTCCTTTGTAAATACAGGAAACACATACCCATTTTTCCACATCAACTTGCTGTGGAAAGAAAAAGCCAAAATAAATTTTTAAAAAACAAACAACAAACAAGTAAATACCTAGCAGTGTTGAACTACTGTCATTTAAATCAAATGAAATGTGGTCCCTGCACCAAAATCTACTTCCAAGTCTAAGAAACAGTATTCATACTTCTAATTAACATTTAATCTCATCAGACAGAAAAAGCTCAATGTAACCATCAGAACATCAGTAGGCATTAGGTAGGAACTACAACAGGTACTTGAAATAATGATTCTCTAATGTTCAAAAACAAAAATGAACATTTATCCACTTCTCAAACATTCCAGGCCTCCTGCTTCAGTAGCAACTAAAAAAAAAAAGTTAACTAAAAAAAAAAATCAATTTGGAGACAAAGCATCTAACTATAATTTCTCTTATGACATTTAAAGTAAAATTCCTCTTACCTCATTCTTTTGAGGAATACATAAAATTGACCATTATAAGAAAAAGGCATATTTTGTCAAATCACTCCAACATCATATGGGAATAAAATTATTTTAAAAGTTTTATTTAGTGATAAATGTTTTGGTCACATAATTATGTGATTTTCTGAAACATAAGTGACCACAATTACATCCAAAGTTTAAACAGAACAAAGACCGCTACAACATCCCAGGATTCAGAGCAAATCAATTGGAATAGAAAATTCTATCACTGAGGGACAGTCTCAGTCTTAAAGTTTCCATAATTTGCGGCTTCTGTAGAATGTGTGGTTCGTGTCCTGTGAGAATTGAGATTTATTTCAGATTTTTCATGCCTAAGTTAAATTGTAATTTTTTTTCCTTAGAAAATTCATTAACAAGTAAGAGGCAAAAGCCACTGAGAGGGAAATCTTGGGTTAAAACTAGAAACCTCCATTCCTTGGAAGTGAATTCCTGGGAGGCCACATTCATTTACATTATAAAAAGATATTAAGGATATCAATCTAAATAAACAGGAAGATTTTTTTTAAGCCATGGTGAAATTCAATAGGTTACTTGCAAGAGTATTTTGGCTTCTTTTGCAATTTATTTAGTCTTCAGAAAAACCTGTTCTAAACTTACTCCTCTCCTCTGCATTTTAAAAACACACAGGTTTTATTGAAGAAGGAACACTACTGGAGGGAAAGGCCTGGTTTTCAGTGTGCAGTTTTCATTGTCATGGAAAGTTCCAGTTCCCGCTGGAATATTAACCCATTCAAGTAATGAGTCCATTTCCCAAGCCCTGGGGGGAAAGGCAGTAGAGCAGCTTATCCAGTACAGTACAGGTGTCCTGTGTTTTTCCACCCTCAAAGGACAAGCGCTTACATTTATGTTCTTGCAAGGAAAACTGTTCAAGAAAGTTGTGAAATGATTTCCTTTCCATATTTTTCAGGAAAAAAGAATATGACATAGCTTTAGTGACAGTGATAATTATCAAAAAACATCTCATGCCATCACGTTCATTTCTACATATTCAACATATCAACACAAAGACAGGCACTGTGAAATGAACAAAAAAACTTGTCACCAGGGTCATTATTAACTATCACCAGCAATGGAAGCATTTTAATGACGTATATTACAGAAGAGAAACATAACACTTTAGAAAGCAAGGATGAGTAGTAATGACATAACAGGTCCCAGAGAGATGCCTAGCAACAGCATGGGCTGGGGTGTATTATCAGCTAGACACACAGACGACACAAACGGTCCGGGGTTCAGAGACTGACTGAAGGACAACAGAGGTGTAACTGCATATAAGCAAAGCAGAGCAATTTCATGACACGTCCTCCTATTGCTGTTAACAAGGTTCATTTGATTAAATCCCTGCAAACGGTGAGGAGAAGAGCCATTTATATGGAACCAATCAAGGAAGAGAAATATTAAACTCACAATGAACTTGACTTCACAATGAACTTAATTTTAGAATTATTACCAAATCCACAAAACACATAAAACAAATGAACATTTTCCCAGTAACTTATTATCTAACTATGTGGGGTTTTTAAGAAATACAGCAATTCCATTACTTAAGCAATACAAATATTTTTATATCTGTAGGAAATTATATTAAATGTCTTCTTATATTAACACTAATAAAAAAGGCAACTTCATTTTTAAAATAAAAACAATATTTCCCTTAAAGGAAACAATATTAATTTAAATGTTAACTTGATTAAGCAGAGGACATAAGAATTCAATACAATAGTAATTATTTATGGATTGTAGTTTATAGTTCTAAATTATATAATATAAAAGTTAATTCATAGTCATTTATTTTGCATTCATATTTTAATTAAAAATTTAGAACACATAAACATGAATTATTCTATAACTTTAAAAAAGTTTTGTTGCTCCAAGTAACTTTATTTTACTATTTAAGACAGTAATGATAATTTCATTATCATCAAATCTATATATCACATATTAAATACTTACAATAGTTATCCATGGGTAATAATGTGCCAAGGCCCCCAGTATATGCCTAACACCCCAGAAAATACTAAATAATTACTGTTTTTCCCCTATATTCCCTGTAACATTGCTACATAATACTAGTGTTAATGTGTCCTTCTGTATTTTACGCCTTGTGCCTCTTTTGCATATTAGCTTTGCACTCTGGGGCCATTATTAAGTAAAGTGAGTGCTAGCTGAACAGAAGTATCATGAGAGTCCATCTAATAACGAAGGTAGCCTTTCAATGACTATCAGGAGCGGAGCATAGACAGTATGGACATGCTGGATAAAAGAACAATTCATTTCTTAGACGGAACAGAGCAGGATGGTATGAGATTTTACCATGATACTCACAGAATTTAAAACTTACAAATTGTTTATTTCTGGCATTTTTTTTCACTTAATATTTGTGAATTGTAGTTGACCACAGACAACTAAAACCACAGATGAGAGGATAACTATACTGTGCGCCAGTCTTTGAACTGCACAACTCATGATTTTGTTATCTACATTTCACATGTAAGGAAGCCAATGAAATACAAAGGTGTTACAAATCTTCCATAACAGGAAGTCACGTGTTACTAAATGGTGGAGATGAACTTGCAGTTGAATATCTATCTAACTCAATGGCCACAAACTCAAGGTGTAACACTCTTTTCTCTTTTGTTTCATACTTTTAATCTGTGTTGAATTCAGAATTGCCAAACAGCTGATTTCTTATGATAGGTACCACCTAATAGAATGTGTTCACAAAAATATAACATCAAGAGAATAGCACAACACACTAGAGATTCTCACAACATCAAGTACATGAGCTCTAGTTGTTCCACTAACAATGCTGTTTTTAAGTACATAAACATTTTAAGATAGTTATAAGAACAAGATATCAACTGTGAATTTACAGTTTTTGGTACTAACATATGATACAAGAAAAAAATAATTGATGAATGCTTATGATACATTCCCATTGTAATTTTTTTAAACAGAGAAAACCAAACAAACTTTATTCTATAAATAACTACACATCATACCTTTTATTTAATATTAAAAATGGGGGGAGAGGGGTAAGAATTGAAAATTCTGTGTTCCAGGGGACTCAAAATATAATGAAGTCATTTAGAAATTTTTAAATTCTGATTTGAAAGGGCTACATTTTCACTGAACTTAATAGGCACACAAAGATATAAAAATTATGAGTGCATTGCTTGTTAAAATTTTACTAATAAGCCCATGCAATCAGCATCCAAATCTAAAAACAGAACAGAACTCATGATCCAGAAACTGCCATCACATTCTCCCCCAAGGTGACTGTGATTCTCTCCCACGCCAAGGTGACTGATTCCATCCCTCCCACCCCAACTTGTTTTGCATTTATTGATTTTTGGATAAAAGGCTACACTCTTGTATTTAGCTTCCTTAAAAGATTGTTAAGTTTGTGAAATTATTAAAAGTTATTTCTTACTTGCAGAGTATCCCATTGTATGAATACATCCCAACTTATTTATCCATTTAAATGTTGATAAATATTCAGGTTGACTCTTGAGGGTATGACAGGTCATTTTGTGAAGAACACCACCATTTTGGTGAACACTTGGATACATTTCCACTGGGTATGCATGAAGAGTGGAATTACTGGGTTGTTTATAAACATTTGGCCACAGCACACACTGATGGTTTCCAGGAGGTCCTATGAACCCACACTCCCATCAGCAAAGCATGGCTTGCAGCTGCTCCAGGTCTTCCCCAACCAACACTTGGTATCACTGGTACCTTGAGCTTCTGCTGTCCTGGGTGTGCAAGAGTGCCCCAACACAGCTCTGTCTGCATGTGTCCAACACCCACTGGATGAAGCTCCTCTTCATATCTCTTTATACCTCTGAGCATCCACCCTCAGGAAGTGTTTAAGTTTTACTGTTTTCTCTATCAGGCCATCTATCTTCCCTTATCTGGATTTGTTGGAGCACTTGTATTTTCAAGCATGGGTCCTCTGTCATATATATGCACTGCTAATGTCTGCTCCAGCACGGATATCACCTTCTCAGCCTCCCACCAGCCATTTTGATAAATTGTATCCTACTTAAGATGGTCTGTTTATTAATCTTTTCCTTCATTACTGTGGCATTTTCTCAGGAAGTTTCTCCTACATCATCTTCTAGAAAGATCATTGTTTTACCTTTCACCTGAGAGCTACAATTCACATGATATTGATCTGTGTGTGTGTTGGTAGGGAGGTGCCAAGGGTAATGTCTCCATCCAGGGTAGCTGTCCAGCGGACCCCAAACCCATTCCAGAATGAGGATCTACTGCCCTGCAAGGTCAACTACTAATGTGTCAAGAAGTGAACTCAAGGGTCTCCTTCAGAACTCTTTTTTATCGGGGCCTATTTTTCTATCTCTGTGCTAACAAACTGTCTTAATTATTATAACATTAAAAGAAGTCTCAACATCTGGTAGACAAAGACTTCCAATTTGTTCAACATTATATTTGGAATATACCGTTCTTCATTTCCTGTAATGCCCACAATTTTCACACAAGAGAGAGATCCTGAAATTTACATGGAAACTGCAGTGATCTATGGATTATTTTAGAAATAAGTACTATCTATATAATACCAAGCCTCCTGGTAATGAACAGACATGGCATTTCTTCTTTTAATGATCATCTTTCAAAATGCTTTCAATTTTATGTGTAAACATTTACACATCATCCATTGGAATTATCCCCAGGTATATGATGTTTTATTATACTACTTAAGGGGATTCATTTACAAATTTTTACTTTGCAATTACTTTTTGCTAACATAGAAAGGTAACTCCGTAATTCACATTGAACACTTTTTTCTTCACTTTTTATTTCTAAAAGTGTCCACTTTTTGCACCTGCATTCTACACTGTACTGAAAGAATAAGATTTTGTTGATTTTCCAGTCTGTTGATATAGTTCTTTCAGTTTAATGAAGTTTCCTTAGTTTATTGACATGTATTACATAAACAAATGTTTAATTTTTGAAACATTTTTATGGTATCTTTTAAAAAACTTTTCATTCCTCTCTGAACACGGTGACATATAATTGGTTTTGTGAACACATAATTGATTCTTGAATCCCAACCTGGTTGTAGTATTTGATACATTGATGGGTTTGATTTGCTCTTATTTTGTGGACTATGTAGATCTATGTCCATGTGGATAGGATAGCTTATTCTTTGTGAAGTATTTGTCATGTTTCAGCATCAGCGTTGTAAGTGGGGCTCATAAAAATCAGCTGAAACTGTTCTCAGAGTTTAAGATTTATTTTAGTGGTTCCTTAACAGTTCGGTAGACCTGACCAGGGAGGTCACGTGGGCCTGGACTTCTTTGTGACCGCAATGCATTTAATTTTCTGTAAAAAGTGGGAAACATGAACTTTTTTTTTAAATTTCAGTATCAATGGAATGACTTTGATACCCTATGTCTCTTTGAAGTTAAATTATTTTCTTTATTATTTATTTCTACATTTGGGGGGCTTAATATTTTGTTTTATATTCCTGAAATACTTAGGTAATCATTCAGTCAGTATTCTGCATTTAGGACCCAAAACACAACAATATTAACTGCATCAGTAATTTTAGATATATCTCATTTTTCATTATCCAGTTTGAAATATTTTGTAAATTTTCCACTGTGATTAACTTTTTTCATAGATTTATGAGTTTTATATTATTAGCTTAATTGATGATCAGAATATACTAAATTACTTCAAACCTTTGAAATTTATACTTGCAATTTTGGTAAATGTTCCACCTGCACTTGAAATAAATGTGCACTTTGTCAACATCTGGTGCAGTATTTGGTACATGTTTGTGTGTTTATCAATCATGCTATTCAGATTCTATATCCTCATTGAGAGAAGTATAGTTATGTTGCAGATCAGTTTAGTTTTCCTTATAATTTTGTCCATTTGGGGCTTTACAAATTTAAAAGATATGTCATTAGATTCATGTAAATTCATAATTTTATTTTTCTTATAAACTCACCATCTCATAATGAAATGCCCATTTTTATTTCTGGCAATATGCCTCACCATGAATTCTTTTTCACATAGTAATATAACTGAACCAGTGTCCTTTCCATGGAACTTGCCCATTAAGTATAACTTTGCCAACCTGTTACTTTGGCCCTTTCTCCTTTCTGGGATACAGTCTCAAGGTAAGCCTCTGCAGAGAAAACACATACAACTGCTCATGGTATTAAGTCTCAAAATGCATGAATTTGTCCCCTCTTTCCTCCATGCTGGGAATGGCTCAAGCCCAGGCCTCTGGCAGTTTGGGGCAAAGCTCTGTGCTGAGCTACAACCCTAGCACTGCCTATAATTTTTAATTGAAGTACTTTTTCCATTTCCATTTAATGTTACCAAAATACGAGTTTGTGTTTACCATCTTATTTGTATCCTATTCCTCGTGTTCTTTTAAAAGTTTCTAAAATATAATATACATGTCAAAAACTTCTCTACCTTAAATTACACAATTTCAGTGCTTTAAAGTTTATTTATAGAGTTGTGCACCATCATGAAAATCTTATTTCAGAAAAGATTCAGTCTCATGTATTCTCATTTTCTCTTTCTTCCTCCTTTTATATTAATCATATACTGGGATATTCCATTCTCCCTCTAAAAGCTACTAGTTATTCTTTATTAATCTTTTAGTTGGTACCCTAAAGATTATATATGCATCCGTGGCATTAATAATCTAATACAAGTTAATAACTGTACTATGTTCCAGAAACAGTCGAGACCATGGAACATGCGTCAACAAGACTGCCTTTCCATTTGTGTTCTAACTGCTCTGCATCTCAACACCATGTATATTTCAAAGCCCTACCTTTCAGAGAGTGTCAGGCTCACTTCAGTGAACTTCTATTCTCTCTGGGATTATGGACCTCCCCAAGTGCTGAGCTACCTCAGAAGTTTCCAAAGCCTCTGAATCCTCTTTTCCTTTTATTTAGTATCTGTTTATTTTTAGTAATTTATCACCTTTTAATTAAATCCTTTTAAAACTTTTTAAATTGGGGGAGCTTTCTTTTTTCCACAGCTAGAATACTGGCTGGCTGGAAACTGAAAAGGAAACTACTGAATGCTTTTTCTAAAATTTTCAAATAAGGTCTCATCCAAAGATTCAAAAATTCCATCAACTTTGGTTTGGGCCCATAGGTTTCCTCCTCAATAAAACCATGTGTGTGATACACGGATTCTCTGGAATAAGACATTTCATGAAGTGACCCAATTGCCAGTCAACAAGGAATTAAATGAAAGTCCCTCTGTGCACTTTCATTAAAACATTTGCATGTGGTTATAAGTCTACTGTATTTTTTAGAATTATTTATTTGTTCCAATTAGTTATACATGATAGTAGAATGCCTTTCAATTCTAGTACACAAATGGAGCACAGGCTTTCATTTCTCTGGTTGTATAGAAACATATATGGACTTATGGTAATGATGTCCATCTCATTCCACCATCCTTCCTACTGAAGCCATAATTAGACTGCCAGTATAGTTAAATAAATCGAGTCAGGTCAGATCAAGGAGGCCAATTTTGAGTGACTCCCAGTTGACTGTCCCCTGAGGGATTGAAATGTTAATTCCTTCAGAGCCCTTCCTTCACTTTTATCAAGAACCTCCCCCTCGCTCTAACCTATTTCTAAGGTAACCTGTCTGGGAATTGCCCCTCCCTACAGGAAGCTATAAGATCATTAATTAATGTGTCCTGGGCTCCTCCATCCTGCCCTTCCCCTTCAGCCCACCTGTTTCCCACCTTTTGGCCATCCCAGCAAGCATTTCCTAGGCCTATTCAAATGTCTAGTCACTTATACAGGAAGGAGAAAGATAAGGGGAAGAGGATAGTAAAACAAAGGAAGCCTAGGACATTTAAAAGGGCAGAACACCTTGCTTTTTGGGATACCAGGATACCAGCTATGGCCCCCTTCTCCCTCCCGGGAAAAGTACATGTTACCCTCTTTTTAATAAACCTTGCTTTATATGCTTGCCTCAGCATGCTTCTCTAATGTTCAAACTTCAACACATGAGGAAGCAGAACTCGTCACTGATAACCAGCAGTATCACTACCCCAATACCACTCCCTTCTCCTCCTTCCCCTTTGCCCTATACAAATTTCCTCCATTCCTTCTACGCTCCCCCCCCCCATTATGGATCAGTATCCTCATATCAGAGAAAACATTCAGCCTTTGGTTTTGGGGGGATCGGCTTACTTCACTTAGCATGATATTCTTCAACTCGAACCATTTACCTGCAAATGCCATGATTTTATTCTCTTTTAATGCTGAGTAATATTCCATTGTGTATATATACCATAGTTTCTTTATCCATTCATCAACTGAAGGATATCCAGGTTGGTTCCACTGTTTAGCTATTATGAATTATGCTGCTATGATCATTGATGTGGCTCCATCACTGTAGTATGCTGTTTTTAAGTCCTTTGGGTGTCAACCAAGGAGTGGGATAGCTGGGTCAAATCATAGTTCCATCACAAGTTCTCTAAGGAATCTCTATACTGCTTTCCAGAGTGGTTGTACCAATTTGCAGTTCCACCAGCAGTGTAAGAGTGCACCGTTTCCCCCACATCCTCACCAACTCTTATTGTTGTAATCTTGATAACTGCCATTCTGACTGGAGTGAGATGAAATCTTAGTTTTGATTTGCATTTCTCTAATTAGTAGTGATATTGAACATTTTTTTCATATATTTGTTCATCGATTGTATATCCTCTGAGAAGTGTCTGTTTAATTGCTTGGCCCATATATTGAATGGGTTATTTGTTTTTTTGGTGTTAAGGTTTTTGAGTTCTTTATATATCCTGGAGATTAGTGGTCTGATGTGTGTGTGGTAACAATGTAGTCCCATTCTGTAGGCTCTCTATTCACCTCAGTGAATGTTTCTTTCGCTAAGAAGTTTAATTTTAGATTGAATCCATCCCATTTAAAATCCCATTGATTTTAATTCTTGCGCTATGAGTCTTATTAAGGAAGTTGAGGCCTAATCCCACATGATGGAGATTTGGGCCTATTTTTTCTTCTATTAGGTGCAAGATCTCAGGTCTAATTTCTAGGTCCTTGATCTACTTTGAGTTTTGTGCATGGTGAGAGATAGGGGCTTAATTTCATTTTGCTGCCTATGAAGTTCCAGTTTTCCCAGCATCATTTGTTGTTATGGGTTAGTCTCTGTGTCCTCTATTCTGTAGCATTGGTCTACAAATCTATTTTGGTGCCAGTATCATGCCATTTTTGTTACTATTGCTTTGTAGTGTAGTTTAAGGTCTCGTATCATGATACCACCTGCTTCAGTCTTCTTGCTGAGTATTGCTTTGGCTATTCTGGGTCTCTTATTTTTCCAAGATGAGTTTCATGATTGCCTATTAAAATACAATTGACTTAAAAGTAATCAGTTTATGCCTTGAAAATGGAAAAGGAAAGAAACAAGTATTTAACTATAATTTGTTAGACTATAAACTAACATTTATACCTCTTGACATAAGCATTGCATTGGTAGACTTGCTTTCTGTCCTATAACTAGTATTTCCATTAGTTAGAGAAAGATAAATAAAGTAGCTTCTATCTTTACATGTGTTTTCAAATGGTGGAACTACAGACGCAGTACTGGACCTCCAACAGACCTCTCAGGTACAGAAAAGGAAAATGCAAAGTATTAAATCAGGACACACAGATATAGCATTTATGTTAGGGAAATTATAAATAATTAAAGAGCACCTCTGTGTACTAAAATGTCAAATGTGATTTCTATTTTAAACTGCATGAGACTGCAAAATCCTTCCTATCAGTTTGAGAAAGAAATTTACCACAAATTTAATTAAGCAAATGAAGTCACAAACATAAGTCCAGTAACTTGTTAAAGACATTGGCCCAATTTTCTGGCTTTACTGATTTTGCATTAACCAGGTAGAACTCCCTTATTTTTTAGATATTGAACAATGAAGTAGATTTAGTGCAGTAATCTTAAGTCTTCCACACTAACACACATGTGACCTAATTCAAGGAAAGACTTTATAACTTTATCATATTTTTTATTTTTTCTCTTTTAAAAAATTTAAGCCAGGGGCTGGGGTTGTAGCTCCTTGGTACAGCACTCACTGGCACATCCAAGGCACTGGGTTTGATCCTCAGCACCACATAAAAATAAACAAAGGTACTGTGTCCAACTGAAAAAAAAAAATTAAGCCAGACAACAAACTCAAGATCTACCATTTCCTAAATAATTCCTGTGTTAGAACAGGTGTGAGGATAGCCTTAGGCTTGAGCCTAAGCAACTCCATTTTAAAAACTCCAGTTTGAAACCTGCAGTCTCAGACACATCCAAGAGATCCCTCCAGTATGGTCTACAACAAGTGACTTCCCCTCACCCTGATACACAGAGTGAAGCCCTGGCAGCTGTCCTCGCCTGATAGAGAAGATCAGGGTGGAGACCACCAGACCAGATGTTTCTGACCCCAAGGGTAAATGATGTCACTGAGAAATCCAGTGGTAGCTGATAAGGATCGAAAGGAGGGTCAAAAGCCCCAAAATTTAGTATAAATAATAGAGCTAATGAACAGAGATTCAGACAGCCGAAACAAGGATGCACTGGAGCTGGAGAGCCTGATGAGAACCTGGACTGACATCCCATCACTTGTCATCATTTCCTGATCCTCTGCCTGATCCTTACAGCTCTCAAACTCTACCACCTCGTCTGGACCTTGGTGAGAGCCACAACTTCTCCCTATGACCCTCTTCTCAACCGGTCGTCCACTCCACGCCAGGAAAAGCCTGCCTTGGTTCTGGACCTGATCACCATGGTCTGAGTGAGTGTGCATATACTGAATGTCAAGTCTAAGGCTTGAGACTTCTGAACTTAGCATGCAGAGGGAATGTCTGTAACTAGCCTGTCATGATTAAGTGTTTTGCAGTGCTTAGAATTAATCTAGAATTGTTTGCTGTGAATGGATTATGTCTACTGCAGTGCCTAGCATTAAGGATTGTCATTTTCTTGATTAAGAACCTATAGAGTGAAATTGTGTTGAGTAATTAGAGTGAATTCAGCATTGAAAGGGGCAGAAGTGCATGGACATTCTTTATTTCTCCCTTCAACTGCATACGTCGCAATTTTGCCCCCCTCAAGACAACAGGACAGTTCTTAGAATACTTCTTAAATACTATCTGAATTTGCCTAAACCCTCAGGAAAACATGTATACTTTTATCTCATGGTAACTAATACTTCCTCAAAGCATAGAATATGCTAAAATGGCTCTTGCATAAACTTCCAAGTTAACAAATTCAAGTGGATGGATACTAATAATGTAGTAGCTCTCTCCCAGGTAGGCTACTTATCAGAATTAATAAGTACAATTGAATACCACAAGTAATTTCATGTGGGAGAATCGACAGTCAAGAAGAGGATGAACAACTTGGAGGGAAAGGGCAATGAGGGAGGACAGCCTCATTACTAAACATTGAAATGTTTCTAAAATGTCAGATCATTAAATCAGGAAAGTTGACAATAACAGCCATGCTTGTGTGACAGAATACTTAGTGCAGAGCAACAGCCTAGGAACGGGCATGAATTTACTGTACAACGTAAAACACATCACAGTAAATATAAGGAAGGGGATCATCAGTCATGAATAATGATTGGACTGTGGCATAACCATCGGGAAAAATCAACTTAAATACTTATCTCAATGAACCTCAGACAGATCTACCATGAATTTCAGTTTTCATATAATAAACTCCCCAATTACTTCTAGAACTACTATGAAAAAATGATGGGTACAGAGGGAGATATAGTGCTTTTAAAATGTAGTCCAGCCCTGTCCTGCATTCTCTCACCCTCTTCCTTTCCAATGTGGGGCCTGAGGAATCGATCTTGCAAAGAAGAGGTGGTGGGGAAGATGAGTCACTCTGCCATCCACAGAGGGTGAGCCAAGATTCACCACCCACATTCACAACTGTATGCCTGGAATGGGCTTCAGGAAGAGACCCCCTGGGGCACTCTCAAGAGATTCAGAAATTTCCTTTAAGGAGATGGGGACTCCAGATGGATACACTGGTACCAGACTCAAAAGAGCTGTCTGGGCCAAATGAACAAGGACTGTCCCTGACTTTACTTGTGTATGGATGTCCAGAGAACAATGAAGACAAAAAGTCATCAAGTCAAAGCTCTATGCTTTGGTAATTGTGTGCCCATTACCACTTCCAAAAAAAACCAGAGACAATCAGGGGGATGAGAACCAACTGCCAACTGCTAGATAAACTGAGAGAAAACTGCAAAAAATAAATACCAATTCAATGCAATGCCAACAAGTTATTTTGTAGAGATTTTAAAATGCATCTGGGAAGGTTAAAAAAAACAATAACGAACACAGTATTGGAGAACACAAATTTTGCTATCAAAACTTACTATAAAACTAAACTAACCAAGAGAGTAAAAGAAGATGCAAATCATACACTGTTGTACTGCTCAACAAAGAGACAGCAGAAAGAGAGCTACGTAAGTACAAGCAACTAATGGTGAGGAGGAAGCAAAAGCAGACAACAAAAGAGAAAGCACAGCCTCTTGAACAAATGAGGCTGGAAGAGCTAGACATCTACATTACGGAATAATAAAAAAAGTGAGGTCAGAACCAGAACTCAATCCTTGCACAAAAAGATCTAATTGTAATATACAAAAGTAAAACTCATAGAAGATACCACAGAAGAAAATCTAAGAGACCCTGTGAAGGTGATGACATCTTACATACAACACCAAAAGCATTATCCATGCATGACAGAAAGATTGACAAGTTGGGCTCTATTAAAATCACAAACTTCTGCCCTATGAAAGACATTGTTAATGGAATGAAGAGAAGCTACAACAGAGAGAGAATCTCTGCAAAACAGACTTACTCACTATTAAAACTGGTGCCCACCACATACACACAATTCTTAAAATGCAACAATAAGGAAATAAACAGCCCAATTCAAGACAAGATCTGACTAGATACCTCACCAATGAAGACACAAAGATGGTAAATAAGCATACAAAAATATGTTCCACATCATGTGATCCATAAATTGCAAATTAAAACAATCATGCACACCTATTGGAATGTCTAAAATCAAAACAGTGACA
Organism: Spermophilus citellus; assembly: GCF_964194105.1. Taxonomy (NCBI): domain Eukaryota; kingdom Metazoa; phylum Chordata; class Mammalia; order Rodentia; family Sciuridae; genus Spermophilus; species Spermophilus citellus. The sequence continues at coordinate 97,201,143 of NC_138187.1, forward strand.
TCATCAAATGCTGGTAAGTATGTAGAGCAACAGAAGCTCACATTTGCTGCTGGGTGGAACACACCACGGTGCAGCCACAGTGGAAGACAGTTGGGCAGTTTCTCTTGAGACTAAATGTACTCAGCACATGATACCACTCCTTAGGATTTATCCAAAGGAGTTGAAAACTTAGGTCCACATGAAAACCTGCACACACATTTATAATAGCTTTATTCATCAGCAAAACTTAGAAGCAATCAAGATGTCCTTCATCATATGAGTGGGCAAGAAATGGGCACAACCAATCAATGAAATATTTTTTCAGTAGCAAAATAAATGAGCCTTAAATGCATATTGCTACACAAAAGAATGCAGTCCAGAAAGCCTAGATATGTGATTCCAACCACAAGATGTTCTGGAAAAGGCAAGACCACAGAAGCAGTAGAAGATCAGCTATTTAAAATGGTTATGGATGATCCAGAGTTGAAGAGGTGAAGCACAGAGTCTCTTCAGGACAGTAAAAATATTCCCTATTGTACAGCAAAGACAGATCCATGTCATTATTCCTTTTTCAAAGCCAACATAATGTACAGCATAAAGAATAAAACCTACTGTAAACATGGGACTTTAGTTAATAATAATGTATCAGTACTGGCTCAATGATTATAACAAATGCAGCACACTAGGGCAAGACAAATAACAACAAAGCTGAGAAGACAGGGGCATTTTGTGCAAACTCTTTACTTCCCAACCATTTTCTCTATATAGAAAACTGTTTTAAGAAAGTGAAAATATTTTCAAATGTAAAAAAAATCAAATACATTTAATTCTAATGTAAAGAAATGTATCTAATATTGTATGGTGCTCTCACTAGTGTTACATAAGGGACAGTTTTCTCTTATCGGGTAATACAATGCTCTTGAAAAATTCTTCTCACAAGACTCACTTTTTCCAAAACTATGGAAATCGGTATAACATAGTAGCTATCCAGCAGTTCCTTCAGTCAGAAATATTTACCAATATCTGTTTAAAAAAAAAAAAAAAACAGGCCCTCTCATAGGTATTAGTAGGATAATACATAGACAAAACAGATGGAAAGCCCAGTCAGTACTTCTGGGTTTACGCTCTGATGTGGGCAGTAATCTAACTGATAGGCAGTCACTCAACTAATCATTAACATCAACTGTGTCAGAAGGGAGAAGGTGCTTTGAAGAAAACACCACCAAGGTATGAAGGTACCTAACTGGTAAATGCACGTGCGTGTATGTGTGCATGCGCATGTGCACACACCTGTGTCTGTGTGTTTGGCAGGGGGAGTAATGGGTAGTACTGTTTCATAAAGACTTGTGCAAGGAAGTTTTCCACCCAACTAGAGTATTTTAAGAAAAAAAAGTTAGAATTTTTTTTTTAGAGAGAATTTTAATATTTATTTATTTTATTTTATTTTATTTTTTTTAGTTTTTTTCAGCACACACAACATCTTTGTTTGTATGTGGTGCTGAGGATCAAACCCGGGCTGCACGCATGCCAGGCGAGCGCTCTACCACTTGAGCCACATCCTCAGCCCAAAAAAAGTTAGAATTTTAAAAGAACAAAAATTAGAGGTTCAATAGATTCCAAGTACATTTAAATCATTGTAATTCCAGAATATCAGAGAAATTTACCATCTGATTCATGTTTGCTAATATTTACACATAAAAAATGTTTTTTCCTTTGTGAACACAAAAGAATCCGAGAAAAATGTCCAAATTGAATGGTACTAATGAAATAAAGTAATGTATACATTCAAGATTCATAATCTAAAACAGTGCCTAACGTGATTAAATTACATGCTGATTAAATTGACCTCCTTATTGAGTTTCATGCTGAAGTCTCTGCAAACCAAGTCATTTGAATGCACAGAATGACGCAAGGCCTGAACTGCTGAGCAGAAAGCCACCTTTCTAAAAAGGGAAAAGCAGAAGAAGAACCAGAGTCTGCAAACCCAGGACATGCATGTTTCAACCAGGTGACCTCTCCACTCACATATGAGCCCTTGGGATATCCTGATCCCAGCCACTGCTGAGCCGCTGTGCCAGCTTTGGAGGTGAAGGGCAGATGCGGCCTACAGAGGCATTAGGCAAGATCTTGGCTAATATCACATCAAGTACTCAACTGTCGGTGGACTAGTCTCAGCCTCATCCCCAAAGCAGCCTCTAACAACAACAACAAAAGGCAACAATATGAGACTATCCACGAGTAGATACCTTAATCTTCTTCACTGTAGTAACAATTTCCTTTTCTGTATGTATTCCATAACATCATGCTCTATACCTTAAATATACACAACACTTATTTTTTTTAAAGTAAACTTCTTTTCCTGGTGAGTCATTAGCCCAGCCAGCTGAGAAACATTCAATGATGTACAGAACACCATCTATATCACATATAGGTACGAAGAAGACTCATTAACCCTACTACAGTCCTCATGCTACCCCACTCTACTCTAATAAGGTAAAAGCAAATGGAAAGAAAATGTCAATGTACAACTCAGCCAGAGGAGACAGTGTTGACTCTCAGCTTTGGACCATGGGCCTGTCTGCCCAAAAAACTTGACAAATATCCTTCAGATACAGAGACACTGAAAAGGTATCAAAACATCAGAAAATAAGGATACAAATGAAACACAAAGATCCACTTTTGCAACTATATATACTGAAAACTCAGAAAGTCTTCAAAGAATCAAGTCTTATTTATGCAAAATACGTCTGAATCTGTGAATTGGCAGCCACATAAAAGAGCCTGCAGGTAACCCCTGCCAAGCTTGCAGGGAGGTCAGGTTCCTATCAGAACATCTTTCAGGGGCAAGATTCAGCCACAAGATGCTCTGGCTCCCACCTGGTCTTGCTAACCATCTTTCTGGAGCTCAGTGTTTCCATGAGGAGCAGACAAATAACAGCACCCCAGAGACACCACATCCCAATCCCTGGAACCTGTGAGCATGTTACAGGAAAGCACTCTGCCACTTTTGAAATGGAGGTTGAGTCCAGAGAAGCTAATGAAAGGGCTCTCCCAGAGTGCAGAGGGTGGCTGCAGCCCTGGAGACTCCTCAATTTTAGTTCAGATAGACTGCTACAGACCTACCTGCAAGATAGTGAACTTATGTTGGTAATGTATTCCAGCAGCAGGAGAAACCCCTGGCTAAACCCTTCAGATAGCTGGGGCTTTCCACGGTGGTGATGGAGCAGTTGGTTTTTAAACACTCAGTTCAGAGTTTATCACGGTTTTCTCCAGGGGGGCGGGATCGGGATCTGGCAGGAGCTCCTCAGGACATCCTGCTGTCAAGGTCATGAAAGCAATACCACACCCATGATGCCTCCCGTGTCGGGACTGTTCTTCACATCTTGCTTATTTAATTTTCAGACAACTCCACGAGGGAGATGCTTTGGTATCCACCTTATAAATAAGAAAACTCAGGCCCAGTGAGGTTGAGTAACTTGTCTCACATGATCAGGAATTGCACTCGGAGAATTTGCAGAGTCACCTGTCTTTAACTACCATGACTCACACACCATCCTTCTTCCTGGATCATCTCCTCTCAAACGAACATAAAATGATCTGACATGCACTTGTGTGAAAATGGTGCCTCAATATTTATAAATGTATTTATGAAAAACTCCTATATGGCAATTCAATGTTTAAAAAATTAGGATTAATTATTTTTACATACATGACAATAGTGGAATGCATTATACTCATGAAAAATTGTGCTGTAAATGGGTAATAATAACTCTGTATATAAAGTATGGCTGAGGTTGTGTGGCTCAGCGGTAGAGCGCTCGCCTAGCACAGGTGAGGCTCTGGGTTTGATCCTCAGCATCACATAAAAACAAAGATGTTGTGTCCAACTACAATTTATATATATATATATATATATATATATATATATATATATATATATATTTTTTTTTTTTTTAAATATGTTTTCTAAAAAATATTTACAACTAAATCTGGCTAGTGACTTTTTCAGTGCTCTGAGAGTGAGGATTTAATAGAATGGAGAGATAAAGATTTAATAGAATGACACAAGTGTGCTACAATTCCATGTCCTACTACATTTTTCATAAAAACTCAACACTTGAGTTTGTTGCATATCTCAATCACCTGTAATTAGAAGACAATATATCATGTAAAAATAACATTCTTACAGTCTTACAAAATAATAAGCCTGTTAGTAAATTAAAACAAAAATAATTTTAAATCTCTGGACATGCTATTGTCTTCCTGGCAAGTTTTGCTTTCTACCAGAACTACAGATAATAGTCTAACAAGATAAAACTACTCCATGGAAAATTTTAAAATTATTTTTATATTAATAGTTTAATATTACTTCTAATTGTCTTGGAAATGATTCTTAAAAATGAAAAGAAAATTAAAAGGAATATCAAGTTCACATTCCTTCTTCATGTGAACAATGCAATTGTTTTTCTATCCCTATGATCATAAGCTCTTTGATGAGCAAACTCAATTATTAATTTTAGTATCAGCAGAGGCCTTGTGCAATACAACTTCTCATAAATGTTTAAAAATTTTATAGTAAGGGAATGATTAGAATTGAATTTTCTTAATATTAAGTTCAACATTATCCATATTTTATTACATTCTGAATTTTATCAACTTTTAAAGCATCACTCATAATTTAGATTAAACTACCAATACCTGTAAGAAATATACAGTATAAATTAAGTGAAAAAAAATGATACATATCATAATCACCTGAAGTACAGATTTTAACTTATTACCCAACACAGCAGGATGTAAGAGGCAAGTTTTGGCTAATTTTTGATTGAGCTAAATACCTTAACAAAGGGACCAAGAGTTAAGTGGCCACAAGCCAAAGCTAAGAGACAAGGTCCTACAATTATCCCAGAAGCTAGTTAACCAAAATCAGAAAGGACAGTCAATGTTATGTCTTTAAATCATAATCGGTCACACAAGCCATGTATGGTACACATGTGATCGAATAAAAGCCATGCCTTTTCAAAGAAACACTATCATAATACTATTTGAAAATAAGAATATTCTAGAAACTCCAGATTCCAAAAATCAAAGCTCTTTCCACTGTGTAATGTCACCTCTCACTTGACATCTACACTCAGGTAAATACTTAGTTTAAACTGAACTAGGTATTAAAATTATATGGAGAAAAGTGTTGTCAATTACCTTTGAAAATTAACTGAAAAATAAATGCCAAAAACAAAAGTTCACAGAAATAAAACTCTATTAACTAGAAAACACAGGAATGAGCAAGTGTTACCACCTAATCTATATTTTAAAAAGATTCTGTCACTGTTGAGCGGCAAAGCCCACATGCCAGTACCAGCTGGGGTACCGGGGCAGGAAAGGAAAATGAGATTAGCCAAGACCCCAGAGAAGGGGGGGAAGCTGCCAGGCCAGGTAAAGCCAGTCAGGACTTAGTAACTGCACATGAGTAAGAGGAGCAGTGACAACGGCCCCTGTGGACCACGAGCTCACTGGCTGTTCCACCACACCTCGGCTTCCTACCTGCTCCAGTACCATGGAACTGGCCTTCCCTGTAGCCATGGAGCCAACTCCTGGTGGAGCAGGGAAGCAGCTGTGAGATGGCAAAGCCCCTGATCTCAGCCATATGCTCCCTCATAAACCAGCACAAAACAGACCTGAACCAAGAGACCCTCAGAGGCATAAGTGGAGCAGGTCTCAGAACCACCAGGACCCAGGAGGACAGGGAGTCACAGGCAAGATTAGCACTCGCAGCAGTCCAGAAACACGGGGCCAGAGATGTGATGTGCACTGCACAAGGCATGTTCTCCTCCCTGCTCCAGGGCATGGTCTCCATCCTTAGGACGTCTTAAGCCCTGGGAGCAGCTACTGAGACAAACATGCTTTAACCTGTTACTGCCAACGCACTTTGAAGGATAACAGCAGCTCAGCAACAGTCTATGACACACGTGTCTCTCAGGTCAAGATCTTGTCTACACCACTTTCTCAGGAAATTAAAACCTCCTTTAGATGTATTGTGCAAAATGTGTCTGGTACCACAAAAAAATTATTTAATTATTCTAACAGTCACAATGAGTAGTCTTTGGGTAACAGAACAAAAATTAGGTAGTATTTTTTCCTGTCTCATCTTACATACTTCTTTTGTGATTCATGATTTCCATGATTTGCTTTTTCAGATAATGTTGAGACCCTCCTGTTATATTCCTGACACCTTATGAAAACCATGCTTCCCTTCATGGGCCCAAGATGATGAGAGAAAAGCTTCTCAACTACAGAAATCAAAGGCATTGCTCTAAAGGAAAGCGTTTCCTAGTTGAGTGTGACTTGTGTATCACAGCACTTTTAACATTAAACACAATCAGTATTACTCAGGAATTCAAGAAGAACTATTAAAGAACAGACTTTGTAAATAACATTGATTATTGAAAAGTAGGCAATGAGGTAACACACAAGGTTTTCTTTGGTAAATTAATTTGTAAGAAAATAATGTCATGAAGATTAGTCATTCCTTTCTAATCCATTATCCTAGGAAATGGGGATCTTCATTCCAGAGAAACTACTGCATGTAATTTATTAACTCAGATGTCAATTTGCTTCACAAAAGGATTCGCCATTATAGCACCATATGGAGTTTGAAGGCGACATCAGAAGACTCAAGGAGAAAAGATATAGGCATCCAGGGAGTCCAAAAGATGATTCCTATGAGTCCCAGTAGCATCCATTGAACAAATAAAACCAGAAGGGATCTTTAGCCTGTTCACACTCTCATGATTAAAATGGTTGTTACAGTGAAAACAGCTATTCCTCTGGTAAATATCACGAACCACCCCAGAAGTCCTCCAGGACCCCCACAAATCACTCAGACCACCCCAACCTCCAGTACTATGGCTAGGAGCCAATTGATTTGCTAGTAGTTATGTCAAAAAGTTGTGAAATATTTTGAATATCATTCCTGAGTATCATCAAAACTCCTTAACTAAGAAAATCGTTCTCTCCCCTAAAATTTTATACAATTTTCACTTGAGCTATTCAAGTGCTTTCTTCCTAAAAACATACTAGTAGCAAGAAGTAAAATTCAGCTGCATGAAATATATTTCTTTCCTACAGTAGATTTTCTTCAAATTACACATCCTAATTAGTGGCATATAGCAGCTATGCTGGGTTCTATGAAATGGTCTTCCACACATCACACGAATGACCACTTCATCTTTGATAGAAACTTTCTAGATAGAGAACTCAAATTTTAATTCAGTAAATTAAAACATGTGCATCTATAAATTCTAATAAATATCTTAAAAACACAATTCCTAAAATAGTGTCTAAAAATCACTTCCTATTACACACAGAATATTTAGAGCTTGCCTAGTACAATCTTATGATTTTGGTGAGATAAAATATCTTTTCAAGGCTATTAATTTAGGAAAAGCAGCTTAGCAATATAAAGTTAAATTTTGGGCAATTTGGGTATGTTGTTATCCACAAAGATAGCAATACACATTTTTCTAGACACTAATGCAAAATATTTCTCTTTGTAAAAATAGATTTGCATTTCAAAATTGATATAGCTCAGTGATATTTAATGATTAGGAAAGGTTATTGCAGACAAAGATTAACTGTTGAACTGTTCTTAATTTAAGTCTACAAGTTTTGCATGAAAACACTGATATTTTAAAGGAAATTTTATCTATTTCATCTATTTTAATACAGTAATTTCAAGCTTGTTGTAAATGAAAACAGAATCCGAAATATTAAAATACAGATAATGCATAGGGTACTTTGTAAAATAAGCTTTTAGTCTAAAATTTTTGAACTATAAGGGCTAAAAAATGTTACAACACAATAATCCCTCATTTCTATGGAACCATGTATTATTAATCTATTATTATCCCAACTAGAATAATGGTTCAAAAATTAGAGCAATACATAGATCATTAATGACGAAAGAAAAATTTTGGTCGAGTTCCTGAAAATAATCCAGTTTATTAAACTAGACAACATTGCAGCACTTAGCATGCCCCTAAAAACATTAAGAGAAGACACAAAAAACATGACCAAAAATTTATCCTTCTGCTTAACTGTAAACTGTATGAATTAGCTAGGAATGGGTAGTAGCCCAGTCAGTAAGAGGATGTCTTATGGAACATAAAGTAACCAAATAGACTTATGAAGAAAAATATCTGCATTTGGAAACAGAATAAAAGTTTTGATTTTAAGAAAATTAGCTATTTGCAAAATTATAACTGAATTAAGCCATATGACTATAATTTCATCACCTAAAGTATGTAAGTGCCATGAAATTTTACTCGCTATACAACAGCTTAAAAGCTTAGAACGTAGCCACACAGTTATAGGCTTTTAACAATAAATGGTCAGTGACAAAGAGCCATGCACAACATAACCAGTCAAGACAAGAACAGAGCTCAGAGGACAACACAGGCAGACACACAGATGCCCCAGGAAGGCTGCTTACAAATGTCGACATGAGCACGAGAGGCAGCCACACAGACCACATCGCGCCTGGGTTTCTTTTTTTCAAGTCTTTAAGATATGACAGGGTGCTAGGTAAAGCACAAGATCAACCCCAAGGAGTCACAAGTGAGAGCCACTGACTTATCTCCACAAACAAGATTTCCAACACCTGTAAGAGCCGCCATCATGCGGCAGCTGAGCACACTAAAATACTCAGTCTAAAGTGTACTTGCCCCTTCCGACTTCTCCACCGTGTTAGCCAGCATCTCCTGCAGGGCCCGCACCGAGAGGGACTGCTCCAGCACAAAGGTGCAGATGGACAGATCCGGGGGCACATTCTGAAAGCAAAGAGGGAGAGCCGTGAGTATGTCACCAGCGTCAAGCACCCAGGCCCCACCTCTGCCTTCGTGTCCTCCAGCTGCTGTCACAGAAAGTGATGGTGCTTGCTACCTCTGTCAGCTGCCCATCACCACCACACACTGTCATTACTGTTCTCGTTCAATGCATTTTTTTTAATATTTATTTTTTAATTGTAGTTGGACACAATAACTATTTTTTTGAAGTGCTGAGGATTAAACCTAGGGCCTCACACGTGCTAGGGTGCTAGGCGAGTGCTGAGCCACAATCCCAGCTTACGTTCATACATTCTTAAATTCAGGTAACCATAGCTGCCACTCCTGGAGTGTGTACCCTGACACATGCTACCCTGGAGCTTTGTCTATAGCTACTGTGGTTCTCCACAGCAGGGATTATAACTATCTTCAGTGGACAAGAAAACAGAGGTTAGGCCACTTTTCCAAAGTTATGAAATATTCAAGCCAGGATTGAAATCTAGATTATTTCAACTCATATTTGTTTCTAAACTACCAAGTATTCTGTTGATTTAAAAAACAACATCTAAAGGGCAGAGAAATAATACTAGCCTCAGGTTAATACTGTAATTAAGCAAATATAAAATTGAACTAATATGCAATATTCATTTACACAGCTTCTCCTTATGCACAAAGATAAATACTTTCTTCTCATCGGATGTCATATTTTGCCTTTAACTTGGGATGTACTTATTGGGCTCCCCATTCTACACATATGTGTGCTGTTTATTTCCTCACCAATGATTTTCCCTTCTCCTTTCTGTTAGTCTTCAAATCCAATCAATACCCAATACATTCTAGAAATCTCAAAAGGTGACTGTCAATGAGGTGAAGGAACCAGAATAAGAACCGATTGGTTAGTTAGAACTCAGCCTTCTTAATCATGCAAGCTTCTCCACTTGAGGTAAGCAGGATCCTGGGCAGGTGCTCAAAGAAGATCTTCATAACAAAAGAGCATTATAAATACATTGGATACATAATAAAACCAAGACAGTCTCCTCCATAAAAGGAATATTCTGAGGATAAATCTGATACATCAGAATTATAATTTTGTAAGATTTATTAAATTAAGCCACTACCACTGGAATGATTTCGTTTGTCATTAGCAAAGAATGCTTTATGGTTTGAAGGAAAAACAAAATACCAGGGGTCCCGAATTAACGTTAAAATTATCTTATGGGTTAATGAAGCACACCATCAGACCACAAGTTCTATTTTAACCCAACAAACTTTCCACGGTTTATTTTCTAATGGACATCCTCTGGATTGTTCCTTCCGCCTACCATGGGCTTCTCTGCCTCAACTTGGTCAGTCTTCACCTCACATGACAATCACAGCCAGTGGCCCAGGGCTGTTGCTGTTCTCCCTTGCAGTCAGCCAGAGAAGCATTTTCTTTCCAAAATCTTGAGATAAAAGACTGAAAGCCAAATTTCTACTATGAAATTTATGAATAAATGTTCCTAAATTTGATTTTCTAAGGTCTAACTATATTGACTACAGTCTTTCCTCTCCAGATCAAGACAAAGCTACGAGGGGAAAAATCCATTAATGGAAGTGCTTATTTCATTCATATCCATGCCAGAAAAACTGACAGGTAGTACTGCCAGGATGCTAGGTTACTAGCTGGAGTACTGGTGAACTGGCTCAGAGGAGGGGTATCCACCTTGATGTTCAGCATCTGCCCATTCTTATGGTATCAACACCCCATCACTGTGGACATCACCACATAACAGTTTGTAATAGAGCTCACAAAGCCATCTAGTACTTAACAATCAACTCCCAACATCTGCATTATCTCTAGCTTGCCTTTGGAATGATTTCAGACCAATATTCATTAATTTTTTTTTAAAGTCAGCCTATTAAGAGAGCCAAGTGCATGGATTCTATAAACAGACCATCTGAGCAAGAATCCCGGCCTCACTACTTACTGGCTGTTAACTTTTGTAATGTTTTTATTTCCTTCCCTGAAAGAATAGCATAATATTCATACCACCCTCATAAGACTGTTGTTAAAAACAAATGAATCAGCGTATGTGAAGAGCTTATCAGGATGTTAAGAACACAGCAAGAATTCAAAATAAGCAAACCAGCATTGTTTGTCTCATGTATGAGGACTTCTCTCCAGTTGGGGCATGTGAAGTACCACTCATTTCTTAGCATTGTTCTTACCTGTATTCTACTTTGACAAATAATAGAAAATACAGATTTGTGCTTATATCATCCTGAATGTTCTGGCACTTTCACAGCACTTTCTAGTTAAATGTTTACAGTCTGAGAATTGTAAACTGTTTCATGCCTCACTCTGATGGAACCCTTCAAGTAGGAACTGCCTGATTCTCAAAAACCACAGAGGTTTGGAACGAGTTCAACCTGCCGAGCCCACTTCCTGTTTCCACAGTGACAGTCCTGCTGCAGGGACTCTCAGAAAGTGGGAGTCAGCGGGCAAAGACCTTCCAGAGAGCCTCAAGGCAATGCTTTTTAGACCACATTCCAGCTCCACTGGGCTGCACCCTTCTCCTCATACAAATGTAACAGAAGAGTTGTTGACATCTGGAAAATCTGAAGCCATACAGAGCTTTGTGAGACACTCTACATTTTGCTCTCAATAAAAAGGCCCTACTTATCCTAGGCATCAGAATCATTTCCATAATTTGGTACCACTTAAAGTCAACTCTGAAATGTATTCCTCAGATCACATGCATACTCTTCCCAATAACCTTGACATATTTACATTATACTCACTATAGCACTGATACTGAGCCTTTGTTCTATATCCTAAAAATCAGGCTGGTCACTGGATAAAAAAGGGTCCTAGTCATTAACCAAAAACCAACTGAATGACTCAGACCTAAGCAACTCCCAGAACCCATATAGCAGAGAAGGCCTAACATCTGTGAACCTCTGTGGTGGAAGCTCCAACTTACAAAACCTTACACAATATCTTTAGTTTTAAATTTTTTCTCAAGTCTCATTACTGAGAACAAAGTCCATTTTTAGAGCTTCACTTTGAAAGAACTCTGCTTGCCCTTCCTGTGAGCATGCTCCCAAACCATAAAATAAATCCTTAGCTACATGATGGGCTCTTCAGAATGCTCAGATCACAGCAGAACATCCAGCTGTCATCATGGCTGAGCATGCACAGCCACCTGCCTCTCAATCACAGTGATTCAGGCTGTGTGAACATCTGCCCTAGATGCCCAGAAACTGCCCCAAGCAAGTAGACAGGTGGTTCATGCTTGTCTTATGGAGACACCAGTTTCATCCAGATATGTGGACTTTGGCAAAAGCAAAAACTAAGCTATCAGCATAGCCATGTGCTTCCTCTTTTCAAAACACAAACTGGTTACTGTTCTCATCCTGGCAAATATCACGTAATCTTAGGAGGAGGAAAGTCTCTAGAGTAACCTCAAAGCAGCATCTGGCCTGCTGGCACTGGACAGACCATGTAAAATCAATTAGGTTTCCTATCGAGGTATCCATCAAACATTTGGCTTCCACAGATGTGTCTGCCTAATTCACTTAAAGGCCTATTGAAACATGACATTGCCTTAACTGAACCGCAACCAACCATTTAGGACTGTAATCGGCATCAAGCTGCCCCTATTACTGTTGTGTAAAAACTGAACACTTATAAGCTACTCTTTCAGAATCCCAAGGCCTTTGTCCACATCTTTTTCACCCTCAGCCTGAAATGGCCACTGCCAGGTCTCCAAAATATGAAAACCATTCATATTTTCACATCATATAAAAATGGAAGCACTTTAAAAACATTTTCCTTGCAGAGAAGTCAAACACTAAAAATTGAAAATTATCTTTAGTTACAAATTAGTTATAATTATACTCATTTGATTCCCTGAAGGAACTACTCAACTTTTGGGGTGTACATCTTTCCAATCCTGTTTTTGACACATTTACACATATATGCTTATGTGGAAAAGTACAGACTGGCTCTTCCCATTAATGGGCTCACCATATACAAATTATAGTTCTTTAATTCACTAATATACTCCAGATACCACTGCCTGTTAGTAAAGTAACATCACTTCATTCAGCACAACTGCCATAAAGTCTAGAGGCACTGGACTCCCACTGAAGGTGGCTCACGTTTGCTGCCATGCAGCACGAGCTGGGCACTGTGGGTTCCTCACCACCCCACCAGCCTGGCACAGTGACTCACCCAGAGAAAGTGCTCCATATTTGATCAACTGACCTATGCATTTATCCTATTTCTGGAAAACTAAATAAATGTCCAAATAGGAAGTTACAGCCCTCATGGCCAGACTCTCTACTTTGGGTTTTAGTAAACCCCTAGCAGCTTTCTATTAATTGGCAAACAAGTTAACCATTCACACCATCTTTCAACTGTATTCCAAGTAACCCACAAGGTAATACTGATACCCCCAAATGTTTTAAGAATTAGCAATGTGTCAAATCTTGATAGTTTGACAGCATGAAGCTAAGGAGAAGGGTCTTGGAACTCAGGTCCCTCCGTAACTAGCCAAGGGCCTTTCTCAAAGTCGACCTGGGCTTCCCTAGCAAGGGGAAAAATACCCATCTACCTCCAAGAATTGGTAAGATTCAAGTAAGACAATCAATATTCTATAAACTGGAAAATGCCAATAAGATTATAATTTTATCTGTCCCATTTAAGAAAGCCCTAAATTAAACTGAAAGCTCAAAATTTCAGAGATATAAATGAAGAGAAAAGCTGCCCATCTCCTAAAAACTGTGAAGACGGCACACTGCAATGGCAGATGGCCTGGAGCCGAGGTAGGTTCGTTTCTGCTCAGCTACCCATCTGCTCAGCGGCCTTGGGCAAGGCACTGGAACTGCTGAGGTCGGCTTCCCCCAAAACCAGAGGGATGTCAAACTATTCCAGAAGACAAACTTGTTAATTTACCACCTGCAGACACAAACCAGGCCAAGTTCACCCACCACAGGGGGAATAACAGCCTACAAAATGTATGTTCTCCTCAGTGGCAATGAAGCCAGGTGGCATATCCAACCAACTTGAATGGAACACGGTAGAAAGAAACCATCAGGCAGAATACAAGGGAAATCTTCCTTCGCTATTTTTATTCTGTTCATTTCTTTAAAATGTCAAATCTTAATATTCTTCAACTTCACAGCCTGGTCATGTTACTTCTAGTGCTTGGTACTATTCTGTGGGTGGCTGTGCTGGTCCCATTCTCCTTCTCTTCACCCACTGTGCAGCAGAAGCTAACACAACAGCCTCTGAGAAGTCAAGACTTTTCCTGTGTCAGTGAATCCTTCCAGATCAGCGTTCTGAAAGACGAGCATGAACATGATCCTGACTGGTGAAGCCACATGCTTGGGCCTAGCTGTGGAACCCTGGGGTGAGTCAGTGCAGTTGCCCAGGGCTGGCTCCAGGTTCATTTAGCTCTCACCATCCATCCATCATTACACCCTTTTCACATGATGGCACATGGATATGCCCAGCTGTCTTATTACAATCCTCTGAAAATTCAAAAAGCCAAACGTGACAGTGCAAAACAAGAATTGCACTGGGATTATGTTCTATCCCAGGATGTCCCTCTCACTCTGTCACAAGGAAACGCTGTCTCTATCAAGTCTATTCACACAGATGTTACAAGGGAGCCATCAGTGATGAACACAGTTATGTGGAATTCTGAAATCAAAACACTCACAGGGAAACCAGAGAAGAGGCTATGAACACAGCTTCAAGCTAATAGGCAGGTTTCTTAAAAGTGGCCCATGCAAACCAGCAATTCAGCTCATCCTAGGCCAACTGAGTTCCACCCTATGGCTCAGGCAAACTAACACCACTCACCACCTCAACCACAGCGAGACTCCAGCTCAGACTCTAGGGAACAGCCCACTCACCTAAGTTGCTTTTAAAACACATAATTTCTAGTCATTGATAACCATCTTAGGATGATGTTCTGAGAAGCTAGGCTCTCAGAAGAGAAATCTATTTGAAATTTATTGAGTTTCACCACTCAAAAGGGTTCAGAGCAGTTTGAATAAATTATATGAATAGATGAATACACCATAGAAGCAAAATAATTAATGGAAACATCTGAAACACTGATGCAGTTCAAGCATCATGAATTATTGTACAGCAGATTTACTCTCTGCTCAAGAGATTCTTTTAGATTAGTGCATATGTAGCAAGGCTCTGGCCAAGACAAAGCAACCTGTGACCCAGATACTGGGTAAATATTAGAGTCAGTGAGATCTTAGGTTTTCCCTCTGCAAGAGCCCATGAAACCAAAATTCATGAACTTGGTAGTGTCTTTAGTGAACATTTTTGATGATCAACAGTGTTGTGCCCAGGAATTATGTGAAAAGGAGTTTTTACATAGAACCCATTCATAGGTTCATTGCCTGCAAGAGAAGCTGAGACACATATATTTGTTATAGTAACCAGGTCAGTGTAACCACCTGCAATTCAGTGTAGGCCATATCAGTTACAGTTCCTAACCTCATAATCTGTATAAAGAAGGAAAAAACTCACCCAAACACCCAGGTGAGGACAACCCAACAGATTCTAACTTGTCTGAAGTTTCTCAAAAAGGTCAAAGGAGAGGAAAAGTGAAACCAATAGTCATGGCTTCCAAATCACGCTGCATAAGTGATAAGACAATGTCTTCAAATTTAATGAACTAGGTAATATAGTGTGGATTTACTCAGGCACAACCATCTCATTCTATGAAAAATGTGCTAGGTTAACTTTGTCTGAATTAACTTAAAAATGGCAAAAGTTAACTACTGTCTGAACAAATCAAGCCAGAATCAATACAGAAACATCACTGAGAACCTCAGAACTATAAACTCAATGCAGACTCAGAGAGACTCTACACCTTGAAATTCTCACTAGGAATTATGCTAGTGTGGTGTCTCAAGAGTATTAAAAAATACTCCTGTACAAACAGCTATGTAATTCAGAATGGCTGCATCACTGTCAATGTATCCTGTGTGCTAGGTGCTAACTCATCACAACCCCATAGGCTAAGTCTTATTAATCTCACTTTAGAAATGAGCAAATGGTCAGTCAGAAAAGGAGCCATGAAGAGGCCTGTGCTTAGCCTAAAGCCCACACCACACTGCCCCACTCTGGGGCTCACCAGCCTGGCTCCCAGATGTTTTCTATGTACCTGACCTTTTGAGATAGACTGAAGGATTGAGAAAACAGCCTCCACTGTGACAGTGGCCTGCTTTAAAGGAACACACAGTCAAGAACCCCAACTCCAAGAGCACTTTACAAGCTCATGACCTGGCTTGAGCCCCTCTGGGAACACCCTAGCAGTAACAAAAGAGCAGGAAGGCAATAAGGATCCTCCTGAGGGGATGTATTGTGAATTTATTGGGACATAGGGATCTGTTCCTTACTAACAGAGAGCCACCTCCTCAAGGAAGCATTTCTGGTTGAAGAATCTTGACAAGAATAAAAATAGAAACCTAAGTCAGGGTAGATATGTTAGGTTATGAGCCCAGAAATGTCACATGGAATTCCAACTAGAGCTAAGAGACTTCACTCCAACTTCATCTTAATCATCTGCACACACTGTTGAGTCTCATTAACCTAAACAAGCTACAAATCCATGCTGAACCTAATGAAACACAAGTCGGTTGAGGGACCCAAACATTCCATCCCATCCACCCCATAACTTGGCTTAGAAGGTATCCATGGGTACACAAGTAAGTCACAGAATATTTTAGGAAGTAACTCCATGATGACTTAGGGTCATGATGTGATGCTTTTTTAAGTCCGAAGATCAATTCAGGACATTAAAAAAGGCTTATGAGCTGCATTTCTAAAAGAAATTATGGAGATTTCCCCAATGGCTGAGGGGAAAAACCCTAAAAACCAAGATGGATAAAGTCAACAAAAACAACACTTTCAGAAATATGGGAGGTAACTTGCAGCATACAAAAACATGAGGAACTCTTATGCTTCCAACACTGCTGAACTTCAGGTAAGAACATAAGGTTTGCAATGTTCTCCCCAGGCCGCCTCCCATCTCTCCCCAGCTCACCTGACTGAGGTTCTGCCAGACCTGGCCAGACTAGTCTGTGAGAACCAGCAGCCACACCACATGGGCAAAGGGTCTGCTCCCCCAGCTTGGACTGCACCCTGCATAACCACTTAAGTCACACATTCCTGGAAGACACAGTTCTACTAGCCTGTGCTTAGCCTAAAGCCTGAATCACTACATTCCTGACTGAACTTGCATATGCACAAGAGACATACACAAGATCTAGTGCAAAGTACTTCTGGGCACACCTGAAGGTGATCAAATGCACTTCTCTACCCACGCACGGCTCCACTCGTAATGTACGGAGTAAAATGCAATCTACAGGCAGTTTGGGTAAGGCACCCCATCACAGTTTTGGGTTTTTTTTGTTTGTTTGTTTTTAATGGAAAGGCTACTCCATGAAATTAACCTGTAGAAACATTCCAGCTAAGACTTTGTCCCACAGTGGCAGAAAAATGGAAGTGGGGAAGGATGTGAATAGAGGCTACAGGAAAGTTCAAACCCAAGGGCTAAAAGGGCACAGTCAGTCAGAAGGTCACAGGCCATACCAATAGCCTTGGCATTTTTTTCCATATCCAAATAGCATGTACTTTGACTAACTGCTCTGGTACTTTTCCAATGTCTGTTTAGCCTAGCTTTTGACCACTAGTCTTTACCTAGTAGCTTCATTAATCCCTAGACGAACACACCTAAATGGTAACTTGCTATCAAGGTCCCCTCTGGTCAAACAAGAGTTCTGCTTCTTTGCTTCTCACCCAAACATACCCTATTCTTTTCACTCTTGTCTTCTGCTGTCCATTAATTTCATTCTTGAAATTTGTAAGTCAAGAACCTAGACATAAATCAACACAGTTAGTTGCTGAGGTCTGCTGCAATTCTGAGGAACAAAGCTCACCCATTGAGAGCTACAGACACGCTGCTGCAGTAGCAACAGCGAGGAATCCAGCTTTGCCAGCTGCACCCCCCCCCCCCCAGAGCTGCCAGTGGCAGGCCTTTCCCTGGATGATTAGCACTGACACTAAATGGAGCTTTTCTGGCTACAGAGGCCTGTAACTTACGCAGACTGCCAACAAAAGAAAACAATCCCCTTTTGTCTCAAACTCCAGTTTCAGTGTGGACACCTTGCTACCCAAAATGTCTGACCACAGTTTCTGTACAAGCATTGCCTGAATGAAGGTATGCAGAAACAGCAAAGCACCTAAAAAGCTGGTCTTCAAATCAAAAGAGAAATTTGAGCAGGAACTTTAGTGACCACATATCACAAGGGAAGCATATCTCAGATTTAGTCCAGAAAATATACTAAACAAGAAAACACACAAACAAAACTAGTCACAACACCCTTCAGTAGGGAAATAATGGAATTCACAGTTGCTACATTATCTGAAATTCGTTTTTTAACTTTTTAAATTTACATATGACTGCAGAATGCATTACAATTCTTATTACACATACAGAGCACAATTTTTCATCTCTCTGGTTGTATGCAAGGTATATTCACACCAATACATGTACTTTGGATAATTAGGATCATCACATTCCACCATCATTTCTAACCCCATGCCCTCTCCCTTCCCCTCCCACCTTGCTGCCCTATCTAGAGTTCTTCTATTCCTCCCATGCTCCCCCTCCCTATCCCACTACGAATCAGAAAAAAACATTTGGCATTTGGTTTTTTGGAATTGGCTAACTTCACTCAGCATTATCTTCTCTAATTCTATCCATTTACCTGCAAATGCCATGATTTCATTCTTTATTGCTGAGTGATATTCCATTGTGTATATATGCCACATTTTTTATCCATTCCCTTCTATTGAAGGGCATCTAGGTTTATTCCAGTTGTAACAAAACAAAAAAAAAAATAGAACACAGGCAAAAAAGAAAAAACAGTTTTTTGCGGCTGTGACTAAAAGACCTGACCAGCACAATTTTAGAAGAGGAAAAGATTATTTAAGGGCTCATAGTTTCAGATGTATCAATCCACAGATAGCAGGCTCCATTCCTCTTGGCTTAGGGTGAGGCTGAACATCATGGAAGGAGAGCATGGCAGAGAGAAGCAGCTCACATGATGATCAGAAAGTAGAGAAAGAGGTCTCCACTTGCCAGATACTAATTATATACTCCAAAGCCACACCCCACCACTTCAGTTGTTATTCAGTTAAACCCTACCAGGGGATTAATTCACTGATTGGGTTAAGACTCTTACCACCCAATCATTTTTCCTCTGAACTTTTTTGCATCATCTCACACATGAGCTTTTGGGGGTCACCTCACCTCCAAATCATAAGAACAGAAAAGTATAATCCATACTGGAGGAAGAAGAGTTAACGAAAACGGTCTCTGAGGTTTATGAGACAAACCCTTGAAAGTAGTTATTAATAAGTCTAAAGAATAGAAGAAAAGGGCTAGGGAGAGCAAGGAAGGAAGCAAAGCAAAATAAAAAATTAAATGAAAGTAAGACAACAATGAACCAAAAAATAGAAATTCTCAACAAGGATACAGAAATCACAAATAGACCCAGGCAGAGACTCTGTATTTGAGTATAATAAATAATAAATGTGATAAAGGTACTCAATGAAGATGTGATAAGAAATAATCAGTGAGTGTCAAGGTAGATGAAATTACTCAATCTGAAATACATAGAGAAAAAAACATTGACAAAATGAAAAGAAACCTGTGGGACAACATCAACTGCATCACTATGCATGTAGTGTGCGATGCAGAATAAGAGAAAGAAGGTCAGCAGCACAGCCAACTTTAGGAATGATAAATGCAAAGACATACACACCCAGACATACCAAAGTCAAACTCTTTGAGAGTGAAGGACAAAGAGAAATAAGTATTTAAGGCAACAATAGGGGAGACATACATATCCCATGCAAGAGAGCATCAACATGATTAATAGCCAACCTGTCCTCTGAAACTAGAGAACAGGGGGCAGTGGAATGACATATTCCAAGAGCCAAAAGAAAAAAAAAAAGAAATCACTGAGAATCCTATATCCAGCTAAACTATCTCTGAATCAATGAAGACAAAACAAAGACATCAAGATAAAGTCTGAGAATTTGTTAACACAGTTGCCTTCTAAGAAATACTAGAGGAAGTTCTTCAGGAGCTTCCTTCAAATCCAGAACAATAAAATAATACTAGAAATGAAAATATGTGTATTGACAAAAGACTCTAGAACTTTTATATAACACCTTTAAAAGATGTAAGAATGTGAAAATGAATAGTCAAAACAGTGTTCAATAAAAATAGCACTAAATAGTGAAACATTTCAAATAATGCATCACTGAGTTAGGTTTAATATATGACAATATATAGATGTATATACTGTAACAATAGTACAAAGTAAGGCTTAGGAAATGGAGCTAGGATAAAGCAATTTACTGGAATTTATTATCAATTAAGTGTAAAGTTATGATTAAACCTTACCAAAATCAACAATAACAGTAAGTATGTATGTTCTAGATAATCATAATGCAGCATTTGCCAGACAGGATAAAAATAGGCTCTAACTCATTGGTCTCTGTAAGAGACATGCCATAAATTAAAAGCCACAAGTATATGAAATGTACAAGAATACAAAAATATGTATCATGGAAACATCAGCCATAAGGGAGCTGGAAGAGCTGCATCAATGACAAAAACAAGTTGTAAGACAAGAGAGAGGTTATTACGAGAAGTACATTGACGCCCAGGAAGAAAGGGAAGGACAGAAAGTAAAAGTAACAGACTGGAAAAGAAGAGAAACTGTACTTATACATGCTACAATCATTATAGGAGAAATCCCAAGTAATCTATGAAGCAAAACTAGTCCTCCTAATAGCTAAGTGTAGCAAGTTGGCAAGATACAGATCAACACACAAAAATCAGCTTTATCTACTAATATACTATTACTGAAATATGAAAATGGAATTAGGAAAACAATGTTATTCACTATATCAAAACTAAGAAAATAAATTACATCTTTTTTAAATAATCAAGAAATTAAGTATCTGCACCTATGTTTAAGCCTCTATTTATCTTTGCCCAACAGAACTGTTAAAGTCTTGGCTAAAATTCTAAATGCAAACAAACCAATCTAAATGATTAATAGGCCATGTTTATGTTTCTGTGCCCCTGACTAGCTCTTACCAAAATGAGATTGGCTAATAGAACATTGTTTGACTCATGCCTCTATGGTGTTCCTTTGTAGTGAAAGGTTTTGTTTTTGGGTTGTTTTTTTTTTTTTTTTTTTTTTTTGACATGTTAAGTGGAATGGACAACACTCATTCACACCACCAAATAAATACTCCCCATTTCACCTCCATTCATCAGCATTCATCAGTCATCTGGGAGTAGGAGGTGGGGTTAGGGTCTGCCAATAGCCATAGGAATAATCTGAATTTAGAAAAAATGACTTCTATAGTTTGCACATGGTCTAAGGGTACCCCTCAGCCCCAAAGATTCACATGGTGAAAGCTTAGTCCTCAGTGTGGCAATATTAAGAGGTGGTAGGACCTTTAGGAACTAAGGGCTAGTTGGGGGTGGTGATATCACTAAGGGTATGCCCTTGGAAGGGATTAATATAGCGCTCATGGGACCTACCTGCTCTCAACCTTCTCGTCTGACTATGGGAACTCTCCCACTCGCAAACCCTTGGCCATTGTGATGCCATCTGCCATGAGGTCCTCATCAGGGGCCAAATGGTAATGTCACCCAATCTTGGACTTTCATCCTCCCAAACTATAAGCTAATTAAGCCTTTCTAAGTCCCCATCTCAGGCATTTCATGACACTAACAGAAAATGGACTAATAAACCTACCACCCGCTTCTATGATCCAACCTGAAAGTCCCCTCACTTTACCCTTTGGGAGTATATTTTCTCTCAGGCATGATAAGTTGGCTAGTGGTTGTTGGCCTTCAAGAAGATGATGCAGATTATGTCAGGCCCAAAAAAGAGAATCTAGATGATCTGATGTTTGTCTCTTATACATGACGTAACATTCAAAAAGTCTCAAATTCTGGAGCATATCAGACTTTGAGTTTTTGGATTAGGGATGCTCAACCAGTGAAGTTTATGCAAATATTCCAGAATTGAAAGCCTCCAAAACTGAAACACTTCTGGTCTCAAGCAAAGAATATTCAACTTGTAATGACAGCCCAGGAAAAGCAAAATAAACCATTTTAAATAATTAATCAAACAAGAATAACCTAAACAGGGCAAAATGGAAATTGAGGTAGTGTCAAAAGGAGATGAAAAACTAGATTTGACAACTAACTAGACAGAGAAGGTAATGCAGGAACTAGAGGTTGGTCCAGAGTTCTAAACCTGAGATGCTGCAGGTAGTGTGACCACTGACTAAGGAAGAACCCAGGAGGAAGAGATGCCTAGAGGAGGAAGACATCCATTCTGCTGGGGGCACCCTAAGTCTGGGCCCAAGCCAGGTTCTGGGTGGAGGTGTCAGACCTGCAGAGAGGTACACCTGTGGTCCAGGGTGGAGACTAAAATGATGGAAACAGCCAAGGCCGAGGGGAGTCATGCATGCCTCCCTTGTCAATAGTGACCAGCCAACCTCAAAACCCACAGCTGTAGGAGATATGACCTTGAGGAAAGCGGGGAAGACATCATGAAGCAGTAGAGGGGAAAGACACCCCTTACACTGACCTTAGTCCCTTAAGGGACTAAGAAAAAGCTGGGGTGGGGGGGAAGATGGGGAGCAAAACAAAAATTAAAAAGAAGCAGGTGGTACAATAGGGAACAGCATGTGGAGCCCCCAGATTTTCCAACACCAAATTCGAGGTGGTGGTGAAATGGAGTGAGGATGCCAGAGCTCCTGGATGTGAGGACCTAGACGCTGCCAGGCATGTTTAATAATTTTATACAAGTAATCAGGGAAGAGTCTACTGCAACAGCTCTTGAAAGATGAGGCTTTCTGTATCACAGCAGGAACAGATGGGGAATGGCAATTTAGGAAATGGACTACTAAAGGAGAAGTCAAAAAGTATACAATGGAAGAAAAGCTGAAGGGTGTCAGTAATATATTCATATGTATTTTAACTAAATCACCAATGTCCTAAAAATTAAACTGAAATAACCATATCTGAAACTTGAAGTCAAGCAAAAACCCTATGATCCCTCAAAGAGAATTCTGCTTTCAGTTTTTCGACGTAATCATATTAACCAGTTAGTTATTTCACTTGCCGGCATTCTCAGCCTTCCCACCTGCACTGTTTTCTATCATTTCCTGGATGCTTTGTCTCCAGGCCCTTGTCTCTCCACATCTAGTTGCTTTTACTTCCCACCTCCAAAGGAGGTTCCCCCAATATTACTTTAGGCCTAACAGGGACTTCCTCAAAAATCCCACTGTCTGAAAAACCAAATCCAAGCTCCCTGTCTGGTATCCAAATTCTGGTTCTAATATAATTTCCCAATCTTCTTATGCTTCTCACCATTAAGCTAAATTAGGTAACTCTACTGTTTACATGTGTTTTTTTCACTTTTGTCATTATACATGATGTAACATTCAAAAAGTCTCAAATTCTGGAGCATATCAGACTTTGAGTTTTTGGATTAGGGATGCAATTCATTGCCCACAAAGCTCCAATACTGCCTCATCCACAGGGCCCTTCCCAACAACTCCAACTGCCCTGTATCACACATACAAGGAATGCAACACATCTCCACACTGGATAAGCTAGAGGAACACCATTAGACCCTAGTGCCC
The DNA here is from genome assembly GCF_964194105.1 of Spermophilus citellus. Lineage (NCBI taxonomy): Eukaryota > Metazoa > Chordata > Mammalia > Rodentia > Sciuridae > Spermophilus > Spermophilus citellus. The sequence goes on from NC_138187.1 coordinate 97,224,711, forward strand.
CACTCGTCACACATTCTGCTAAATATAGCTCATTGTTGCCTGTGTTTCATATTCAAAGTCAACCATTAAAGAAAAACATTTGTGACATAACATATCACTGCAAATGAACTGAAAAACTCTTTAAATAAGTCCTGTGAAATATTTTTAAATTATTTAAATATATCAATATATTTAAATAACAAAAATATGATTTTCCAAGGTAAACATGTTAAAACAATGAAAAAACTAACTGTAATGTTTTAGTAGTAGCCTAAAAATTCTGATTTATGTTGGTGTTGGGAAAAAAAAGTCATAGTATCTTCACATAGTCATTAAAATCTCAAAAATTATCTGCAGTGTTGTTTCAGGGTCCTCCATTGCAGGAAACATCAACCCACACATTCACAGGTAGGCAGGAGCCTGCAGTGGTGGAAGGGGTAGAAAGTGGACAGAGAAGAACACCAAGAACAGCAAACACAATTGTTATCACCTTCATCACCTGATTCCTGAACTCAAAGACCCACTGGCTCTTTAAAAGCAATAAAATTCTTTGGTGATAACAGGACACACTTCCAATATTTCATTGACAATTATCATAACAGAATCTAATGGCTAATTGCAACTTTAATTGTACAAAAGAGTTAATAATATAATCCTTTAAGTTTTGTAATATAATCCATAAATCCATCCATTTTTTTTTCTAAGCTAATTCCATTTTATATCACTTTCATCCACATTTTTACAACAATTAGTGTTTATGGCTGTTGGCAGTTACAGAATGAATGATCCAGCAAGCATCTTTAATGGCTGAAGTACATCATTGTTAGAACTTCCCTGGAGAAACCAATGTTGATTCCTTTACAACAGCACCAGGGCATAAAGACAAGTGAAAAGCCACTGATACAATGCTTCAGGGGCTTAGAAAAGTGTCACCTCTGCTCAACAGAGCGGCCCCATCCCTAAGCCTTACAGGGCTCAGCCCTTTTCCATTTATGACATGGCATGCCCAAATTCAGACAAGCAACCTGAGAACTTTAATATTAGTGCTGTTTCTTACTTACATAACTAAACCTCTATCAACATTTTAAGAGATTATAAAAACTCAGTTCCTTCTTAAGTGAAACTTATTTTCCAGACTGCCTACTTAAGATGTGTGAAAATATTTTGCCTTTGAAAATTCATATTGGAACATGAAGTACTGTTTCTGCTGAGTAGCCACCTTTTGGAATTGGATTTTCTTATTAAGTTATTGATATAATCTTTGGGGAAAAAATTGAAAATCTTATTTGGAGTAGAATCTTGGGATTTGGTCCAGAAATTTGTGGAAATCAGCAACGCAAGAGTAGACAGCCAGAAATGAGAAAATAAGGCAGAGAGTGGGTACAGGGAGGATCTATGAAACACCTGAGGTCAACCTCAGCACCTGCTAGCAGCAGTGCCTCATGAAGTAGGACCTGGAGTAAAGGTTAAGAGCCTCCAAGTCTTTCTCTGCACAGCCAGAATCATTTTCCTAATACTGCTATAACAAATGCCCCTGGCTTAAAGCAAATTTATTATCCCAACAGTTCCAGATACTAATCATGAGATCAGTTCAACTGGGCTAAGGCCAAGATAGGACAAGGCCGGTTCCTTCCTGAGGCTCCCCAGGAAGAACCTGTTTCCCTGCCTTTTGCTTTAGCCTCTGGGGCCCTCTTGCATTCCTTGGCTTGAAGCCCCTTTGGCTCTTCTGTAACCAAAAAGTAAAGCTGAGAAAATCTTATTTCAAAAAGTCCTAATCACATCTGCAAAGTCCCTTTTGTAGTATAATGTAATATTTGTACCTTCCTGGGATTCACAGTGAATAGCACCATGGGTAATTCAGTCTACCACATATTCTGTAAGTAGATATTTTATTATACATTTGCAAAATGGAGCATATTAAGTTATTTTAATCATGTATCTATGCTTCAATTTGGATGTATGTTTACATTGTAAAAATATTAAAATTAAAGAAACTTCTTTAAATTTTTTTCAAGTTGTCAATGGACCTTCAATTTATTTATATGTGGTGCTGAGAATTGAACCCAGTACCTCACACATGCTAGGCAAGTGCTCTACCACTGTGCCACAACCCCAGCCCCTAAAGAAACTTTTTACAAATTTTGTTTTATCGTATTTTTCATAGGACAAATAATATTTAACTTCAGTTGAGGCAGTACAACCAAATATGGTTTGCTATTTTTTTTAAGTTCTTAGAATAAACCATTGTTCAATATTAAAGACTCATATCAACTGCAGGTTGTCAGTATTTTGTTAAGACTGAACAATAAATGTCACAAACAAGCATGGATAAAAATGGAAAATGGTTCATTTCCACTCTAACCCAAAATTTTAAAAGGATTTTGTTGGAATTCTGGTACTAAATTCCCATTTTCCCTATTGTCAGTCAGATCTCACAATCATTAAACACTTCATGTTTACATTTCTAATAGATGAATTCAAAGCTCAACCTTTCCTTTTGAATGATTAAAAAGATGTGCTTTCAAGTCTGTAAGGATGTCTGTGAGACTTTTTATAGGTGCTATATTATTTTCAGCAACATATTCAATAGACACCCCTATCCAAATACCCCTTTGATAATATTCTCCCCATGGTAAGGTTACCTGGAAAGTAGGTCCTTTCTCATTGTTAAATGTGTCATCTTCCCATAGCTGGGTTATGGTTCAGTGGTAGAGCACTTGCCTAGCACATGTGAGTAATAAATAAAAGTACTGTGTCCATCTACAACTAAAAAAAAAAAAAAAAGTCATCCTCCCCTTGAAAACATCTCCAAGCAATGTGTTATGAAAGCTCTGTTTACAACTGCAAATCTGGAATGATTCTTGTAAAATTAACCCCCCAAAAAACTTTTCACAAGATTAAAAGACCCTACACCTCATTACTAAATACTATGAAGAGTTTCTGTTCTGGCTCCAGCTTCTGTGAGCCACAGAGAAGCTGCCTGTTAAGATCGAGCTCCACAAGGTGAACGATTACTTCTGTGAACTACCCCAAGGCTCTCATCTCCAGTCAAGTGGCCAATTCTGTGAGTGGTTCCTAGTTATATTTCCTTCACTTATCTTTATACCGCCCAATCCTTGCTGGTACCAAAGAACATGTTCAATACTGATAACCTGTCTTACCTGCAGTGCCTCCTTCAGAGCCCCAAGAAAAGTGGCCCTTCCTGGTTTTCATGGTTGAAACAGAATTGACACAATCCATCTGACAGGAGACACCTGTCCACTCTTTCTTTCATATCCACAGGGGCTTCCTGCAACATCCACTGGCACAGGAACACATGTCAGTGCTTCCCATCAGTTCCCTAGTATTATTTCAGCCAGTGCTACGGTGATAAATATTTTTTCCCCAAAAGGACAGTGGCTTTGTCTTCCGCTATTAAGGAAAACACAAGATTCTTCTAAATGTTATTTCAGAGACATTCTAAGTCATGTCACACTCCGACTCCACATTTTAAATGCTTCCTTCTTAAATGTCTGACTTTTGTGACCTCACACTCTCATTAGTTTATATCTTGAGCAGAGTAAGTTCTGTTACTAACTATAACAAGCTTACAAATACCTTCAGGATAGACAGAAATATTTTAGGCCATTTTCATGTCAGATGTAACCACTGTCATAGTTGTGATCTCACAGGGTAGGTGGCGAAGAATATGTGCCGCAAGAAAAACATTTGCTCTGTTCTCTTTTAATCTGTGCTCTCACTAGTAGCATAACCTTCAACTTGTTTCTCCACAGAATCTCTTTAATTAGTTGTCTACTTTTTGAGTAAATATAGGTGGAACTAAATGTTGAATATAAAAATGATCATATGAACACTCAACTAGTATGTACTTTGCCTGCTACTATTTTGAACACTTGACCTTTATTATCTTGATTCATCTAAGAATTTGAATGGGATAGATACCTACTGAGCTAGTATTTTGTTGAGATATGCTAAACTCAAACCCACTCTGATGGTGGAATTCCTGCTCACCAACATTCCAAGACAGTTTGCTATGTTATTAAAAGAATGGGGTCAGGAATCCTGGCCTGCTTTTTGGCTGTTGTGTGATCTGGGGTAAATCACCAAAACTCTCTGAACTTCAAATTCTTCCTTATAATTAACAAGCAAAAGATGACATGTGCAATGCCCAACACAATCTCTGATACTCCATGTGCATGTACAAAGTGAGCGGTATTATCATTCCAGAGCTTTTAGGATAGAAACTAATAGATTCAAGTACAGCAGACACAATGGGGATTTATGATAGGAACACACAGAGAAATAAGCAGAGAGTAACTCACAGAGGCATTACAATATTAGGTGCAAGGTACTCAGAGCTTCAGGTATAAATTGGCATCTTATAAGGGTTAAAGTTATCTTCCCACTAATTAAAATGTATATTTGTATTAGAATGAGTTTCATCGTATTAGGGCAAAACAGATACAGGGGAAAGGATTTACTGGAACTCACAAGCACAGGTACAACTTAATTCCACCAAAGGCTCTTGTTGTTGTTAGGTCACTTGACCTTCAATGTCCACCTTCCTCAAGAGAAAACACACACAAGGGGTACAGTCACTCCTCAAGTTCCTTCCAGTTCATTCTGCCATGTCCACAACAGATCTGCTTCTCCAGATTTTAATGCCATAAATACAATTTAAACTATGAAAACAAAATCCACACAAAAGAAGTTGAAGTATGAGGGGGGAAAATGTTTATCACACAAAAAAGCTCAAGGGGCTGGGGCTGGGACTCGGTGGTAGAGTGCTGCCTTGCTCAAGCAAGGCACTGGATTCAACCCTCAGCACCACATAAAAATAAAGATGTTGTGTCCATCACTAAAAGTAATACAAAAAACAGATAAATTTAAAATAAAATTTTTAAAAAGCTGAAGTGACCATTTAAATGTCAACAACAGAAAGTGCAACCAGGAGAATATCAAATGGTTTAAAAATAAATCAATTTAAATAAAAAAATTTTAGATGTACATAATTGAAATCTGCTACTATAGAAAGATTAAATAGAAGAGTTCTTAGGTTCTTCAAGTATAGCATTTTCAAAAAGTGTCAGATTACTTTACCCATTGTTAAGTTACTAAGGATTAGAATAAGAAAATAAAATTATGTAACAGATTCACATCCATGTGTTTGACAGACCAGGGATCATGGTAAAATTTAAATTTTGTGATCAGATGCCAGAGTTCATTGGGTTAATTTTTAGTGTGGCAAGTAGATAATCAGTCAATATTAAAATAGTGCCTAATCCTATCAGCCACTACTTGATAGTCCGGTCCTAGTCAATATTTTATGTCTCTTCCCAGCTTATGAGTCACACTCTCCCTTTCTATATAGTAGCTCTTCTGCTTTTTACTGCTGAATTAGTAAAACTAGAGTGGAAAAAAAAAACTTTTTTCATTTACTGCTAATATTTTCTCTAGTCTGTGGTCAAAGTTTGAAGATGGGCCCTAACCCATACCTTCTAGGCCCTCAGTTTTATTGACATGTCACATATTCCAAGAAGTACATAAATATACACTTTGAATACAATGAACACTAATGGCTCCATCCACCAGACTGCAAAAGGTCCCACTGTGGGTAGTTTTGAAGCTCCTCTCATATCGTCATCCGTTTACCTTTGTACTTACACCACAAACTTGCGCATCCCCATTTGAGCTGGGTGGGGTTTGCCCTTTAAGTAATTAGAAACATGAAATGTATTATTCTGCAACTTTTGTGGTTGTGACATTGTTTTTGAAAGTCACCCTTGTCTGATGCAAATTTCTGTGGTTCCTTCATTTCTACTGCTGTAATCCAGCGGGGACTACAGACAAGTTTATTGACTCTCCTTTTATTTTTCTTATCAATAAAGCTACAAATACTCTTTCAGACTTTCCTAGTGCACATAGGTAAACATCTCACTAGTAAGAATCCTCAATTACAAGTTTACTAAGTAATCAGTTTTCCATAGTAGTTATCATACCAGTTTACATTCCCACCAGAAGAGGTGAAAAGGGCCATGCTGCACTTTCTCACCCGCAATGACACAGCCAGTCTGTGAAATAGTACTTCTCTGGACTCTGAATGTTTATTTCAAAGCAAAAATGAGACTTCATATCATACTGGAATGTGTTTTTCCTCTTCTGTGAAACATGCATCAATTTATAACTCTCCATTTTTTTCTGTCTGGCTGTCTCAGTTTTAGTACTGAGTGGCAAGAATACTTGCCACTCTGGTACTTCTAGGTCTTATTGGCTTTCAGTATACCAAAACAAAGTAAAACTGAGTTTTCCCGTGACAGTTTATTCTTTACTTTCATTGTTAAAGAATTCTACATAAAGTATGTGACTGCTTAATAAAATCATTCATTCAGTTACATTTTTATTATTTTAATATCAGTAAATGCCAAGAAAAAAACCTTTATGACCATAATTTTGAAAATGTGGCCTCCTAGTTCTCCACACCCAGAGGGGGAAGACAGTGCAGGTGAGGGAGCCGAGACCATGTGACCGTACCTGTGAATGAGTAGCCTTGGAGATGGGCTGCCTGGGACTGTACAGCAGCCTCTTCCAGGCACTGAGCCGAGACTCCAGGTTCAGAAGAGCCAGGGGATATTCCTCTCCCTCTGCCGCAACTTGGGTTTGTGCAGTGTTCTGTGTATGTTCATGAGCTTTACATGCTTTGTGTGATGTTCAGTGATAAAGACAGGGAAATGGGTTTACTACTCTCCAGAATTAAGAAAACAGAAGACAAGGAGTATCCCAAATGTTATGAATCTGCAGCCAAGCCCAAGGCCCGGATTCTGGGTGGATCTGCCTGCCCAGCACCTTATTTCCTTCCAGGACAGGTAAAAGGAACACCACCCCAAAGGCAGGAGGAGGGTTTTGTTAAATGCCTGGCTGAACCTGTAATCTCATAGGCTCAGGAGGCTGAGGCAGAAGGATCACCGAGTTCAAGGCCAGAATCAGCAACTTATTGAGGCCTAAGCTACTTAGCCAGACCCGGTCTCAAAAGAAAAAATGAAAAGGGTTAGGGGGTGTGGCCCAGTGGTTGAGCACCTCTAGGTTCAGCCCCTAGCTGCTTTTTGTTTTTGTTTTTGTTTTTTTAAGGCCTCATGTAGTGAACTTGAACCTACTATTTATAAAAGAATCACAGTGTAGTCAGAAATAATTCTATTATAAAGTCAGGCCCACTAGGTGCTGAGAAGGAATTACAATAGGATCATCTGTAACCCTCCCATACTATTCATTCAATATTTCCCCTAAGTACAAATTTCTTACCTCACAGAAGATTTTCCCAAAAAATAAAATATGGCAGTAGTGGCCAGAATCACTCTACTGTCTAATAATCAGGAATGCCCACTTGGGTGAGAGGCACTTCTTGGATTTGGCCTTGTGAATCCACCTGTGAACAGCAGCCACATGAAGAACCCTCTGTATGTACTTGTGTAAAAAATGTGAAAACCTCTACACTCACTAACCACAGAAACTATCATAATCTATATTATTGGCAGGAAAAAAAACTTACATGTACATTTAACTTAACAAATTCATAAAGTTTTCAGGTAATATAATGACAACTTTTTTTAAAAAAATTGAAATTAAAAAGGATAGCCTACAGCCATTTTCTTATGAATACACAGAATATATTTTTAACTTAATACATTATACTCCTTAGAACTTTAATATAGTGAATTTCATGAGAATTAGAGGGAGAGATTCTCACTAAAGCTTCTGAATTTTGTACCAGGCAAAAATACCATCCATTCCAAAAAATGTATTCAAAATTCTCATGTCTTATATAAAAAGTAATTTGATAAAGATTAAGTACATGAGAAAACCATGAAAGTTCTAAAAGAAAATATTGATATTCTTATAATTATGGGATTAGAAAGACCAGAAATATAAAACAAAAATCAATAGATTTTACTAAATGAATTTCTAAATTTTCAATACAGCAAAACACTATAATCCAAGCAATATGTTAACAAGGAAGCTGGAAATTTTCAAATGCCTATCATAGGTTTGTGTATGCATGAATGTGTACAAATGACAGTTACACAACAAGACAAATATTCCAATAGAAAAATGGGTGAGGGATCTGAACAGGGAATTCACACCACACAAAGTGTGAGAAGTGACTGGCCTCACAGTGAAACAGAAGCACCATTCCTCCAGAGACCTCACCTGGCAGATTACCAGCTTTTTCCTGGCATGGAGCCAGGTGCAGATAAAAGTGTGAAAAAAATGAATGTACAGAGGACAATGCAGGCGTCAGCTGCCCTGGAGGGCAACGTGCAGGAAATGTCTAAGTCCCTGCAAGAGCATGCCTTTACCTAGGAATTCCATCTGTGGGCACTTAAGGACATCCTTAGTGGTGCCCAGGGACACTCAAACAGGCATAGTGTGGTGTTGTTTCATGATAACAGTAGAAGAAAACAGATGCAAAGAGGACAGTGCTGAGACTTTAATCAAAGGCACTCTGGCTTCAGGCTGCAGGGGGACCACTGTAAACACAGCAGGGCTCTTAGCACCTCGCCTGGGTCCTCTTATTATGCACCTTTGGTCCAAATTCCCAGAGTTCTTAAGTTAAAAAAAATTGTACTTTTTACTATAATAGTAAGTTACACTGGTAGGTTTCCTAACATACCGAGTTAAGTTGATGCTAAAGGGAAGTCCAATATGTAAAAGTTTCCTTATTTTGTCTATTTATTGGTATTGGTAATTGAACCCAGAAACACTTTACCACTGAGCCACATCCCCAGCACCCCCCACCCTTTTTTTTTTCCCTTTGGTTTTGAGACAGGCTTTAACTTGCTTAGGACCTTGCTAAGTTGCTGAGGGTGGCCTGAAACTTGCTATCCTCTTGCCTCAGCCTCCCAAGTCACTGGAATTACAGGCATGTGTCACTATGCCTGGCTAAAAGTTTCTAATATTTAATTCAGTGTTTACTCATTTGACAGCAGATAAACTTGTAAATCAGTACAACAACAGAATAGCTTTTGAGTGGAAGTTTGAGGCTGGTTATTTTTAAAGATATTACCAATTATATCATTAAACTTCATAAACTGAATAAAAACACATTTTGCATTAATATATTTATCATATTCACATTTCAATTAAATTATGTCTTTGTTCAAACTGTATAAGCCAGAGTTTGCAGTTCAAAGAACACAGCTTCAAAGAATTCAGTGACATCAGCAGATCATACCGCAGCTGTTTTCTTCAGGGCAGCAGACCTTGGAAGATGAGGCTAGCGCATTCTGTCTTTCAACAGACCATGTAATCATTAGACTGCTGCTGTCTACCATCAAGAGGACTCAAAAGTCAAAGGACTCGCCCGTTTCATCGACTTCACTACCAAGAAACTGGTGCTGCTTAATAGGACCAGGAGAGAAGTCCTAAAAAAGGAAAATGCTTACTATAACAAGATGCTGTTTGGAAAATGGGGCTACCTAACTGAACACATAAAAACTACATGAAAAGCTCTAATTACATAGCCTGCAAATTTTTCTATATTGTGAATGGTAACACTTTCTACCACCCATACTGAGGGAGATCCTGATGTATGTTCCACGCAACTTTATCTTCACTTACTTGAAAATAATGTGCTGCAAAGAATATTTATAACCTCCATGAAAACATAAGAAACTTTGTATAATAAGAAAAAGTATTTTCAACCTTGAGTTTTACAAATCTGAGAAGTTTGCATTCAACCCAGCAGGGTAAAGCATCAAACAGAGATGGGCAAGGGTGTTTTTTGGTCTCTGAGTATAATATTGAGATTGTGAGTGCTAAAGTACGCTATTAAATGTGTTGGTAATTAACAGTACCTGGCACTTTAGAGAGCACTGAGGCCAGCACTACTCAAGGTCTTGTGTTCACAGTTCCCTGTTTACGGACACCCTGCTTCTGTCCCCAGAGAAGTGAAGAGAATTTCCCATGAATGCCACCAGCATCAGGGTAGTCTCTTCCATGTGCCAGAAACTTGGCTTTTCCATTGAATTCATTTCTGTTCTAAGATCACTATGTGTGGTTCTGGCTGGCAGGACACTGAACAGATCTGCCCAACGTCACGGAGACACACCAAGTCTGCCTGTGCACCTACCTGCTACACCACAAACCACAGCATCCTTAGGTCAATCCCAGGATGCAGCCCTTCTTCTCCCAGCCCAGAGTTTCCTCTCTCTTGACAAGGCCTCTCCCGCATCCCTGCATGCCCCTGACCATAACCACTGCACCACCTTCCCTGGAGCAGAAGCCACCACCTCACCACCTCTTAAGTGCCCAGGGAGCTGGACCAATGCACACGTACAGGTGGAAGAGCCAGGTGTGAACCTCCACCTGGAGCAGCAGGTAGAGGGGCCTTGTGCAATCACCAAGTGCACTGTGCAGGCAGTGGTGGTACCTTAAAAGCTTTGCTTGCAGCCCCCTTGGGAAGCCCTCCAGAAAGCCTATCATGCTGTCTCCCTGTTTTCAAGCAGATCCCAACAAGGCCTCTTCTGGTCTGTAGTGCCTGCCTCTTCCCATTCCTATCACACAGGGTGCAGAAGAACCCTCACTGATGGGTAGCATCAGAGGGTCCTCCGTGTTTCCGGAGCAAAGTGTAAAAACCCACTGCAAGCTTAAGTATTCACTTCTTTGAAGACCCAGAAAGGTCATGGTATCTTTCTAAGCACCCATTAATGTCCACCCATCATAATGGCATCTGATGACCAGTTGTTGGAATACTAGGGGGCAGTGCTTTGCCCGAGAGCACCAAGGGTCTGATTTTGTCTTGTACACAGCCAGCAACTTGTACCAATCAGCAAACACGTGCAGCCACCAAAGGGCTAGTGACAGAGCAGCTCTTCACTCAGCGATTTAATTACAGGGGTATTGTTGAGCCTGTCTTTTTGTTTGTTTGTTCTGTTTTGTTTTGTATTTTTAGTTGTAGATGCACACAATACTTTTATTTTTAGGTGCTGGTGAGGTTCGAACTCAGTGTCTCACAAGTGCTAGACAAGCACTCTACCACTAAACCACAACCCCAGGCCCTAGTCTCATTATTAAACCTTAAAAAAAAAAAATCAGGAAAATGACAAAGTTAGGCAAATCTACTTATCAACTGGGCCACAGAAAGGGGCAAAGTGTGCCTTACAGAGAGCCATCATAACAGAATAAAAAATGCAGTAGGTTAAAAGGCTGTAACTTTAGTCAAAGCAGGAAAGATTAGCAAAATCAACTGAATATCCAAATACATGGAGCATGTCTAACCATCTCAACCCCAACAAGGATGAGCTCTTGGACTGCTTGTCCTTCTCTCATCTCCTCCGATTCTCTGATCCATCCTGCGTAAGCTTCCCATCTTAGCTCTCCTCATGTCACAGCCAAGGCAGATGCACTACATAAGCAATACCAGCTGACCTGTACCAACTCAAACAGAAGCTAAGTGGAACCCTGTCCTCCAATCTGGGTTTCCTAAAGAAAAGTTCAGCATTTCTGTGCTCTCCCTAGTGCAGCTATGTCCCATGGGACTCAAGAATGACTCAACCCCACACTTCAACTTGGGAAATTAAGATGATAGGTGACCAACAGAACAGGCTCAGTGGCCTGCGGAGGGGTAGAGCTGCCAAAAACGCCTGCAAAGTAGGCGGACCTGTGACCCACCAGCAGAGTAGGCCCAGCAACCCGCGGAGGGACAGAGTCGCCCCATGCGCCTGCAAGGGAGGTGGACCTGCAACCCACCAGCAGATCAGGCCCAGCGGCCTGCTGAGGGGCAGAGCCGCGCCCTCCCCCCACGCCTGCAAGGTAGGCGGATCTGCGACCCACCAGCAGAGCAGGCCCAGCGGCCTGCTGAGGGGCAGAGCTGCCCCCTCCCCCCGCGCCAGCAAGATAACCGGAACTGTGACCATCAACAGAACAGGCCCAGTGGCCCACGGAGGGGCAGAGCTGCCAACCACGCCTGCAAGGTAGGCGGACCTGCGACCCACCAGCAGAATAGGCCCAGGAACCCACAGAGGACCAGAGCCACCCCACTTGCCTGCAAGGTAGGCAGACCTGCGACCCACCAACAGAACAGTCCCAGTGGCCTGCAGAAGGGCAGAGCCGCCTCCCGCGCCTGCAAGGTAGGCGGACCTGTGACCCACCAGCAGAACAGGCCCAGCGGCGTGCGGAGGGGCAGAGCTGCCCCCCCCCCCCGTGCTTGCAAGGTAGGTGGACCTGTGACCCACTGGCAGAACAGGCCCAGTGGCCTTCAGAGGGGCAGAGCCGCTGCCTGCGACTGCAAAGGAGGCGGAACTGCGACCACCGACAGGACAGGCCTAGCGGCCCGCAGAGGGGGAGAGCCGCCGCCCGCGTCTGCAAGGTAGGCGGACCTGCTACCAACCAGCAGAACAGGCCCAGCGGCCTGCCGATGTGGTAGGCACATTGCCCCAATTGGAGGAGGAGCAGAGCCCCTGCCCGTGCCTGCACGGGAGACTCTGCAACTATACAAGAGTAATACAAATATATAGGGGGAAAATTCAATAACACAACAGTCTCAGTAAGCAGAAAGAAATGCGAACAGTATGAAGAGACAAGGAAAGAAAGGACCACAAGCAATGCAGGTCAACTCAATGTTAGAAGAGGTAATATCTGCAGCAGATGGAATGTTAGATAAAAAATTCAGGAGATACATGCTTCAGATGATCTGGAGTCTCAAGGAAGACATTAGACAGCAAAATCAGACAATGAAAGATCACTTCGACAATGAATTACATAAACAAATCCAGGAAGCAAAAGATCAACTATACAGGGAGATAGAGGTTATAAAAAACAAACAGAAATCCTAGAAATGCAGGAAGCAATAAACCAACTTAAAAACTCAATTGAGAATACTACCAGCAGAGTAGAACACTTAGAAGATAGAACATCAGACAATGAAGACAAAGTATTTCAACTTGAAAAGAACATAGACAGCTCAGCAAGACTGTTAAGAAACCATGAGCAGAACATCCAAGAAATATGGGATAACATAAAGAGACCAAACTTAAGAGTCATTGGGATATAGGAAGGTATAGAGGTCCAAACCAAAGGAATGAGCAATCTATTGAATGAAATAATTCGAGAAAACTTCCCAGACTTGAAGAACGAGACAGAATCCCAAATCCTAGAAGCCTACAGGACGCCGAATGTGCAAAATCATAAGAGATCCACACCTAGACACATCATAATGAAGATGCCCAACATACAGAATAAGGAGAGAATTTTAAAAGCTACAAGAGAAAGGAAGCAGATTACAGTTAGGGGTAAACCAATCAGGATAACAGCTGATCTCTCAACACAGACTTTGAAAGCTAGAAGATCCTGGAATAACATATTTCAAACACTGAAAGAAAATGGGTTCCAACCAAGAATTGTGTATCCAGCAAAATTAAGCTTCAGGATGGAAGAGGAAATTAAAACCTTCCACGATAAACAAAAGTTAAAAGAATTTGCATCTAGAAAACCATCTCTGCAAAAAATCCTCGGCAAAACATTACAGGAAGAGGAAATGGAAAATAACAATGAAAACCAACAGTGGGAGGTAGGACAGTAAAGGGGGGGAAATAATCAAAGAGGAAAACAAACCATAGTCAGTAAAATAAATAAACAAATATGGCTGGAAGGATAACCCATATCTCAATAATAACCCTAAATGTTAATGGCTTAAACTCACCAATTAAGAGACACAGGCTAGTAGAATGGATCACAAAACATGACCCAACAATATGCTGCCTACAGGAGACGCATTTGATAGGAAAAGACATACATAGACTGAAGGTGAAAGGTTGGGAAAAATCATATCACTCATATGGACTTCGGAAACAAGCAGGAGTGTCCACACTCATATCAAATAAAATAGATTTCAAGCCAAAGTTAATCAAAAGGGATAAAGAGGACACTACATACTGCTCAAGGGAACCATACACCAACAAGACATAACAATCATAAATATATATGCCCCAAACAATGGTGCAGCTATGTTCATCAAACAAACTCTTCTCAAGTTCAAGAGTCTAATAGACCACCATACAATAATCATGGGAGACTTCAACACACCTCTCTCACCACTGGACAGATCTTCCAAACAAAAGTTGAATAAGGAAACTATAGAACTCAATAACACAATTAACAACCTAGACTTAATTGACATATACAGAATATACTACCCAACATCAAGCAGTCACACTTTTTTCTCAGCAGCACATGGATCCTTCTCAAAGATAGATCATATATCATGTCACAGGGCAACTCTTAGACAATACAAAGGAGTGGAGATAATACCATGCATCTTATCTGACCATAATGGAATGAAACTGAAAATCAACGATAAAAGGAAGGAAGGAAAAATCATGCATCACTTGGAGAATGAACAATAGGTTACTGAATGATCAATGGGTTATAGAAGACATTAAGGAGGAAATTAAAAACTTCTTATAGTTAAATGAAAACACAGACACAACATATCGGAATCTATGGGACACATTGAAAGCAGTTCTAAGAGGAAAATTCATTGCATGGAGTTCATTCCTTAAAAAAAGAAAAAACCAACAAATAAATGATCTCATACTTCATCTCAAAATCCTAGAAAAAGAGCAAAATAACAGCAAAAGTAGTAGAAGGCAAGAAATAATTAAAATCAGAGCTGAAATTAATGAAATCGAAACAAAAGAAACAATTGAAAAAATTGATAAAACTAAAAGTTGGTTCTTTGAAAACATAAATAAGATCGACAGACCCTTAGCCATGCTAACGAAGAGAAGAAGAGAGAGAACTCAAATTACTAGCATACAGGATGAAAAAGGCAATATCACAACAGACACTTCAGAAATACAGAAGATAATCAGAAATTATTTTCAATCCTTATACTCAAATAAAATAGAAGATAGTGAAGGCATCGATAAATTTCTTAAGTCATATGATCTGCCCAGATTGAGACAGGAGGATATAGACAACCTAAACAGACCAATATCAATTGAGGAAATAGAAGAAACCATCAAAAGATTACCAACTAAGAAAAGCCCAGGACCGGATGGGTATACAGCAGAGTTTTACAAAACCTTTAAAGAGGAACTAATACCAATACTTTTCAAGCTATTTCAGGAAATAGAAAAAGAGAGAGAACTTCCAAATTCATTCTACGAGGCCAACATCACCCTGATTCCTAAACCAGACAAAGACACTTCAAAGAAAGAAAACTACAGACCTATATCTCTAATGAACCTAGACGCAAAAATCCTCAATAAAATTCTGGCGAATCGGATACAAAATCATATCAAAAAAATTGTACACCATGATCAAGTAGGATTCATCCCTGGGATACAAGGATGGTTCAATATACGGAAATCAATAAATGTTATTCACCACATCAATAGACTTAAAAATAAGAACCATATGATCATCTTGATAGATGCGGAAAAAGCATTCGACAAAGTACAGCATCCCTTTATGTTCAAAACTCTCGAAAAAATAGGGATAACAGGAACATACCTCAACATTGTAAAAGCAATCTATGCTAAGCCTCAGGCTAGCATCATTCTGAATGGAGAAAAATTGAAGGCATTCCCTCTAAAATCTGGAACAAGATAGGGATGCCCTCTCTCACCACTTCTGTTCAACATAGTCCTCGAAACACTGGCCAGAGCAATTAGACAGACGAAAGAAATTAAAGGCATAAAAATAGGAAAAGAAGAACTTAAATTATCACTATTTGCAGATGACATGATTCTATACCTAGAAGACCCAAAAGGGTCTACAAAAAAACTACTAGAACTAATAAATGAATTCAGCAAAGTGGCAGGATATAAAATCAACACACATAAATCAAAGGCATTTCTGTATATCAGCGACAAATACTCTGAAATGGAAATGAGGACAACCACTCCATTCACAATATCCTCAAAAATAATAAAATACTTGGGAATCAACCTAACAAAAGAGGTAAAAGACTTATACAATGAAAACTACAGAACCCTAAAGAGAGAAATTGAAGAAGATCTTAGAAGATGGAAAAATATACCCTGTTCATGGATAGGCAGAACTAACATCATCAAAATGGCGATATTACCAAAAGTTCTCTATAGGTTTAATGCAATGCCAATCAAAATCCCAAAGGCATTTCTTGTAGAAATAGAGAAAGCAATCATGAAATTCATATGGAAAAATAAAAGACCCAGAATAGCAAAAACAATGCTAAGCAAGAAGTGTGAATCAGGTGGTATAGCGATACCAAACTTCAAACTATACTACAGAGCAATAGTAACAAAAACAGCATGGTATTGGTACCAAAACAGGCGGGTGGAGAGGACAGAGAAACCAACCCACAAAACTACAACTTTCTTATATTTGATAAAGGGGCTAAAAGCATGCAATGGAGGAAGGATAGCATCTTCAACAAATGGTGCTGGGAAAACTGGAAATCCATATGCAACAAAATGAAACTGAATCCCTTTCTCTCGCCATGCACAAAAGTTAACTCAAAATGGATCAAGGAGCTTGATATCAAATCAGAGACTCTGCATCTGATAGAAGAAAAAGTTGGCTCCGATCTACATATTGTGGGGTCAGGCTCCAAATTCCTTAATAGGACACCCATAGCACAAGAGTTAATAACAAAAATCAACAAATGGGACTTAATTAAACTTAAAAGTTTGTTCTCAGCAAGAGAAACAATAAGAGAGGTAAATAGGGAGCCTACATCATGGGAACAAATTTTTACTCCTCAGACTTCAGATAGAGCCCTAATATCCAGAGTATATAAAGAACTCAAAAAATTAGACAATAAGATAACAAATAACCCAATCAACAAATGGGCCAAGGACCTAAACAGACACTTCTCAGAGGAGGACATACAATCAACAAGTACATGAAAAAATGCTCACCATCTCTAGCAGTCAGAGAAATGCAAATCAAAACCACCCTAAGATACCATCTCACTCCAGTAAGATTGGCAGCCATTAGGAAGTCAAACAACAACAAGTGCTGGTGAGGATGTGGGGAAAAGGGTATGCTTGTACATTGTTGGTGGGACTGCAAATTGGTGCAGCCAATTTGGAAAGCAGTATGGAGATTTCTTGGAAAGCTGAGAATGGAACCACCATTTGACCCAGCTATTCCCCTTCTGGGTCTATTCCCTAAAGACCTAAAAACAGCATGCTACAGGGACATTGCTACATCGATGTTCATAGCAGCACAATTCACAATAGCAAGACTGTGGAAGCAACCTAGATGTCCTTCAATAGACGAATGGATTAAAAAAATGTGGCATTTATACACAATGGAGTATTACTCTGCATTAAAAAATGAAAAAATTATAGAATTTGGAGGGAAATGGATGGCATTAGAGCAGATTATGCTAAGTGAAGCTAGCCAATCCCTAAAAAACAAATCCCAAATGTCTTCTTTGATATAAGGAGAGTAACTAAGAACAGAGTAGGGAAGAAGAGCATGAGAAGATGACTAACATTAAACAGGGATGAGAGGTGGGAGGGAAAGGGAGAGAGAAGAGAAATTGCTTGGAAATGGAAGGAGACCCTCAGGGTTATACAAAATTACATACAAGAGGAAGTGAGGGGAAAGGGAAAAATAATACAAGGGGGAGAAATGAATTACAGTAGAGGGGGTAGAGAGAGAAGAGGGGAGGGGAGGGGAGGAGGGATAGTAGAGGATAGGAAAGGCAGCAGAATACAGCAGACATGAGTATGTCAATATGTAAATCAGTGGAAGTGTAACTGATGTGATTCTGCAATCTGTATACGGGGTAAAAATGGGAGTTCATAACCCACTTGAATCAAAGTGTGAAATATGATATATCAAGAACTATGTAATGTTTTGAACAACCAATAAAGAAAAGAAAAGAAAATCAAAGAAAAAAAAAGATGATAGGTGACATGTTAGCAAAGGGTAGTTATTTTCTGAACACCATTCCAAGTTCAACCTTCAGTGGACTTTCCATCCTAGCAATTTAACACATCCTGAATTTGTCAGCAGCTCTGGCATCCACCAGCCTTGGTGCCACTCCAACCCACTTGTTTGGTCCAGCATATGACCACACACTACGTGTGCTATCAAACTGTCGTCCAAAAAGCCCCTGAGGGAGCACTACACACCCCCCAACCTACAACAAAACCTTAGCAGAACATGCCAAAGTTCAAAAGCTTGCAACTGACCTCTGGGACACTGTCCCTAGATCTAGGCCCTGCTCTTTCCTGACTTTGAACTAGTGGAGGTGGGAGGAACATCACAGATGCCTCAGGAAACCCTTCTGGCCCAGAAACCCAGTACTGCAAAAAGGTCAAGGCAGCTCAGAGTTCTCAGTGTAGAGTTTTGGGAGAAGGTTAACTTCGAAAGACCCCACCTGCTAATCTTAGTGTGCATCATTCCTTATCATTAACATGACCTTGAACTTGTACTGTGTATTCTGGAGGGGTCAGCTTCACCACTAGGCTCCTCCTTTCCCCTCCAAGGATACCATCGGGAGCGCACTCGGGGTGAAAACACTCCCTTCAATGTAACTCTTCATTATACCAGAGGAGTGAGGAGGAGGAAAAAGAAAATTCCACAGCGTTTTAAGAATTGAGGCAAAGATTAATTCATCATGTAGATCCAAACTTTGTAGTAGAATCAAGTGAAAAACTCTTAAGAATCACACTGCAACATGCATACATGTTTACCAATAGAAGTACCACTGAGCACACTCACAGATGCTGAGCAGCTTTCCAGAGGCACACACGACACACACATACACACACACACACACACACACAAAAATCAACGTTTAAAAATTTTTCTTTTACATAAGAAAATTAATGCTGTTGTATTGTGTTGCTATAGCTGTATCAGCTTCCCAGAGCAAAGGCAGCCCAGAGAAAACAAAATACAGTCAATGGAACCAAGGTTAGGGACTGTGATCCTGACAGGAGCAACAGGAGAATTTGAAAACAAAAACAAAACTGTGTATTTCAGCTACATCGTACATCTAAAACCCAGACTAATGATTCTTTGTTTTTTGTTGTTGTTTTTTCTGGCCCTAAACCTCATTGTTTATCTGACAAAATACACCCACTTTTGTAAACAACCACAGTCACAAATCCTTACAGACTGCCAGCAGGTAGTCAGAGCCCCTGCGTGACCTGCTCCAGAGCTCTGGCACTGTGATCTCTGCACTTTTCTATGGCAACACCAAGCACAACACCTGCCTCCAAGTGGTGATAAGGCTGATGAATGTCTGTCTGTGGTCAAACGATGGATAAATGCTGATCACAAAGAACAATCTGATTGGCTCAGGAAATGGCGCAGCTTACTCCTGAAGAAACACACAGGTCCCATGTGGGCGAAGGACCACCATCATATGCAGAAACCATAAAGGCAAAATGTGGCCTTTGAAAAGGAGCGAATCACTAAACCTAACTTGAGTGTTCCCAGTGGAACTTCTACGTTCAGAGGAAGACTCTTTAGATGAGTTCCAGAATACTTTTTAAAACTCAGAACTTTAAAGCCTAAGTTATCATTGATAGTTAAGGGTAGCTACATTGCTTCAACCTTACTCCTAATTAGTGTGAAGCCAGTAAAAATGCTTTTAAACCGTTTGGAACAGCTATTGTTCCTGAGTTTTAGAGTGCATGAAGTCAGGTCTAACACCCACCTGTATCTTACTTTTCTGTATGTAGGGTGTGATGAAAGTGGCAGATGGTGATTTTAACTTTTGTAGAAGTCATGCTTCAGCGTTAGCCCAACAGAGCACGTGCCTACCCTGTTCCTGCAGCTGGTTATGGGAGAACATAAAGATCACCTCCCGCCTTTCCTCTAAATAGTTCAATCCTGGGCTCAGCCTCTTTAATTTTTCACTGCTTTTCTTTATAAATCAATCATCTCTCTCGTGTATTTTTACTTCTGCCAAGGAGTATTGTATTACTTTTACTTGTTCTTTCTTCTCCCACATAGGAAACAGGACTCTAATTACATATGTGCTCTTAGGCTTTTTTGACTAATGCTTTGTTCCTTTTGCATTCTTGACTTTTTCCTCAAATACATTCATCTGTTATTTCAAAAAGTGATTTTTTTGTTTGTTTGTTCATCATGTACATCTTAACATCTGGAACAAAATGCAATCACAAAAAAGTGTAAACATTTTATTTTTAAGTCTCCAATGACCTTGTGCATTAATAAACTGGGAGTCCATTACTCCAGGTTAGACGGTTAGGACTCTCAAAGATTAAAAGGAAGCAAGCTTCAGCCTCGCCGCATCCTTCTCCTCTGAGCCACCTCAATAGCCAGAAGCATCTGAGCTGAGCCCCTAACTCCTCCTGCAAGCACACATTTGCCCTGGTGATTCTCACCCAAAACTGAGGTTGTAAATACCATATGATAACCTGAGGACCTCCAGTCTGTCCCAACCCCGCGCTCTCCTTAGCATCCCCAGCATCACCATGCTGCTTCTTTGACCCTTCGCTTGTATGTCAAACAGAACATCCCAGCAGAACTTGGCTTATTAGTGAGACTTCCTTACCCCTGGTGGACTCCACCTGTTTTATTCACTTCAACAATCTACCCAGAACCAAAAACCTAGATCCTTCTTCCCTCTCAAATCCAAATGACAAAAACTGTGAATCCAACTACTTCTATTGCCTCTAACACCATCCTATTTTGAGTTTCTGCCATCTCCTGACTCTCTGGTCCCCTCCTCAGGCAGCAACAAGAAAGTTGTTTACAAACATAAGTAGGGTCCTATAATACCCTTGCTTACAATCACCCAATGATGCCCACTGAACTGAAGCACCACACTTCTTATTCCAGCATAGAAGCCCAGCACCTTCTCTCATTTTCAGACCATTTGCCCCTTCACCTGCTGAATCCAACCACTCGGGCCTCTGTCCTTTGAACTGTCCATGCTCATTCTCACCCTCCCACCTCTGCACTCTCCACCCTGGTATTATCACAGTTGTGCAAGGCAGGTCTCCAGTGCATGTGTCCTCAGCTCTCTATTCCCATATCACCATTTACCAAGTTGACCCTCTTATTCAACTCTGCACCTTGAATTACAGTGAGATTCCAGTAAAGCAATTTCTGTTTCACGCTTTTAAGAGATAACCTTGAAAATGTAAATCCAACAAGAAATTATTATTCATAGCATCAGAACTTCCTAGATTAATTACTTGAGTGTTTACTTCTTATTTTTAAAAATATTCTGGCTGCCAATCAAGCATCTTTTTCCACAGCTGTTTTCTAATGGAGTACTTCAGAAATATGAAGCATACAGAAATTCCAGAACAACCATGTTCTAAGGCCCAGCTAAAAAGTAAATCATTGCATACAGAGTTCAAGCCCCTGTGTATCCAGAACCAATTTCATTCTGCCTGGCCTTCTGTAAGAGGAGTAATCATTCTGCTGAGTGTAGTGTTATCACCAGTGGGAAATTATTCAGAATTCTGCTACATATGTATTCTAGTGACTTACATAGAATTATTTTGAATATTTTAACATGACATAAATAGTATCATTGCTATATACATCCATCTGCAATTTGATTCATTTTTTCACACTAGTTAATTCCTGGAGTTGACTGTCATTGATACACGTGCTCATGATTTCCCGATTTCCCCATGTGCAGTGCAGCATCACTTGAATACATTGTAATTTAATTAGCAATTTTTCCACTGATGAACATTTAGCGATCTTGTGTTGATTGCCTGGTTTGTGTTTCAAGTGGAATTCATCTTCTACATCAATTGTATGCTCAGAGCAAACCCTAACAGAAGGTACCTTGTCCTGACTTCCTGCTTCCACCACATGCAGTGCCCCAGTATCAACACCCCCAAGGAAGTGACATTTGTTATAGTCAATGAATCTACATTTGAACCCAAGTTGCAGCATCCGTGCATGTTTGAAATGCTAGCAAGATCATTTCTACATGATGTACAAGTCATAACTAAACAAACAGTTCCATTCTAGCCCAATGTAATAATCTGTCGGAAAAAAACCCAGGTATTCTTAAACAGCATCTTGATCAATCGGAAGAGTTATAAGTCTGAAGTTATCCTGCATAGACTAAATATTCACACACCATTGAGATATTTTCCTTCAGGCAGATATTTTCCTATCACCCATTTTGTCTTCCTCTTAAACATCAGCAAATAAATAACTATATAACTAAAATACAAGGACACTGACAAACGTATGCTGATTGATAATTTTTCTTCTTTTCAACCCCATCGGTATTCCTTTTGTCTTCATTTGCCTTCCTTCTGCACAAGAAAAATCCTATGAAAGCTAAAATGAATAAAGAAAATGATGCTAATATTTTCCTAAAATTGTACTTTGTTTCAGTTCAAATTTAGTGGAAACACATTGAGAAACAAGATCTGATATTTAACATGTTTTGTAAACTTTGTCTTTCAAGTGAGCCTTTCTTACATCATCTAGCATTTATCTTATACTGACATTTTTATTATTCAGAAATTCTCTCTTTAACAAGAAGAGCCGTTCATCTAGAATAGCACAACTATTATGCATTATTAATATACTAGTGCATTATTTATGGTGGTGAATAATATCCTGAGATGAGAAGTCACTGAAGATAAAATATTCTCTATCATGTCCCATGACGGAAAGAAAAACTTTTAATTAAAATGAGGCCATAGAAATGGGAGGAAATGGAAAGACATTTTCACATGGCTGTGAAGAACTTCACAGGGCCAACTTCCTTCCTGGAAGCCTGATAAAAATCAACTACATTGTTTTAACACACCATGGCTATGGAGTAGTCTCACAAATACAAGAATCAGAATTTCTGTTAAGCAAGTCTTCAAGATCCTCCTGTGTCTCTGTCCCGAAACCACAAACACCAGAAAACTACACTATTCATGATAAGATCGTTAAACAAGATGGTGCTTCTGTTTAGTGTAATTTCCTTTTGTGGGGAGGGATACTACATGACTCTTGATGTATCTGTCACATTTGTACAGAACAGTGCTTCTCAAACTCTCCCCCTATGGAACCCTGGTTTTCCATGAGCTTTGTGCTGCTGCATTCTACATTCTTTTCCAGTTTTGCAATTTTTCCTTCAGTTTTAAATTTCTCTGGTAATCCTTTTAAGGAACTTAAAAACTCTCACTGTGTAGTCATCTAGTAGAATCTGGATTGGATTGAGCACAGCATCAGATATTGTTTTTGAAGTGTACATGGCCTTGAGTTTTGGATACTGTGTAAAAGGTGAGATTCAGCAGCACAGAGTTTCCCGGGAAATGGTCGGTATTAACCAATGCTTGTTATCATCCACTGCACCTAGTCATCAATTTAAAAGCCAAATAACTTAATCCCAAGGAAACCATCAAACCAACTACAATCCTTCACAGAACTACATAGACAGTTTTATTTAGCCCATTCTTTTCATCAGTTGGTTTCAATTAACAGCCCCAAACCTTAAAAAGGGAGCTCAAAAGAGTCTGGTTCATTTGAGTTTAATACAGTTATTCTACTCTACCTATAAAAATATAGAAAAAAATCCACACAACATTTATCTTAAATTTACTAATACATTAGGCCTGAAATTATAAAGATTTAACATCAACTATGAGTTATTTCTTAATGTAACTCAACTTAAAATCCCTAGATTAAACTGAACATTACCAAAAGAACACGAGGTTAACCAGCACTTATCCCACTTATTCAAATATCTTACTGATCATAAAATAATTATAAGGGAAAAGGAGAGAGGAAAAGCTATACTGTGCCACACCCTGGCAGGGCTGGTTAGCAGACTTCGATAGCCAGGAGTGTGACTTTTCCACCTTAATGGCTGGTTAGAGCAAAGCCAGCTAGCTCAGGCCTCGTTCCCATAGTCCTCGAAAGAGTCAACTAGCACACAGTGTGGATACTGACTTCTAGAAAGGTGTGCCCAACAGGAAAATGGTGTTACAAAATGGTAACACCAGCCCCTCAGAATACAAACACATTAAGTTATTTATTCTTCAGAATTAAATATTCATGATTTTATTCTATCATACTCTCCCAACTATCAAATTTTAAAGAGCAGTAATGAAACCAATATAAATAAGGTAAAATTATATTTCATATTTCAAGAGCAGAGGTCTCTGGGACTAAGCATGATTTTCAATATAAAGGTAAATATCTTCATGTAACCCTTTGATCTAATTTGAGCTTTAAAAACATACCACAAAGAAAAACCAAAACAGCACTTAAATCTGAAGTCCTCATAAATATCAATTTAACACATACATGAAAAATTAGCTGATTAGCACATGCACATGTAATTTACTCTATTAATAATTTTCCTGTCAAAAACAGGTAAATATGAATAACACTCTAGTTTAATGCCTATATGTTGGCAAATGATTGGCCTTAGACTATTACTGGTCTCCTATTTTAGTGAAAGCTTGAGTTTCTGTGTGTTGTGTGTACTAAGTATCATTCCACACATATCTACATTCCAATATCTATGAAGCTGATATACTGAATATACAAAAGCTCTTGTTACACTGATTTTGTAACCTGCTTCTTCATGGATTTCTCTCAAACCCATTTTCATAGTTCGTTCCTTGATTTTTTCTAAACTATTATATAATCAAAATCATCTACTACTAGAAATAGTTTTACCTCTTCATCTCCAATATTATGTCTATTGTGTGGGCTTGTGCTCCCAAACCCACCCACCACCACACACACGACAGATCAGACAGCCGCCCGACTCATACCTGACAACCACTAGTGCTTCCCTTTAAGCAAAGTGCCCACTTTTGAAATGAAGTGCACCTCACTGTGCACCTGTAACATATCAATTCCTCTTCCAGTATTTTTTAAATGTAAACAGAATTTGAATTTTGTCCAGTACCTTTTCCCATCTAAGGAAAAGTTTAAGACATTTCTTCTCTGCTAATGCTTAGAATCATATTAGCAGATTTACAATACAGAGCTACACCCCAGATTCCCAAACTTCACTGGTTATGATAGAGATTTTAATATAACACTGGTATCTTTATTTAAAATACTTTATCCTAGATTTGTGGATCAATGTAAAATTGATCTACAGAGTCTCTTTGCAAAGTCGTTTTTCAGATTTTGAAATCCATGTAATACTGGATAAATTTTGGAATAAACAAATCTTCCACATGATTGGCTTATGCTTTAAAATAGTTTAAGTAGCACACGTAAACAGGGGTTATTTAATGTGGGGCATGATCTGTTGGGGAACTCTCATTTTTTGGTAATCTTTTGGAGTTTCTGCAGAATTATTTAATATTTCTAGAAAGTAATTCGTTTCATCAACAGTTTAAAACTCATTTGTATATAATTAGGCAAATGGCCCATGATTTAATTTCCTCTAATCCATTATTCTTCCTTGACCCATATGTAACTTTTAATATCTGAACATCTGTCCCTTCTTCCTTTTTGATCAGTGATTTATCCACTTTTCCCAAAGAACCAAGTTTTAAGATTAACTTATCTTTATTAATTCCCTCCTCCTTACTTTTGCTTACTTTGTTGCCCTTTTTCTAGTTTTCTATTATTTTAATACTTTTTTAATTTTAATATGTATTTAATTCTATAATTTAACTTCAGTTGTATCTCACATGTTCTAAAATATCATGTGTTTGTTATGATGTTCAAGAAACTCTTGGATTTTATTTTACATTTCTCCCTTGACCGAAGATGTATTTAATATTGTTCTTTGTCATTTTTTTAGGTAGAAAAGTCTTTTTCGCGTTGGGGGTAGTGGTTTTCAGGAGAAGTTGTGGGATTTTTGGTTAACTTCTAAATTTTATTCCTTTTCGGACATGTTTGTATTATTGCTATTCTGGAGTTTACAAAGGTTTTCTTTGAGGCCTAAAATACTATCTCTACTGCTACCTGTGCACTTTCAAGAAACTCATCTTCTTTCTGTTTCTGAGGTTCAAAAGTTGACAGGCCTCAGAGATCAATCTCACGATCATGCCGAGCACCTTATTTTTTTTCTAATTCAAGTGTGCTGTAGTTCGGTCTCTCCTGCAATTCTTGAGTCTCTTTGTAAAAGCTGTTTCTGTTATGAGCCATAACTACTGTCTTCATTGAGAGGTGAACCCTTTAGCATTAAAAAACTATTGTCTCTCAAAGTCTTTGTTAAAAACTTGACAAAGACTCAGACAATGGCGTTCATTTTACTCGTTCATGAATCTGATAATTTTCTGTCCTTCAGTTTTGACCTTTCTGAATCCCCTTGTTTCAGTGTCAGGTTTAGCTTTGTTAGTGAAGCCTAAATTTTTCGTATTTTAATAGGTTAAGTCAAGCCTGCTTACCATTATTTGCATGATCAATATATTTATGGTCTCAACTCTCATTGTTTAAACTCATTTTACTTTAAAAGACTAAATATGTCATTTCACTTTATTTATAATGGTCTTGTTCATTGTATTTAAAACACTACATGTATTAAGTATGTGCGTCATTCATGGAATAATGAAGTGAGGGTACAAATATCTTCTTGAGGTACTAAATGTTGGCTTTCCTAATACCAGTATCTTCAAATAACACCCTTAAGTCCCTATGTTTTTGGTTACTACCGTATCTATCAGTTCTATGAGCATAACTGAAACTAGCTAATGACTCCTCACTTTACCCTTCTCTTCCAGCTGAAGTTCCACCATTTGTTTTTGTTCAGGACCCATAAGCAATCAGAAAGTTGAAGGTAGTTGTTCTAAACTCTCCCTGTCCTCCTCTCACTTCTTGGTAGCTGATTGACTGCAGCCTCAGAGCAGAGACAGCCCCATCGTGCTCTCTCCCACACTAAGACTCTATAGCAAATTCCTATGGGACAGCTCACGGAAACACCATCTCTACTTGTGTCCACATTCTTAACTGTTGGGGACCTTTGTTGACATATTCAAGAAGTCCAAGAAAAGATAATCCATTACTGCGTTTCCTTTTGGCAGAAAGCATGGTCATTAAAAAGGCAGGTAACAAATGGACTATCTTCTCTTTGAAATGACTTGTATTTTTGCCAAAATTCAAAAGATCTTTTTTTTCCTTTAAAAAGTTCACCTCTGTACTACAACACTGCTTTGGTTCTGAGATTACTGCCCCAGGTGTGCTCCTGACACTCCCAACATGTGGTCTCAGGCAAGCGGGGCCCTACACAGTTCTTCCCTATTTTTGGAACTTAAGTTTTGAGATGAAACTTCATTCCCTGCTTTTGCAGGGAGGTAACACTGGAATTTCTCTGTAGAGTCTGCGTAAGAAACAGTCCTCTGAGGTGAACTTTCATCGGCTGTCATTCATTGGCAGGCATGGCCTCCAGTGTTGTAAAAGACCCAGGAGCTCACCCTTCAATTTCTTCTTACTTGGTTTATAAACATGTAGAAGGAAATCCGCGAACCAAACCATACAACCTACTGAACAGCTGGAGCACAAGCGGAACTCCCAGATTTGCTAGTCCAGGGGTTTATATACCACTGGGTTCACTGCTATTGGTCCAGACTTATGCTAATTAGGGTTTGGAAACGTACTAATGCTATTGGTCAACTCTGGAGTCCTGTCATCCAATCAGCTCTGCCTACTTGCATTTTCTCCCAGCAGGTCTAGGAAGTCCAACTCCAGGCCCTGGCTGGGGTGGCTGCGCAGAGCCGGCTTCTGCAGCAGGCATAGGTAGGACGCCCTGCCTGGCCGCCAAGGGTGACCCCTCTGGACAGCTCAGCTCACAGCGCCTCAGGACCCCCAGTCTGCGTGGCAGGCTCCATGCTGCAGGTCCTGCTTGTAGCCCGCACTTCACTGCAGCCGTTCTGCTATGTGGGAAACCAGGAGCCATGTCATTGTCACTGCAGTGACGTGTCCTTCAGTGTCTTTCTCACTCTTCACTCCCTTTGGACTTCTAAAGGCTTTCACTTTTCCATCTTGTATTTCTTGATGACATAACCTATAGGTTTGTACACTCTGGCATACCATTGAGATCAGTCTCCACTGCTAAAATTGGGTTTTCTTTAATTTATAATTTACTCCTTTTATCTTTCTGCTATCTTCCAGTGTTATTTCTCGTCTTATTTCTAGTTTATAATTTATGTTATTCTTTCATGCTGTCTCCAATTTTCTGAATTTCTTTTAACCTATTTTGAAACATTAGTTCACAGCCTTAAGTTTGTTTATCTGGTAAAACTTTATTGCCTGCAGATATTGTTTCTACACCTTACTCTTCTATATCTAAAATTATATATTTTATAAATAAATTATATATTTATAAATGAGATGTCTGGCCCTCGGGCCCTATGTTATATGTAAAACAATTATAATTATGTAAATGCATATAAATTGGACTACTGAACTTATATGAATTATACCTGTGTTGAGAGCCACAGCCCAAGGGGCCGCAGCAAACTTTCAGACTGCCAGCTGATGATTGGCTCACAGCTCCCCAGCAACATCTAGCTGATTGGCTCCTCTGCTGTGATGCTCATTGGGCTGTTTCCCTGCCCTTTCAGACCACAGAGCTGCTCATTGGGGGACTTCTTTGGCTCCGCCCATGTGACCCAGCCTATCGGCCTCAAGAGCAGGAGGATTGTGGGAGGTGGAGAGGCTTGTGTGTGAGAGAGAGGCTTGTGGGAAGCCGGTGGTGGCAGTTGGGCTCTGAGGGTTTTTCCTGAGGAGCTGTTTTGTTTGATGTGTGTGGTTTTAAAAATAAAGTTAGTTTCTTTTGACTAGTGGCTCCTGATTGTGCCCAGCCAGACTGTGGCATACCTGATTATATATAATTACATAGGCAAAAAAGGAATGCCAAGCAGACAAATAAAAATTGAGGTGCCACATTCTGACTGTTACTGGAGGCCACCTAGCTGCATTAGCTCTGGCCTTTGGAGCTCTTGACCCCATGGTTTTTCCTTAATAGGAGAAATAGGGCCTCTTGCTTTATGAATTCTATCAGTTCTGCCCCTCCCCCTATGACTTTTGCCTGGTCCTTCTCTATCCTTGCCTCTCCCCCCACCCATTATAGACTCTATTCTTAACAATCCCCCCACCCCCATCAGGGCTTTGTCCTGGAAGGGAGCTTTATTTGGTTAGTTTTGAAAGCCTATAGGACCAAGACTGCTCCAGAAAGATCCTACCTGACCAGTCTACCCACCCACAACCCCACCATTTGCTTTAGATTATGTTTGGTCTGTGAGTCTGGGGTTTGACTATGTTTGTGGCTATGTCTGCTTTGACATCATAATTCAAAGAGACTAAGAACTCTGCCTCCCTGGTAACTTCTCATTTCTGACAATCTTTATTAATGACCAAGTGAGTTAGTTTCAAGGTCACTAATTCCTAAAAATCAAGAAGCCCAACTTCTCAGTTCCAAGATACAGAGACGAAGATGAGAAGCTATTTATTACAGAGGCACACAGTAAATACCCATAGTTTTGAATCAGGAGTAACTAATCTAAATGTGTCCTCAGGCTTAAATGTTTGTATTTTCTCAGAACCATTGATACTGCACTTATGAACCATTCACTTGCAGGCAAGGATCAGTCTGAACAAGTAATGGTTAAATACTTCTATAACTTGAGGTATTCCTAGGACTGTTTCCGGGAGCACGTATATAATTTACAGTGTCTCACTAGTTATTGCCAGTAAGTATGCTTTTCTCCCTACCTCTATGATAAATATAGAAGATACCAATTTGGAAAAAAATATTCAACAAATATCAAATCCAGATACATCTGTGTGAAGTACAGCTCTACCCAGGTTTTCATATTAAAAACATGAACTGAGATGTACACTTTTAACAGTTATTACAGAAAATTTGAAGTCTTGGAAGGAAATATATAATTAGCCTAAAGACTATTGATTCCTTTTCAAACATAATTATCCATTAAATTTTATTAGTTTAACACCACGTGCTTGGATAAAAGATAAATGAGATGTCTGGCCCTCGGGGGTGCAGAGGAACATGTGGCCTGGGAGGGGTATCCCTGTGCACTCAGCATGGGCAGCAGTGGAATCTTTCTCAAAATAAAAAATAAAAAGGGCCAGAAAACATGGATCAGTGGTTAAACATACAAGGTTCAATCCCTGGTACTCGAAAAAAAAAAAAAAGGAATATGGTGTTCAGAAACAGTAACCCAGAAGAGTGTGTCTGAAACAGGCTTGGGGGGATAAGCAGTGTTCCAACAGGCAGAGAAGTATAGGAAGGGCATCCAAGTTGGGGCAAAAGGTAAAAGGAGATATGAGACAAACTGATAGATTGCCACTCAGGGGCAGGGGTGAGGGTTAGCAAAGAGTAAAGAGCACCTGTATCGTAGAACTCTTAAACAAACAACTGTTTTTCTTGGCAGTACCAGGGATTGAACCAACAACCTTATTTTAAGTGTTCTAGCCCTGAGTCAGATCCCCAAGCCCATGTAAGAACTTTAAAAACAGCCTTTTAATCTAATTATCTGATGCCAAATGTAAATTTTCAGATAAATCAGAAATGTACAAGATAGCATGAAAATAAGAAGTGTTAAAATACTCAGTTCACTAGGTCATCAGAGGCAACTGCATGGTCAAGTGTCCTTGACAGGAACTAGGCAGTTTAAATGGTAACCAGTCCCAAGTCAATGTCCGACTTGACCATGAAGTGATAATACCCACTGTAGAATCCAGGATGTCTTGATTAGCTGTGCAAATCAGCTCTTTCATCAGGTAGCTGGGAGAACAGCAGCTACTACAGTGTCCAATATGAAATAGAAGGTCAGAAAACAGCTTAACTAAAGGTATCAGCCTGCCTCTAGCCACCACAGAAATACCAGAAACCACAGAGAAAATATCACAATGAAATGATTAATAGCTTTTTAAGGAGTACTTTTCACAACCGAAACTGTCCCCATTAAGTTGTACAAAGGGAATGTCACATAAAAACCTTGTTAAACTGAAATAAATCTAAATAGGACTATAAGATGCATAATGTATTGCAGAAAACTATTATTGTTATTTAGCATAAATTACTAGAGTAAACCAAGGATATACATATACACATTACTCAATATTATTTTACGGAACAACCAAAGAGGTTAAGTGGCAGACAGAGTAAACCAAGGATGTGAAGCTCAAAGCCCCAAGCACAAACATGAGAAGCCATGGCTGACCTATTGCCTGGGGTCACCTTGAGCAGTTACACAGTCCTGGGCCTCTGCTAGCTCCCTTGTCTCATCTTCACAATGACTACGAAGACAATGACAGCTCTTCTTATTGGGACAATTAGACGAGATCATGCATGTCGAAGTACTGTGCAATCTACAACATGCTAAACAGAAGAGTATTAAACTGGCCATTTTCTCCTTGATTTCCTTCCCCAGAGACACCCTCGCTTCCTCTCCTTCCCTTCCTCTGGGCTGTCTGATCCATCAGCAAACCCAGTCTGTCCTCACAGCATGTTCCAGACCCACCCACATTTCTCCCCTGCCAACAATTCCAGGTGGAGGAAGAGCTGGAAGAGCCAGCTCCCACCAGGGCTGCAGCAAGCACCTCCCAAAGAGCCTCTGCTTCTCCCCTTGATCTCACTACAGCCTCAAGTCTATGTTGGAGCCAAAGTAATCTTTAAAATGCTAAACCAAATACCACAACCCATGACCTCCCTTCACACTAAAAAGAAATCTGAACTCCTTATCTTGGCCTGGAAGGCCATCCATGGCTAGTTCCTTGGAGGCCTCAGCGGCTTCCACTAGCACTTTGTTCACGGTTCTGAAAACATTCTGCACGTGCACTCCTACCCACCTTGAGTTACCTGGTTCTTCCTTGTGGAAGGTTCCAGAACTGAGAACTGTTCATTCTCTCACTTGATTCCAGACTGTTCAAACGACTATCTCAGAAAGGCCTTCCTGAAATACTCTGTACCAGGGCAAGTCTTCCTCTGCTCCCCTTTTTCTTTCTGGCCTTAACTATTCAGAAATTCCATCACCTATTTATTTTTCCACTACAATCAACTTCACGGAGCAAAGACTTTGTATGCACTTGTTCACAAGTTCCAGTTCTGTGTGTCCAATAGAGGCTTACTTAAAAACGTCCATACTGAAGTGTGAAAGCATTTTTTAATTTTATGGGTTCTACAGAAAATAATTAAGGGCTCATAAATGCCATGAGTGAAACGCAACAGTGGGAATAGCCCTGAAAAGCTGCATCCTACCTTGGAATTGGAAGTGGACTCTAAGAAACAAAGTCTGTTGCCAAATCCTTCTGCTGCCAAACATAGTTTCTGTTGTTCTTTGTGAATTGTTGCGGTACACTGCAGAACCACTTCATCATCCTGCAAAGGAGGAGAAATGGAAGAAAAGGTGAGACTGGACACGATGAGTCTAAATCAGATCCAGAAAAACACAATTTTTGTGCATTTAAAAAGCCTGAGCCAAATGTTAACCACTGTCCAAAAATACAAAAATAAAAATAGACTCAATTCCCAAAGCCCTTTTAATTTCAAGAAGGTAACTGGGTGGAAGAGAAGAGGGATTGCCATTCAGAGCTATCAATACTTTTCTTGCTATTATTACTGCTCCCCACAGAGAATATGCGTGGGGAATAGTAAGATATAGGATTTTCCTGTTAGTACTCTTATGCACAATTTTAATCATCAGAATCACCAACAATTCTCTGACATACTTCAAGGATATCAAGTATCATCAAGAATGGGATTCTGATAGCAGGCACACATGTCATTACACAGATAACACAGGGAGTAACTCAGTAACTGAATTTCTGGGTTCAGATTGACTGGAAAGTCTTAGCTCAACCATGTATTGGCTACTTGATCATATTGGAAATGATCCTGGGCTGCTTAAAAATCTACATAGAGGCCATTTATTAGTTTGATCCTCTGAAACACAACACTAGCTTCCAATTAATGAAGCAGGATTACAGGAAAAGCTGCACACGGGAAAGATGATCGATGGGATAACAGTACAGACGGCGCAAGTACTGCAAGAAGCATGGACCTAAAAGCTATCAAGATCTGATTCCCATCCTCACTCTGCTATGTACTAGTGACATGGCTCCTTGCCTCAGCTGGCCTACTGGTCCCTGCTGAGAAGCACAGTGGAACAGTGGGACAGGTCTGGGTGTGTTGCAGTGCGGGTGGCAAGTATGGCCCAGGGCTATGTGGAGAAGGCATGGCAGGCCTGAGGGGAGGCGGGCCAGTACCAGGTGAGCCGGGGCAAGTCTGTCCATCACCCAGCCACAGTCCAGCCTGCACACAGCAGAGATGCCACACCCACTGCGCATGTGCAATCAGTGACTTCAAGCTCCCCCTTCCCTAAGCTGGGAGAAAATCAAATAAGGCAAATGTAAATGAAACTCAGGACTAACCAATAGCATTAGTACATTTTCAAGCTCTAATTAGCATAAGCTTGGACCATTAGTATTGGTACTTCTTCCAAACCCTAATTAGGGTGTTTAAACCAATCCCAATGACCCAGGTGCTACAGGAACCCCTGGACTAAACTGCTGTGGTGTAGAAAATCTGCTATGGAGCCTGCTAGAATTCCGTTCTTGTTCTTAAGTAAATCCCAGGGTTATACCTACTCATCCTCATCTGTGGAGTCCATGCTTCAAATTGACAAGATAGGAAGCTAGAAGAAGAAATTCACAACGAGTTGCTGGGGTCTGCTGTAACCCTGGAGGACAGGGCCTGCCGTTAAGAGGTGCCACACTTTTTAGCTGCAGGTACCTGCAGGTTGTAGGACCCCACCAGTCAGAAGCAGAGAATTGAAGTTCATCTCAAAACTCTGGTTTCACTAGGTTGCATGACCTAGGCAAGGAAACTAATCTCTAAAGTGATCATGAGATAGAAAGTACTTAGACAATGACATGCAGATAGCACCAAATAGACACTAAATAAATGGGAGATGTAGCTGTATGTTAACAAAAGCTCTCACTTTAATAGGTTTCAAGTACCAAGTACCTAAGGTATTTATCCATCTGTATTTTGAGATTTCAAGTGCAAAGATTTATAAGGAAATATATATATTCATCAATCCTTTTAATGACACTCAAAACGTTAATGAACACAAGTATATCCAGAGGCTGCCTTCATCAAGGCAGAATAGCAGCATGAAAGTGTCATGACGAGATGGAATTCATCTTAAAAAGCAGAAAATAAGCTTTTTTAACTCATAGAAAAAGCCATGTTAGAAAAGTGACTCTCATTTGCATTTAAAACCCTTGTGATCCTGTGTGTTTACTTTTGTTTTCCTTACAGTAGCTGCAGTACTTCATAGCGCCCTTACAGCACCAGCCACAGGCAAAGCCCAGTGTTTAACAACCACCTCCTAATTTTCCCTCCAGATGCTCATTAATTTTCAGTGAACATTCATTTTAATGAAAAGTCATTTGCTTTAAAAATAAAAAGCCTGATTTTCATATAAACACATGTGAATATAAATTCATGCTTAGCACGGCCATAATTAAAAAAAAAAATCACAAAGTACTTTATGTAATCTGCAAGATCAAGAAAAATGGCATTTTTCAAATGTATAGTTTAACAAGAAAGAACAGAAAAAGATGCTGGTGTGCTTGGTGCCTTACCACATCCCCAGGGGTGTATTTCCTGTCTCACTGGCCCTGTGGAACCAACTCTGACACATAAAAGACACTCTCCAGTTAAAGACTTTTTCGGATGCTGGAGACAATCTGAATACCATTTAGTAAATAATTATTTTAATGTACTAATTAAGGAGAGCTTGGGAATAAAAGGACAGCAAGTGGGGGTGGGGCATGAAAGCAGACCATACACCTGGGGGACAAACGTCTGAGCAATGCTGGTAAGTAAGCTTTGCACAAGAGAAACACTCGATTTCCCAAAAGCATGGTGTACCTGCCCTGGCTCTCACTCATTGAATACTCCCTGTCCCCTGGGACACAAAGGCACCCACACACAGATGAGGAAAGCCAGGCTCAGAGTAACTGCTTGCTCAGAGGGTTTATCCTGTGTGTTTCCAGGAACCAGGTCATTAAACCTGCTCTGAAAGTCATCAGCCCCTAGCTGCTGCCTGGGTTGATTTTTACCATGTTTGTCATGTATGGGAGTGCATTTCAATCTTGAACCTGCATCCTGCAACCCACAGATCTTGCCAGAACACACTTTCTGATTCTGTACGTCTTTGGTGGGTCTAAGGCTGTATTTCTCATGAATGCTCAAGAACAAGGGCCACACTGAGGCTCTAGGATGCAAAAATAGGTCCCAGAAAGTATGTGGATCCCAATAGATAGAAGTAGCCCTTACAGGAGTGTGGAAAGCATCAAGAATAGCTGAATATTAAAGTAAGTCTTCTGGGGACATAGATTAGTGGTAGAGCACTTGCCTAGCATGGGTGAGGCTCTGGGTTCAGTCCCCAGTACCATACTTTGGACAAAATCAGCTTATGTGGAAATGCTTATCAATTTGAAGTAAATTCCAATTACATAAATAATTGAGTTAAAAGACATTAAACCACCCCATCAAATTTGGGGAATTTTGATACAGATCGACATTACCGAGTCTGGCCTTGAACTTGCAATCATCCTGACTCACTTATTCAGTTTCCCTTCAACTTAATGCCTTAACATCGACTACAGAGGGGCTGGCAAAGGCCCAACACTACATCTAGGTGATCCCTGCTCAGCCAAGGAGACAGTTTACAGTCAGAACCTTGAGTCATGGTTCAGCTTCGAATGGCAGAATTTACCTGATGTGCCCTACAGCGTCTGCTCCTTTACCTGGGAGTACCTTTTATGTTACATTCCAGTAAGTGAAGGGTTCCCCTTTGACACAATATAATAAATCTCAAATGCCTGCTGGACCAAACATCAAAACACAAACCACCGCCAGGTTTCTTTAATTAGCTTCTCTCTCACCTCCAAGTAGACTCTCCAGAATGATTGCCCTTGGACAGCACGCAGACCTCGCATTTCAGAGGTTGTCAAAAGTTGGGTTTTCGTCTTTACTGGGACCCACATGTGGTGAATCCGGGTATTGTTAACACATATATGATGCACATGGGGATGAAACTGCTCACATTCTAGGCCCTACCCCAAAACAAAGATCAACACTGCCTAACACTGAGGAGATCCAGAAGCAGCACTGCTCAGTAAACAGAATACAGATGTAGTTAAGGTACATCTTGTTAGGTTGTAAGTCCTCTTCTGAATAAGTTTTTACTACCTGGCTTCAGGTGCAATGTCCTAATTCACTCTAGGAGGTAGGGGATACTGGGGATTTAACCCAGGGGTAATTTACCACTGAGTCACATTCCCAGCCCATTTTGAGAGAGAGTCTCAGTAAGTTGCTGAGGCTGGCCTTGACCTTGAAATCCTCCTGCCTCAGCCTCCCAAGTAGTTGGGATTATAAGCATGCACTACCATATTCAGCCCTAATTCACATTTCTTGATTTCACAACTGGTTGTATGTGCCAGTGGAGTATCTAAGGCTTGCATATACTTGGTTCCCATCATTCTTACCTTGTTATTTTGGGAAAATGAAAAATGCCCTTCAATATTCACCCTTTACTATCCTTTGTTTTTTGAGTTCCTGTGTCTCATGCTCTAATACCTCACGAGGACAATACATTTAGACTTGGTTCACAAGAAATCAGGTCCAAATCCAAAATTCTACAAGAATAGATTCTACTCAGATTGTCATTTTGCCTTTTAAATTTTCAAAACTTGTAATTAACTATGAATGACCAGCCTGATGATGTGTGCTAGTACTGGAACATGGAGCATGCACATCAGGTGGGTTCTTCGTCTTGCAAATTCAAATGAAATCCATGGACCCTGGGTAAGAGCAAAGTAACAGGATTAGCTTAATAGTCAGAAAGCAGAACTCCCATAGAGGGGCCTAGAGAGCGATGCCAATGGCTGTCTGTTGTCTCGGGGTTATTAAGGGCATATCTGATAGCCCAGAGCAGGTGTTTGGTGGGGTTAGAGATGCTGGCATGGACCAACCAAGCTTTTTATTTATCTTTTGAATCTTAATTCAGGCCTCCTTTCAGGCACGAGCCTCCCCTGGTAACTAGGCTAGGCCAATTCTTTTGTCTTGTGTTCCTGCACCACTGTTTTCTGTTAATTTACTTGGTTGGTCATTATGCACTCATTTATGTGCTCAGTGATGTTTGATTATTGAATCTACTTTTTTTTTTAGAACTATAGCCCCAGTATCTATCAGACTTTCAGCACACAAGAGAGCCTCCATAAGTAATAGTGGATTGAACGAATGAAATAACAAATAGAACTAGCACATGACCCAGCTACATCACTTCTTGGCATTAATCCTAGAGAATTCAAGTCAGCACACTCTGGTGATGCATGCATACCCACGTTCACAGAAGCACAATTAACAATAGCCGAACTATGGGACCAGGTTAGGTGAATGGACAAAGAAAATGTGATATATAATACAATACATGTATATAATACATATATAACATATATATAATATATATCATGGAGTTTTATTCAGCCATGAAGAACAACAAAATGATATCATTTGTAGGAAAATGAATTGAACTTGAGAACATTCCATTAAGTGAAATAAGCCAGACTCAAATAAGCCAGGGTCATATGTTTTGTCTTTTCTGGAAGGGAGAGGCGGATAGGATCTCATGAAAATAGAAGGAAGACCAGTAGAATAGAGCAAGAGGAATGGGAGGCCCTGGAGAGGGATGGGAAGGGAGTTGGGGGTGACATATGCAGGGGTTCTGTCCTCTGTTGTAACCAGTGAACATCAAACAGAAGGTATTCAACCTCTTCACACTAACACCTTGAAGCCTTTAGCATTCAGGGATGTGTTCATTTACTTCCCCCAGCACCTCCCACTGCAGTTCCCTACCAACTTCCCAAAAGATTTCTAACACAAGGAACACACTTCATCAACCACAAGAGTGTAAGTTAGTCTCAGGAAGGAATTGCCCCTATCCACTGGCACAGAGCACATTCCGCCCTTCTGCACATCCCCTGGTCTTAGCAGCTGTGTGAGAGCAGAGATGAGGTCAGTCATACTCCCCGGTACATCTCCATTGCCCAACACTGCACCTGGCAAAACTAATGTACTGCTGAAGTGACTGCACATCCCAGTCTACCTGTGATTGTCTACAACACGTGCCTTCATGCTGATGGATGAGTCTCTTTGTAGACTTGCCAAGGTAAGAGTCTATTTAATTTCCAATTAAAACTAGTATTGTATAACCCCAATAAGTGATTTCATGGTTTCATGGAGCCAGGAAATAGGCTTGGTAATTTTCTTCAAAAATTGTCCTATCTGTCAGAACTGTGACAAATGTTTCACATATCATGAACATCCACAGCATCAATATAAAGCCCAACTGGATCACTGAAAAAGGCAAGTGGCCCCTTGTGTTTCCTTATTTCCACATAAGCATAGTAAAACTTTTATTACAACAATGCAATTTGCATACAGAATCTAAGCCAATCTTTCAAGTTATACTCTCCAGTGCTCTAGAGAAACTCTTAAGAACTCTGGCCATTACACAATCCCTCATATCATGCCAACTACTTAGTATGCTTGCATTCCAAAAGGTTAATCCACATTTACTAAACGTACCAGGTGTGCTCCCTGGGTTATGTCATGAGAACTGTTCCAGGGTTAGGGTTAGCCTCGACTCAAAAAGCTACTTGTCAGGCTGGGGTTATGGCTCAGTGGTAGAGTTCTCGCCTAGCATGCATGAGTCACTAGGTTCGATCCTCAGCACCACATAAAACTAAGGTATTGTGCCCATCTACAACTAAAAAACAAATATATATTTTTAAAAAGCTATTTGTCCAGAGGTGAGATTCCATTCTATAGAAACCAGGTACCCAATGGGTATAACTGATTTAGTAAAAACCTAAGGCAATCATATCATCCATCTTAGATCACTGCACATAGTAAATGCTCAATAGACACAGTGTGGTTTGAATTCCTTCTGTTGTATACTTCCTGCGACTTTAAAACCACTTAGAATAGAGGTCTAATATTTATGGGGAGAAAGAGCTAGAATACGGTATTCAGGCAGTTTTGTGATGAGTAATAAGACGTAATTTCTCTAACAAATATTGCCAAGTGTGCTGAAATAGTACAGCACGAATAATAATTCTCCAATGACAATAGCAGCAGCTTCTTCCAAATATTCATCCATCATTTAACAGATACTTGCTTGGGATACAACATGTGCTAAGAAACATTCTAAGTGCTTGAGATAAATCGTCAAATAAACCAAAGATCCTCAAACTCATTAGGCTTATGTGCTGGCAAGCGATTAAACCCAATAAACACAAATGTAATAAGTTTATAATTATGTTGATGTTATGAAGATATAAAGTTCTAGAAAACAAAACAAAAACAGAACACAAGCATCAAAAGCTGTATTGGTTAGAGACAGAAGATTTGACTAGAACCATCAGGACCTCATAGAGGGGGTGACTTGTGAACAAGGACATGGAGGGAAGGGCATGCAGCCTCCTGGGGAGAGGGAAGGCTGGGGGAAGTCCCTCCAAGCCCTGTAGTCTTAGCTACAGAAAGAACTGGAAGGAGCCGGGATGGAGTTCACTGGTTCAGTGTGTGCCTAGCACTTGTGAGCCCTGGGTTGAGCTCCCATCTCCAAAAGGAAATAAAACAAGCAGGAAAAAACTTTGTAGCTAGAGCAGAGCAGGCCAGGGAGAAGATGGTAGTTTATAATGCAATGAGGTTGGCACGAAAGCCCTAAGTCAGCATAAGCTCTTCAGCTTGTACTGGGGAAAATGGAGAACCACTGAGCCACGCCCACAGTGTGGAGTGCAGTGTGAACTAGGGGTAACTGCAACCAGCCACGGGGGAGATGGTGGTCTAGACTAGGTGGGAGCAGGAGAAGTGCAGAGAGGCGATCGGATCCTACCCATACACTGCATTTACCAAGAACCTACGCTATCGCAGGTGCTAGGATCAATGTTTGCCAGTTTATTTATTCCACCATTGCTTTAGACTTCTCTAGCATGTCGTCAAATAACATATTACCTAGATTTTTTCTTACAGAGAGTAAGTACTCCAACTGAGCAAATGAGAATTTAAGATAGACAAGCTAGTATTTTGGGACTCATTGAATCTATGTTTGTTTAAAAAAAAAGTAAGCCCTCAGTTTACACGATAGTATAGAACCATATAGATGATTATCTTCAAGCAGTTTTGGGGAAAATTATCATGGTTTATAGTTGCTTCATGGACTTTGAAGTTTTTGTTCAGGCATTAAAAATTCTGTATGATTTACTAATGAACAGAAAAATGAAACAAAATGCTCGAACAAAAATGTATTTAGTGACTTAATACTGCTGTAACATAGAATACTAGAAACAGAACTCAAGTTTTCTTCTTTTTGGAAAGATTTATGCAGAGTAGATTGAACACAGCCTCTGCCTTCTCCCATCACAGAGCTTCCCACGTGGAGCGAGGACCTCTCTGTGCCTTGGTGAACTGCCACACTCCCTCCAGCGTGGATCAGCTTCTAGTGTTCATGAAAGATCTGAGACTTCCGTTACTGATGAGTTCTTCACCCAGCATCACATCCCTCAGCGTCCAGCACTGTCACCAACATAGACATCCACAAGCTCACCTTGGCCCAGTTCCTCTGGCCACACAGGCAGAATCTTCCAAGGCCACGGCCATCCACACTCCATTGCTACCATTCCTGTAGTGGTCAGGCTTATTTTGCTTCTTGGGTGCACTTCTTCGTCTGCGGGGGACAATTCCCTCTTATCCCTTCCTGTAAGCATCGCATTCCATGCAGTGACCAGCAGGAAACAAGGAAGGAACCAGGTGCACCCCACCAACCACCCACAGGTCCAGAAAGGAGTGACCTGCAAGCCACTGATCAGGATGTGCACCTGTGGCTGGACGGCGATTTCTAGACAGAGTGAGGACACGACAGAAGCTCTGGGAGAAACCTATGCTTCCCCTTCATCGTGTCCTTATTGGCAGTGACGTGGTCCTATGTGGACTTCACTGTGGCTGCCTAGGCCTCACTTCCCCACTGATAGGGGTCCTTTCTAGCACTCACATATGGGTGAAAAGGTAAAAGAGGAGAATCCCTTGAAAATATTCAATGGGAAACACTGAATGCAGCTCCCTGGCTTTGTTTTTAATAGAGGGAGCTAAAGGATATTTCATTACCAGCTTGACTATTATTATGATCTAGATATAAGATGTCCCCCAAAGTGCTCATGATGGGCAATAAAACACTGTTCAGAGGCAAAATGTTGCCATTATGAGAACTAAAATGTAATCAGTGGATTAATCCATCTGGTGGATTAATCATTTGAAAGGAGTGGTGTCCCTACTAGTAACTACAGGCAGATAGGGCATGGCTGGAGGCGCGCCCATGCCCATGGGGATTAGATCCTGTCCCTGGTTCCTCCCTCCATTTCTCTCTGCTTCTTGGCTGTCATGAGTTGCTTTCCTCCTCCACGCCCTTCTGCTACCATGCTCTGCCTCAGTTCGGGCCCAGAGCCATGGATTCAACAGGTGATAGATTGCACCTCTGAATCGTGAGCCACAATAAACTTTTTCCTCCTCCAAATTGTTCTTGTCGGGTATTTTGCTGATGGGCACACCTATTTGTGCTCTGTGATCTTATGCAAGGTGATGTCATGTGGGCTGATCTCAAACTAGAGCTTCAGAAGTGATCTGTGGCTCTATGCTCACGACTCTTACAGCTAAGTTGATACACAAGATGGCATGTAAGGGATAATGGGCTTTGAGGCCAGCTGTCACAGTGGGCCTGGGTAATGTCATCCACGAGGAGCTGGACAGAAACACCCAAATATCAGACACAATCAAGACCTCAGACCTCTTACTCAATTTCCAACTGTCAGCAGTGGCAGCTGGCCAGGCCAGCAGAAGGCGCACGCTGCCTCTGTACATAAACGTGTCATCGATGCCTTTCCACTCCAGTTTAGCAGAAGTCAAAGTCTCCATCGGGGAAGCCTCACATGCACTGAGAAATCTATCCATGTGGAGCAACTGCACAAACGAGTTGCCCTCCCTGACCCTTCGAGCATCACCAGGAATGATCTGGAGCCCGACTCACAGTCTCCTCGTGGACAACCAGCCTTCTCTAGAGAGATGAGGTTTCAGCCTCCTGCCAAAGACAACTTAACAAAACCAAGACTCAAACATGTATAGAGCCGGCCTTGGTTGAGTTTCTTAAACGACAGAATTCATACATCCCAAGCTCACCATCAAGGTGAGGTAGTTTCAGACTTCAGAGGACACTTCCCTTTCTGTATTGCACAATACAATGACCTTCAGCAGGTTATTTTTCTGGTAATGCACAGAACAAGGACAAAGTTTCCCAACTAAATGAAAAAAAAAAAAAAAATATATATATATATATATATATATATATATAACAGTAAGCAGGATAGATTTGTAGTAAACCAGTACCCAAGAATAAAATCAAAAGAGTTTTCGGCAAATATATGGAGAATGGGGCAATAATACTCATCCAAGTAATTTTAAACTTGTCTCCGAGATATGTTTTGATATGTATCCCCACTTTTACAATTATACAAGGGTTTCCCAGTTCTTGTTTGTATGGATATTAATATTCATCTAGGGATTCTTAGATTTGCTTTTGAAAAATAGTTTGCAATTTCAACCATTGCAATTTCAATTCATTTCTGTAATTAGCACACCTATTAAACTTATTTTTTTCTTGCCAATTTTAAGTGCAATTATTTAATTATAACGTAAACCACCAACTCCTGTCAACTTCGTGGACATTCGGTGAATCCCTTCACTTTTCTTGCAATCTCTGAAGTATTTCAACAGAGGGCCTTTCTCTGGCCTGGGGATGAGTCAGTGAATAGTAATCTATATCTGAACAAGGCATGCTTCTGGTAAGAGTAGGGCTATGCATTGGGGCAGCTGAAGTTATGTACAAGCAGAAGAACAGATTGCAGCTCAACTTTATTTAATCTCAACACCAGTTCTGTAAAGATCCACTAAAGGTCACTTGTAAATGGAAGAAAACCATGTGGCAAGTTTCAGAACTAGATTTTGAAAAGCTTAGCCTGGCACTCACAAACATGAGCCTAGGCCAATTTTTAAGGGGTCAAATGTCATGGAAAAAAAAACTAAAAGTTACCCAGAAAAATTGAGATGCTTTAAATACTTGTGTCAGAAATCTTCTATTTATGCAAACAGAGCCCCTGAGGCCAAATCAGGACCAAAGCTCTGAAGCCGATGCTCACCAGAAGCTGACGTCCTGGCAGTGAAGTCCTGGGCAACCCGCCTGCTACTTCACCCCAGCATTCACATCTGTTAGGTGGAAACCTAAGTCCTGTCATGACAACTTACAATATGATTACTCCTTAATTTATAACAGGCAGGCAACATGAAGTGTAGGAGCATTACTCCTCCATAAGAAACACCCAGGGCTCCAACCCCAGCTCTCCTAAGAATAATCACTGTGATTACAACTTTTTCATCTATGAAAATAAATGAAATTCTATCTTAGGGGATTGTTGTAAGGGATTAATCAAAAGTATAATTTATACCAAGTACCTAAGAAAGATGGCTCAGA
This sequence comes from Spermophilus citellus, assembly GCF_964194105.1. NCBI lineage: Eukaryota > Metazoa > Chordata > Mammalia > Rodentia > Sciuridae > Spermophilus > Spermophilus citellus. Next base: position 97,268,222 of record NC_138187.1, read on the forward strand.
ATGTACAAGATTTTAAATAATTATTCTTTCCTCCTTCCTATTTTTGAAACTATTAAATTCATTCATTCAACACAAGACAGAACAAGTTCTTATATCTCTGAGCTCCCACTCGGGGAGATTGATAATAAGCAACTAGAAAATTGAACATCAGGTATGAAAAAATCCAAGAATAAAAAGGACAGGGTCAAAGTCAAGAGCAATGAAGAGGTTTATTACCAGGTGGTCAAAAACAGTCTCCTGAGCCAAAACTTGCACAGAGCTGGGAGGGACGGTATGCAATAACATCCCAGGTGGGAAAAGCAGCAAACACAAGGGCTTTCAGGGGAAGGGCCTGGCCTGGGGAGCCCAAGGGGGCTGTTGGGGTGGTGGTAGGAAGGACTTAGAGCAGATCCAGGGATCTCACAGGCCATGGGAAGGGCTTCAGCATTCAGTGTGAGCATGCTGGGAGTCATGGAGGTGCACACAGGAGAATGACAGACATGACACCTTTCTCTGGTGCAGCATGCAGGCTACCGTGCTGGGAGCATGGAAACTTCTTACTCTGGCCCCAGCCTACAACGGTAGTTGCTTCTATCACCCTGGAATTGCTGGAAAAAACGTCAGAGTCCATACAGATTAAAAGGATAACTGACAGATTTGCTGATTTAGGATGGAGAAAGGGCAAAGAGTGATCATGAGGTTTTTGCACCAAACACCTGGGCAGGAGATGGTACTCTTTACTGAAAGAGAGAATGCCAGGGACAGTCAGTTTGGCAGGGGGACTTGAGGTCAAGTTCAGATGAGTTCCGTCTGGGATGACTGTTATACAAGTGCAAGGTCAAGAGACAGCTGGACAAACAGAGGTGGGAATCAGGGATGTGATGGCTGAAAATACTTAGGTGTCACCAACATGAAGAATGCTGATACACCAGTTCAAATCAAACAAGTAATGTCAACATCTACACTCAAGACTGGAGGATCTAAAAGGAACCCTGGACCCTGTACACAGCAGATTAGGAACAGAAAAGGCAGGGAAGAGGGCACAAGAGCATGACAGAGGATGGGCTGTACACAAAGGAGGAGGATCAGGAGCCAGGTGAGGTAAATGGGCTCCAGGAGGAGAGACAGTGAACAGCGCACTCCGCTACGCAGAAGATGAGCATCAGTGAGGCAGAGGGCTGCCCTGGTCTTCAGCAGTGCGGTGCTCAGCGGTGGTCAGTGCTGTTAGTGGAGGGTGGAGATGAGGTCCAGGAAGGAGGGCCTGGAGAGGGGCTGCAAGGTGAGGGAGCAGAGCAGCATACACAGCGCCTGAAGTGAAGCCTAGAAAAAGGTCCAGCAGCTGAAAACAATGTGGATCATACAGGAGGTCTGGGGGGGCTCGTGCCATATTCAAACTCTCCTCTGGGAACTATGGAAAAATGGGGACCAAAACAACAGAAGTAGGAGACCTAGACAATAAACCTTACAGCTGTGTGCAGATATATGCTTGTTAAGAAGCTGACATGAGGAAACCAAAGCAGAGTGGGACAGAGAAGCAAGGGGACTTGATGTTCTTAACAGGCCATGGGAAAGGGCCTCTCGGATACAAGGACATTCGTCTAAGTGAACCTACAAGGATATTGGGAGAAAACCCTGAGAAAAGTGTTCTTGATATGCCTGAGAACTACAGAGCAAGGAGATGTTGCCACCTACTCTCAAGCAGATGGGAATTTCCAGCTAATAGTTAAACATGTGAGTTAAAATATCACCCTCTCTTTAACTGTTCAACATTGGGGTAATCCACTTCAATGAGATTCAATGAGAAAAAAATTACCTTTATCCCTTGCTAACATCACATAGCTATCATAAAGATCAAATTAAGCATACATATGTGTGTGCGTGCGCGCGCACACACACACACACACACACACACACAGGTCCTTTGTAACTATGAAACACCAGCCCGTGGTTAGCGATCGCCAGCCGGTAATGCGGGTTAGCCACAAGGTTATGAACGAGGTTACAGGCCATTTCTATAACACACTACCAGTCATGGGGACAACTGACCACCCATAAGGCCCTTGCACAGGGTGTGAAACCCAGGAAAGGCAGAGGCAGTCTTGTGGCATGTTCTTGTCAGATCTTTTAGTCACAGCAGCAAGGACTCTGACCCTGCTGCACTTTGCCTAACCTCCCAAGCCTTCTTTGAAATCTTGGTAGAAGCCTAACTCCAGCATCCTACATTCCTGCAGAGCCAGCACCATGTGGTTGACCAAGATCTGCCACCATCTTGATCAGTAGCCAAGCCTCCATGGACCCTTGCTGCAGCAGGCTCCAAATGTCTGGGTGACTGAACACGTTGAAAAAACTTCCCAGGTCCCCTTGTGCAAGAAGGGTGCCCCACTGGTCTCTTCTAGAGAATTTTTACCTTTATCCCCTTGTGCTTGAGATGGTGTGGTCTTGCCAGCTCCCGAGACACCCTCAAGCCATCTTTCTTATTGTCTCTAGGAAAAGTCTTTAACATTTCTTTAGTGGTGGTCTTGTCTTTAACAACTAGGATTTCCTTAGCTGCAGTTTTACTGGAGCCTTTCAACTTCACTTTTTACAAATCTTCTACTCTGCTTTCTGTTCCTGATTATCACAACAAACTTAGCTAAAAGCTGCTAGCAGTATCTATGCCACCACCTGAATACTCTCCTGCCTAGACATTTCTTCAACCAGATTAATAAGTCCATCGCTTCTAACATCAGCATCCCAGAAAGTCTCAGACATGGGCAAAATGAAGACAACTTTTCAGCCAGAACATAACATAAATGGCCAAAAATCCAAAATCCAAGAGTCCTTCTTTGAATGCTCTAGAGCTCTGTCTTCACCGACCATGATCCTATTGCCATTCTGGTTTTCTGAGCTCCCACCGGAATTGACCATTAGGCTCCTAAAGCATTTCCACATGTTAATTTTAAGATGTTAAACATCTTAAAATTCCTCCCACCAATTCCAAAAAGCTCAAAAAGCTTCTGATCCACATGGTCAGGTCATTCACAGCAATGACCCCACTTATCAGTACCAATTTCTGTTTAGTCAGCTTTTTAACTGCTGTGACTAAAGGATCTGACCATAACAACTGTGAGGAGGAAAAATGTATTTGAGGACTCATGATTTCAGAGGTCTTAGTCCAAAGAAGGCCAGTTCCATTTCTCAGGGCTGGAGGCGAGGCTGAACATGGCAGAGTGTGTGGCAGATGGAAGTAGCTTACATCATGGTGATCAAGAAGCAGAGAGAGAGAGAGAGAGAGAGAGAGAGAGAGAGAGAGAGAGAGACTCGACTCTGGAGATACAGAATACGTACCCCATAGCCATGCCCCCATTCCCACCTCCTCTAGCCACACTCTACCACTTCAGTTAATCCTATCAGGGATCAATTCACTAACTGGGTTAAGACTCTTGTAACCTAGTTATTTCTCCTCCAAACCTTCATGCATTATCTCACACATGAGCTTTTGGGGAACACCTCACGTACAAATCATAACAAGGAAGAGGTCACAGCACAGGAATCAGCAAGGTACGCACCGTGCATCTCAGAACAGCCACATTTCATGTGGAGACAAGTCATGAATTTTCCTGAAGCTCTGGTGGATACTGCACCTAGATAGAAACTGGTCCTTAAAACCAGATGTTAGAGAGGCTCAACCCAACATGCTTTTACATCTTTACATGGAAAAAACATCCAAGAGCACTCAGCGCCTGCCCATCTTTGTGTTTTTGATAACCCTGAGTTCGTTTTCCAGACATTTCTGTGACAAGACATTATCATGGCTTTATGTTCCTCACTCTCATGGAAACTGGGTTCCCTCCTTCACCGCTTAACATGCCTTGAAGAACAAATACCCACTTATTTCACAAGCCAGCCATGGGCTGTATGTGTGGGCTATGCACATTGGAGCACATGAGGGGACTGGACTGAGGTTGCTGCTCTGACTGGGCTGTGTGACAGACATGTCCTTTTCACTTGCTCTGCCCATGATCCCCACACAGCACCTGAGATGGGTGTGGCCTTCCAAAATGCCAGTCAATCTTTTGACCATAAGACATAACCAAGCAACCCCCTGAAACCCAATCCCTTGCCTTATTTGAGTGGAACTTTCTCCAATGTCTTCCCCCCAATAAATAGGGTTTCAGGAGAGCCATCTCTTTTGCCTGCCTCCCTTGCCTCATTTGTGGAAGCTGGGGTCAAGGAGCCATCACTGAACCCCATAAAGGTGTTTTCTGTCTCTGTGGTTATTTAGTAGCCAGCTCAGTTCACCTGGAGTGACCCTGACTGGTTCAGTTGTGTGTTGCGGCAACTTACATTAAAATATCCCCTTTGCTCCTCTTCCAACAAGAGAAAGGCATAAGGCCTGTACCACACACCAAAACTAAATTACATATGAATTAAGAAAGAAGGAATTTCCAGCCCAGAATCTCTGGGTGATGATTGTTGAGGGTAAATAAAACCAAGAAAAATCCCTCAGTTCATGTTGAAGATATCGAGGAGCAAAAGATACCCTGGTCATGTGGTGACTGACACAGGACCCAAAGCACTTTTCCCCCTGCGTATTCACAGGACTTTTCCAACTTTTCCAAACTCCCAGTCAGATCTGCAGACACCCGTAAGCACCGTGAGGTGCGGTGGAGGTGCAGGCAAACCTCCAACTGCTCCGCCTTGTCCTTGGTCACTTACAGTGTCGTTTTCGACATGAGGACCCGCCTGCCACATTCTGGATTCTCTGCTTGCTTGCAGCATAGTCAGCACGGATCCCACCACACACACACACACACACACACACACACACACACACTCAAAAAACGACTTTTCTGGGTCCTTCAATGCCACCAGATTCTGTCCCGCCTGTCACCTGTATCCCCAGGATCAGCCTTTGTTCCACAAGGCCTTCCTCTTCTGAGGCCTTCCTGGAGCCACATACCCCTGAGGGGACCAGGGTGCCAGTGAGGGGCAGCTCATTAGGCTGTCATCGGAGCCCGTTGCCAGCAACTCTGTAAGGAGGATGTACGCGGCAGCAGCTGAACAAGAGGCGCCTCACTGGTCCCTGACATATGCGTGGGCTCTGTTCTGTTTCCTTCTCCCCGAGTTACGGTAACTGCCTCTCAAAGATCAGCCTTGGCAGGAACCCTCCCACAGGCAGAGGGCGAGAGGGCAAGTGGGCACTCAAACCATGGAGTCTGTGTAATTACAACTTGCAAGCTAAAGGAAATGTCAAGAAAAATGCAGCTGTAGCTAAAAAGCAGATTTTAAGGAACAATTACTTATTCGAAAGCTTAAATGCTTACTCTTCCCGGACTATTTAGCACTTTTGAGGGTTATTTCTTCCTCCTTTCTTCTCTAGTAATTGCTCAGAAAAGTTGGGAAAGAAACTTGTTGTACAACTATTTATGAGAAGCTATAGACTGTTGAAAGATTTTCTTCTTTCAAGTTAAAATGAGAAGCAGATAATAATATTTATACTAGTGCCAGTATTAGGCAACACAAAATTGATAAAGGTAACTTTTAATTAAAACCAATAACCACTTGCAAAATAACAGTTTCACCAGAAATAGAGGTGTAGCTTGAATTAAAGTTTTCATCTTCCACTAAAATTGATAGTCAAATGCTTTAAATTCTGCATTGTATGACTGAGTTTATACATTAAGCCAATGATCACTAAATCAAACCATCTGAAAACGAATAGTAAAATTCACAAGACAGAATCCTATTGCCAAGCAAAAACCAAAACAAATATAGTAAGAAAATAAAAACAATGAGGCTGAAGAATTATGGACAGAGAGGAAGAAGATTTGATTACTTTTCTAACAAGTAACAGAGCCAATGAATGTCACTGGGGGATTCGATGCTTCATACGTAACTTTGGTGTCCACAGCCTGCTGCCTGCAGTTGGCCTCAGGAAGCACAAGCTGGGAATTCAGGTAAAGCCGCAGGCTCAGCAGGTCAGGTGAGGGAGCCAGTATCACAGCAGAAGAGCCTCAGCCAGAAAGGGCTTCAGACAAAGCTGCTGCTAAAATACAGTGTTCCACCATGGCTGATGTACAAACCTGTTTAGATTCTACAAGGAGGAGTGGATATTTCCTAATTCCTAACTGTTCATAAATCTCTCATCAGCACTGCCCTCTGGCAACGTTGTCTTTGTCGGGTTTTCCTCCCTATGTAATACACTGTTTTAAACATCTCAATCGATACCAAACCCAAGTCTCAATTTGTGAAGATGTGTTTTCAACCCCCAGTTTGCCTCTACTTCGAAGTTAAAAAGCTAACTTTTCCCTGTGCATTCTGGCCCCGTCCTTACTGTTCCTGGGCCAGGACCAATATCAAAACAGAGTAGTCTTCCTTCCGCACTTGCAGGTGTGTGGTTCCTTGAAAAGCCTGTGTAGGACTCTCACAAGGTTGTTCGGGGTGGCTAGTGACACCCAGCCAGCCCATACCTCAGAGAGGCATTCAAGCAGAGCCAAAGGCCCTCGGCAGAAGCCAAATATAACAAATACAAGCCATCTTTAACATGTGAAGATACAACATAAAAACAGTGATTAAGAATTATTTTTTAAATCAAACTGCAAGTTTCTTGGTTTTTGTGAGACACATTTTAGGAGCTTTCTCTTTACCTGCATGATAGGAGCAGACTAGAAGTAGAGAGGGACAAAACGTAGAAAGACTTATTTTTCCCTACATTTCTAAATGGCACCTGGTACATGGACGCACTGAATGGCAACTCTTAGGCAGAAGGGTGAGACCATCTGTTGTTTAGACAGCCTGGGGTGCACCACCCCTCTGGTAAGACACCATGGTATTCATCTTCCAGGGAAACCTCTCCCATGGACTGCCCAAGTGGCTTGGACACACGTGACCATACCCACAATATCTGCACCACCTTCCAAGGGACCTGGCCTACACTGGTGCAATGAGACTCAATCCTAGCAGGAAACCAGACTCAGGGCTGGAAGAATATGGGTCTGGAGCTGCTTGCCAGTGACCACCTTGACGTGTCCAAGGAAAACCTGCTGTAGGTGAAGCCAACACTGAGGAAGACAGCCAAGAAACAGGGGCCAGTTGGAATGGCATCACTTGAAAACCTGAGACAATCATGCTTGAATCAAGGGCCTCCATGCACTTTTTACTTGCATGAGTCAAGAGCACAGCCCCTCCTTATTTTGGCTTATTTCAGATTCAGCGGGATTTCTGCAGAAGCATCCAGAAGAGCCGACACACACCAAATGGATCCTATCAGAGAGTTCAAGCCAATCCACGCAGCACAGGCAATGTGAGAATTACAAATTAATGAGCCTCAAACCTGAAACTTTTTTTTGAAAGGAGGTGATTTTCTACAGGAGATTGCAGCAGGAGCTGTGTTAGTTTTGTGTCACCATAATACATCCTTTTTTCTCAAAGAAAAAAGGTTTGTTTGAGCTCACAGTTTGGGCAGTTCCAATGCATGATCAGGTGGCTCTATTACTTTTAGGCTGTAGCAAGGCAACAAGTACATCAGTGCAGGGATGTGTGAGCAAGAAAAAGCGTTCATCTCATAGCAAGGAAGCATAAGAAAGAAGATGAGGAGGAGGAAGTCGGGTCCCACTACCCCCTTAAAGGGCACACTACCCAACCACCTCCAGCAGGCTCTTTAACATGTGGGCATTTGGGGGACACTTAAGATCCACACTGTAGCAGGGACCCTGTGTTCATGGGATTTTCATGAGGTTCTTATCTGCAAGCATGTTTATGTTCTATAATTTCTTAATCTCTTATTTCCTAGTAAAATGTGAAAAATAAATATACTAAGGATACATATCCTGAGTGTTTAAGTTGATAAAAACTCCAAGTTCCCCTGAGTCACATATGATCCCTTGGTTCAGAACTATCTATTTAATTTGTCAGACTTGATTGGAAACTGGTTAATTTTTTTTTAATCAGCTTCCTGCTTCCCATGATCCTTGCATTTATTTATGCTAAAACTGTCCTGGCCTAGAAGTAGGAGGTTCTAGCCCTAGCTTTGCAGTAACTTAGGTATCTGACCCTACCTTGACTTTTATTTCTTGAGTCTCAGCTTATTTTGTCATTAGAGGACAGTGGACTAGATGATGTCTAGTCTCTCCCAGTTCATGAAGTTCTCTGAGGATCCTTGACATATAATCTTAGTGCTCTCCAAAATTTGTCAAAAAAAAAAAAAAGAACACTTTCAAATTTAGTCATAAATAAATCTAGGATTTAACAGAAAAATGTGGTTTTCAACAAAAGGCAAAACCAAACTACCAGTTATCAGACTGTTTCAATTCCATCCTCATGAGGAACCCCTAGAAAAAGAGGGGCTTTTTCATTTACCCCAAATGTATTTAGTGGTAATAGTTGTTTCTGCCTTTTCCTGTTTCTCTGAAAATTTAAACTCTTCAGAAGAACATTATGCCATTCTACTTCTCCATATTCAACCATTTTTTTTGCTTGATTCTCTTTATATATCACTTTCTACACCTAGATATCTAAACACGGTGACCAGCTATACTGAAGAGAAGCACCAAGTGACCACAGAGCAACTCACACTCCACACTGTTGCCCGCCAATTTCCAAACTCAGCTCTGGGGATCTATCACATCCATTCAGACTCATTTTTTTCACATGTCCTCACATTTGACCTGGGGGCGCTCTGTGCATTGTTAACCCACAGAAATGTTAACACACAACACTCATCAGCCCCTGGCTCAGCACAGCCTGACGGTCCTAGAACTCAGAGCACCCAGTTCAACTGTCCCACAAGAAACTGATACCATGTGCCTCGTCTGTACCCTCCGCTGTCTGAGCAGCAGGGGCTTCCAGTGAAAGACATCTGCCCTCTTCCTAAAATAATCAGCATCCTTGAATCCAACAACTAAGGCTTGCCATACACCATGAAGCTCATTTCATCTCAAATGACAGTTTCTGTGAATATGCTCTGAATAGTATGAAATGTCACATCTATTTAGATGGCAGCTGTTAGAAGTGGCATTACTGTTTTCCTCTGTTCCCACAGGTACACATGAAGTCCTTTTTCCTGTCCTAATCATACACCCCATTGAAAACCAGGACACGATTTTAAAAAGTAGATTTAACATGGAATCTTGACACTAGAAGCAAACTTCAAAGTCATGAGACCAACCTGCCAGCCAAATGAGCGCCCTCTACATGACCACACTGACCCGCTGTATCTCAGGTGTAGGCCTTTGTGGGTAAGAAAGGTAATGGATTTTTCACTTATTGTATTTAAAGTGAAAGTAAGAACTGTTTAGTTGTCATTTTAAGAGTCAAAGAGGGCTTTATAGACCTACCACTAGAACTTGCTCACATGGGATCTGGAGCTTGATCGACCACAGTACTCAAGGCCCTCATGCCAGGACCATGCTCAGTGCATGAGTCTCATAACTCGACACTTCCTTTGTCCACTTTAGCATAAAAATTTCAGGGAAAAAAATTATTTTTTCAAAAAGGTATTCAGGGTCCATATAAACCAAAAGCCACAATTAGCATTAAAATTTTGTTAGCTTTTTTGAAGAATTACCAATGCCCTGAGCTCTTTCTACAATTCTGTGACCTTTATAGAGGTCCAAAAAAGGGTTGGAGGACTTCCCCCAGTTCTCTGCAGAATCGACTTTTTCAGTACAACCCGTTGTAAGGGCAGCCTCTGCAAGAACATGCATGGTTACAGCAGAAGTGACTCTGAGCTGGGCACAGTGGTGCACACCTGTCATCTCTGCGACTCCAGAGGCTGAGGCAGGAGGTCAGTGTGGTCATTTAGAGGGAGCTCATTTGGCTGGCAGGTTGGTCTCATGATTTTGAAGTTTGCTTCTAGTGTTCAAAGCCAGCCTCAGCAAAAGCAAGGCACTAAGAGCTCAGGGCATTGGTAATTCTTCACAAAGTGCTGTGCCCACAGACGCCCTTGGGAGAGAGCGACCGGGACCCTCAGTGAAGGCTTCCTCCAGACACTGTAGAAAGCACCAGGGTGCCAGACAGCAAAGGCCCCGGAGGGAGGCAGAGGCCTCAAAGGAAGGGACTTCCACCCAAAGGGCACAGGGGTGAGAAGGAGCAGGGTTTATCCAGCCAGCACCAAGATTTCCCAGGTGCCTGGTGGGGACTGCATGTCTGAGGGCAGCAGATGGGAGTAGAAGAGAGGCCAGCAGAGGGCGCCAGAGAAGACAGGGCCACAACTGCCAGGGGAGGACCAAGTTTACAGTTTCCTGGGCTCGTTTCCTCTACACATTAGAAAATCTGTATCCTAAGGCCCTGAAAGCAACAAATAGGAAATCCACTGAGGACATAAGAACCGTACAGTCTTGAAAAGCTGGACTAGGTGAAGAATCCCCAGGAAAGGACTGTCTAGGCAGAGAGGGCCCGTGCTCCCTTCCACAGCGCTGGCCTCTCAACAAGAGAGCGTCCAAACCTCTGAAAATATGAATCCGAGGAACCAACCACCACATGCAGACAGACTGTGTGCATAGGAGAGAAGAACCCTGTGCCCAGGCGCCCAGGGCCATACTGACCGTCCAGCCATCCGAGGTGTCCTCCTGATGAAATCCTCACGGCAGAGGGAAAGGTCCCTTCACACCAATGCCCTCCCTCCCTGCTAGGAAGAGTGGGACATTAATTACTCCTCAGAAAGCTTGAAATCTCACACAGCACACTGTGAAAACCCGAGATGTTCTCTTGGCCTGTAAGCGACACTGCATAGCAACAGAGGAGAAGAAAATCAAGAGCCTTGTTCAAGCGCATCACTGATGCCACCAAAGGCTGGTCAGTCCATGGGGACAGAATCACTTTCCCAAGAAACACCAATAACTAATAGACACATGAGTCAGGTGTGAGTGCGTGTGCGTGGAGATATACGTGTATCTCCATCCATCTGTGAGTGGGCAAAAGCTCACCCCACTTTTTTGCACCATATTTTTTTAAATGTTTTATTATTAAGAAATGTTTATGAGAAGATCTGCTGCTTCTCACACTGTCACACTAAATACCCACCAGAGAAAAGTCTGATTGGAAAAGACATGATGTTGATGTTGACCTTTGCAGAACCCTGCTTCACCCAGATCATCCTGGTGGGTTTAGATCTTTTACTTCAGCTGCTCGTATTGACGGCAGACAGCATCTCCTCATCCTACTCAAAATGAAGTCAAGCCACCACCTAGCAAGGGCAACTGCCCATTGATGACGGGGCTCTGATGTGGGTCTCAGGTGCAACTCACCTGGACATACTGGACAGCCACAGTTCCATCTGGCCATGGTCATAAGTCCTCCTCATGGCCCTTCAAGGTGACAGTGAAGACCAGGTGACAAATTAGAGATTATCAGTATTTTCTGATGAATATTTTTTTCTCTGCAGAACAGCACAGTAAACAACCAAAGGACAGATAGAGAGGCACCAGCCATTCCACTCGACTTTAAGAGCCAAAACACCTTCTTTTACACCACAGATCAACAATGCCTCAGCATATACCGTCATTCAGTTTCGCCAGAGTTTCTTCCGTCAGGAAAGTATCCTCAATCACTTAAATTCCATCTAAGTTTGAATCTCCTGCTGATACTCAGAGGAGACTTTACTGCCCCATCCGCAGTCACTTTTGCTGGTTCTTTGATTTTCTGTTTTCTTCTTCTTTATGTTTCTACTGGATCATCATGTTCATGCCTAATGGTCAGGTTCATTCTGACACAATCGTACGTGCCTGGGATTGAATTTTCCCCTCTTCATTCCCCAGTGCCTGCTCTTCTCCCTGCCACATTCCCCTTCCTCTCCAGGTCTTCCTTCTATTTAGTAAGCGGTGTGACATAGGTGAACCCAAGTGTGGAATTCACTGTGGTATATACCAATTCTGAAAAGAGCCTTAGACTTTCTACCAGTAACCATCTGAATCACCTTGGATAAATTATTTTCTCAGAACTAAATTTCCTCATCTACCGCTTCAGACAGGAGCAAGACGTTATCAACTCCTGAGGCTTCACTGAGTCCACGTTCATCCTGGACCTCCAGATTAGCTCATTAGCACCTGTTCTAACTCTTTCAATATCTTTTCTCCATTGGCATTTTTCTTAAATTCCTAATCCTTTTCTGACACTTTCCAAGAAAAAAAAATCAATGATAAAACTGCAAGTAAAAGGAATCCAAATTCAGCAACGGCCTGTGCTGCTTTCTCACCTGCTGTGGTATACAGAGCACTGTCTGCAGAGGGAGGGTGAGGATGGACAGCCACCGCTGGGGTCTGAGCCCCCGGGACACCTTTGTTTCCCCACTCCTGCCTGGGGAGCGACAGGTATCGATTTATAAGTAACATGGCCCTCAGATTGCAAGTGGGGCTTTTGACATGTTCGTCTTGTTATTCCAGATTCGGCACGGACTCTGAAGGGGAAGGAGGGAGTCTGCCCGCATGGGCCCCTGCATTCCCTCTGCCAGGATGACTGGGGTAGAGAAAACTCCTGATCAATTTATAACCACCAAGAGATGAAGGGGAACATGTGCCAAGCACGAAGGTGCATGTCACATGCTCCCTACACAAGCACGTCACTTTGAACATTAGTAGTCCATGTAAACCAAAGGACATCTGGAATGCTATACCTTGCCCTGAGAACCATGTTAATGACCAGGCTCCCAGCCTAAATGGATGAGAAAATGTCTCTGTAGAAGATAAAGAGCAGCGCCCATGCCTGCCCGAGAGCCCTTGTTATTAACATGGAAGGAGTCAGTCTAACTGTGATCTTCCCAACTGATTGTGGTGCCAAGCAATGCTGCAAAGGCAATGACCAAACGCAAACTTCTCCAACGGTTTAAAAGACAATAAATAGTGCCTGCTTCCCTCGGTGCCTGCTAGTGACTTGAACCGTGCCACAAATTCAGGTCACCTGATACAAGTACCCACAAACTAATTGGAGAAGCAATTCTACCAGGAACATATAGGTAACCAAGGCAAATAACCCTGACTGGTAAAGCCAGAATCAGAGCTGGCTGCATCCCCACCTGAGAACATCACTGCACACTGCCTCCAGGTCCCACTGTCAGTCTGCTCTTAGGAGGCTGGACACCTGCTCAAGAACACCTGTGCAGCTGAGACCAGCCACAGCTGGTGCAGGAAGCCCAAGCAGGACCCCTCCACAGTGCAAGAACCTGCCTCTAAAGCAGCCGCACTCCTCTTGTTAAGTGATGGCTCCAGAACTATTTTTAAAAAATACTATAGAAAGAAAAAGTCAGTACACTTGGTTGACAGGGCAGAGAAGAGATGGACCAGTAAACTCAGTCCTTTCAGTCTGTAGTGTGGGAAGGACACCCAGGCTCTGAATCAAGCCCTTCAAAGAGACCCCAGATGCATCCCAATTCCCAAGGAGGGTGACGTCAGGGACCTTGAGCACCTCTGTGGTCAAGACAGACATATTTTTCACAGCACCCATAAACTACTTTGAAGATTAACTAGATTCTTGGGCATTAAAAAAAATACAGAACTGTGAGCTTTGTAACTATAGGACCCATATACATCAACTGAAATCTTGCCTGTTCATTGTAACGTTTGGAAATAATTAAATATACTAAGTTCTACTGAATCAAAAAAAAAAAACTGAATGAAGTATTACACCCTAATTTCCATCTCTTCAATCAAGATGGATAGGCTATTAACATGTTCTAGTATCAAGAACATTTACCTTGAATCCATCACCTGCTTAATATTCATAGCAAAAAAAAAGAGTGTATTGATAATTTTGAGAATGATTGCAATATCTCTTCAACTCCTTGGTTACAAAACTTGAGATCATTCCAACACAGAGCTTGTAACAGGTATTGTAATACCCGAGATGTGAAGGCATCCAGCACCTCTGAACACAGAGTCCAGATGTGAACACAAGTATTTCATCAGCTCTCTATGAAGACCTATGCACAAAGGAATCAAGCTCCAAATTTACTAATAAACCAAAGTCACATGTTGGGAAGTGCTCTGCATTCTGTCCCCATAGAGCCAGGATAACTGGGGGAATGGGGAGCAGGAGAGAAAAGCCCTTTTAAAGGTTCCTTCAGCTGCATCGCCGACTCCATGATCTCACTACCCAGAGCACACATTTTTAGGAGAAAAGTCAGGGAGGCAACAGGGAGACTGGCTTCTGCAGAGCAGGGTGTGACATTGGGGTTAAGGTTACACCAAGGTATTCTGGAAACTAAACATTGGAAGCTCTAATCATCAAGGAGAACACACTCTAAGGGGTCCCAGGTGAGCTCTCCAAGGTCACTTAGGTAGCAGTACACGTCCTCACTTACATACACGTCCTCAGCCCTGAACAATAGCCTCATCTGTCAGGTCCTCAGAAAGTTCGTCTACAACTAAGTTCAAGATACTGTCACTCTAGGCAATTGTAATGATTTATATCATTATTTAAATGCAAAATCAAGAACAAAATGTTTGCATATGAAATAACAAAACAGACAAAGCCTGGCAGGTAAAGCACATCTGTAATCCCAGTGGCCTGGCAGGCTGAAGAAGGACGATCACAAGTTCAAAGCCAGCCTCAGCAACTTAAGGAGGCCCCTAAGCAAATTAGTGAGACTGTCTCAAAATTAAGACTCAAAGGGCTGGGGATGTGGCTCAGTAGTTGAATGGTGCTGGGTTCCGTCCCTGGTACCAAAAGAAAAAAAAAATAGACAAAGATAGATAAAGCACAACCTGTCATAACTAAGAAAACAATGGATGCCAATGACTTCTTCAATGTAGAATTTTTCTGTTCTCTTTGCTCTGGCTGGCAGGGCATGGGTCATTAGGACACTTGGAAAAGTGTGAAGATTTAGGAGACTAGATTCAGTGTCCACCAGAGAGCAAGAGGTGGGTCTTCTCTGATAAAAAAGCAATAGAAAATCCAGTGAACCCCAGTTGAGACACCCTTCCTCCCAGAAGCCATGAAGGCCTCCAGGGACAGAAAGCCGTTATTTCTAAAATATCAGACAGCATGCCCACAGCTCCTTCTATAAAGAAGGTTCTCACTTTTTGGTACTTTGGTGTTAATCATCTAAGCTGGAGGCTCCAGAAAGAGCCATCCTACAGGCTGTGTGACACGGGTTTCTAGCTGGGGCTCTATGCAAAGCTCTGCTGGGTCCACAGGGCATCACTGGGGCCCCAGTAGAGTCAAATACCCACCCTGTGGGGTGACAGGCTTTCCTACATATAAGGTCTGCAGTTGGTGTCAGGATGGTGGCCAGTTATGTTTCAAGTGCAACCTGGATGAGCAGAATATCTGATCAAGTTGCATAAAAAGACATTACCCAAGGGAATAGTCCAAGGAGCCATGTATAAAAGTTTTTAAAGTAAATGACCACCAAGCCAGGAAGAGCAGGACTACTAAGCCAGCACTCTTGAGTGACACATGCCTACACCGAGTTCTAACCACGAAAATGGAAAACACATCAGAAATCAACCCAGAAATCCAAAGAGAGGTCTGTCAAAAACTAGTATCAAGTGAATAGATAAGATTGAGAGGAAAAGAAAAGCTGTCTAAAATCAGTACTTACATCATAAACTTCTTTCTTGCAGCAAAGCAACAAAAATATTATTCAACAGAGGAAGTTGGCACAAGGAAAAATTTCCAGAAAGAAAAGGTCACCCAGGAGCCTCTGAAAACCGCCTCAGTTCTCCTGGCATGAGTAACTCCTTTCAGGCAACAAAATGAGCTGAGAAGAGACATCACTCCTTTAGAGTGTCCCTTACAATACAGGCAATATTTCAAGGTATCTCCGTCTCTTGCCCAACATGCCCTACTGGCAGGACATTCTTCCAGTGTCCACAGTCCTCTTCTCTGGGCCTCCCTATTTTCCCCTTCTCTCTGCTGACCTTCTGCACAAAGCCAATACAAACAGCCATGCCAGGCTCACCTCCAGTGTCCCACGGGCCACAGTGGAGAAGCTGACATTCTTCCCTGTTCAGACGCTCCGGCATGCTTCCCGTCTCTCCAGAACCCTAAACTTCCTCTCTGCTCACACTTTCTCACACACAATTAAAAAAAAAAAAAAAAAGTAATTCATCTTGAACAAGCTAAACAGGGAACTGTAGTGAGACCTCATCCTTTTTGGCACCTACTGGCACAGTCACGGTGCATGGAGATCCTAGAGAGGCTAAGTGACATCCATGACACCTGCATTCCTGGCCAAGGAAGCAGATCGTCATGATGCCTCCTTTAAAAGCCCTCTCCCTGGCTGGGGTTGTGGCTCAGTGGTAGAGTGCTTGCCTCACATGTGGAAAGAGCTGGGTTTGATCCTGAGCACCACATAGAAATAGAGGTACTGCGTCCATCTACGACTAAAAAATATTTTTAAAAATAAATAAAAGGCCCTCTCCCACAAACCAGGAGGGAGTGGGAAGAGACGCAGCCTGACAACCGCAGCTATGCCCTTGGCCATGACCGCATGTTGAGAACATAGGCTCCCCAGTTTGAGGGTCCTGCCTGCCTGGCCTCCTGTCTGTGAATCCCCATCTTCAACATAAACCACCACCAAGCAGGCCCTGTGCTACGTCACAGGGAGCTGGTCAGAGCTTTGGCCCAGGGGAGCCTATGTGGGTAAAGCAAGGCCCAGGGAAGGCAGGACGCATATTTTGAGACCTGTTCACCCCCAACACTGCCAGTGGGCTCTCTGCCATGGACATGAATGCCACTAACACGAGTGGGGCTTGCTCAGAGCTTCCAACAGCGCTCGTTCATTCTACCCATCCCCATTCAGCAAGGCAGCTAACTGGCTTAAAAAATAAACAGGGAAAAACAGACATTATAAATCACAAAAAATATATAGTTCTTTGATATATAGCTGCTTAGAGATAAAGCAATTCAATCAGCTACATCAACAAATCTCATAATCCCCTCATCATGCCAAAATCATGCTCTTCTTAAAATTACCAGATTTAACTTTTGCACAAGAAAAAGCAAGTATATTTCAAATTACAATCAGTCATAATTTAAGGAGGATGATTTTAAAAATAAAAACATCCTAGTACACAACTGACTTCTACTCAGCTAACTATCAGGGCCAGGATTAAGTCTACATTTGGTAAAAAGATAACCTTGCTTTTTAAACAGAAAGTACTCTTGAATATTAAAAATTGCCCCTACTTTCAATGTTAATACTTAAAAAAAAACCCTCAATTTGAAAAGAAAAATAGTACAAAGACTTAATTATTCCTTTCAAGTGACTGTTTTGGGGGTATTTCTATTTTTCTAAAGTGAGGCTTTCCAGTTAGTCATTTGATAAGACATCTGACAATACTGTAACTGTGATACATTAAAAAAAAAAGATTTAAGGCAACATTCTTTTGAGTAAGTCAAACAGCATTGCAGATAATATTAGGAACATTTGTTTTCAAAGATACCGAGTCTATCATTACCTCTCCATTTTCCCTCTCTGCTTATCTTAACCACAAACTGTCTTTATTTGATTCAGAATTTTTTTCCAGTAGAAATGAAAGATAGTTGTTTATTTTTTTATCAGGGTAATACTTTAGCCGCCTTTAAAATTAACAGTGTATTAGGCCACTGAAGAAATCATCTATACTGTGGTATCTATACCATGGAGGCCAATGGCAGAGGATTGTCCTCTGAAGACTGGCTACATGTGAGTTCCTGGGGACAGGCTAAGCGGGAGCTGGCCATGGTACCTAACGTGCCATGATGCACCAGTGTCAGGGATGCAGGCTTGGGCATTTCTGACGTTCAGGACAACTCGGCACTATGCATGGATTCCATGTTAAGAGCAGGATGAAACGGACTTCATTAGCAGCCCTCTGGTTTTCACTGCATTGTGTTCTGAATATTGAGATAAACTACGTCCACACACAAATCCTAGGAAGGGATCTAAATGGTGCAGATGCTACTGGCCCACTGAGGTTCACTCCATGGGTGCTGAAGGGTGAAGTTTCCATAGCCCTCCTGCCAACTCTGGGAAGCGCATGCGCGCGCGCGCGCGCGCACACACACACACACACACACACACACACACACACCCCTCCAGGTAACGGGAAGCCACCTGAAGCAAAGGCTTCCAGCTCAACCCCTTCATTGAATATGAAAATACAAGTCACACTGGAGCAAAACCAGTCAGACTGAAAAGGTGCAAAAGCTTCTGGTTCAAGCTACACACTGAAAAGTATTCAAGAGCCGACGATTGGTGCACCTGCAGTCTCAGCAACCCAGCAGGCTGAGGCAGGAGGAGCACAAACACAAAGCCAGCCCCAGCAACTCAGCAAGGCCCTGAGCAACTCAGCAAGGCCCCGTCTCAAAACTAAAAATAAAGAGAGATGGGGATGTGACTCAGTGTGTGAGCACCCCTGGATTCCATCCCCCATACCCCACAAAAAGAATAGAAGCATTGAAAACCATGATAAGGAAGAGAATATGGCAATGTGTCTCCAAGAACACTTTATATAAATTTTGGGCAGTGTGACTATTTACTGTGCCCTCCCTTTTGGCCTTATGAGGAAGTTTATCATTGTTCCCATTTTAGAGATGAAGTTGAGGACCCCAGAGGTTAAATGACATGCTCCGAATCACACAGCAAGAAGCCACAGTCAGAGACGAAAACCCAGAGGATCTGGCTTTGAAATCACCTTCTTCATCACCAAGCTGCCGTCACACACGACAGTCCCTGGTTGGCAGTGGTTTGACTTAGTTTTGTTTTGTCTTTGTGGTGGTGTGAAAACAACATGCCTTCAGTAGAAACCGTGTTCTGGGTTTTGAGTTTGGGTCTTTTCCCTGGCTAGCAATATATACCCAGTCCTCTCCCACAATGTGGCAGGGTGTAGGGCACAGTCCCAGCCAGCCACTTGATCATCAGTGCAAGGAACTAGACCACCGCATGCTGCGCTGCAGAGCCTCTATAGTCGCAGGGCAGGTGTGCTGTGCATTTGGGTTTCCAGCACCTCACCTCCCACTGTGTCCCCCGGGCATGGCCCGTTCTCAGTGAAGGCGCGGCTGCTGCCTCCTCTCACCCCAGCAGGCCAGGTCCCAGCAAGCCCCTCGCTCCTCACAGCCACACTGGCTCCTTTAGCACAGACAACAGCTGTGTCATCACAAAGGCACAACTGACAAAATCCATTATGTTTACAGGGTACGTGGTGTCATGCTACATAAACACATTATTAAATGATTACGTTGCTCTAACTAGCCCATCTATCACTTCATTCTTTTTTTTTTTTTGTATAGAGAACATTTACAATCCACTCTTACAACATTATTAACTATGGTCATCCTGCTGTGCAATCAATCTTCAAAATTAATCCATCCTACCTGGAGCTCTGCGGGCTCCGGCCAGCATCTCCCCATTGATACCCATCAGTGTTGCTAAAAGCTACGTCGCACCTGTGCCTCCCCGACTCCAGTCCAAGTGACACTTCCAGACATTAGATCTGGCTGCCTCCTCCCACAGTCCCAGCACCTTCAAGTACCATAAACCTCAAGCTGACCACCTGTCCACACTGTGAGGCAACAGCCCAGGATCAGATGCTCTGCATGGCTGGGGGACTCTTGGGATGGACCGAGCTCTCTTGGAAACGTCTCTTCGGGTACTGCTTTCAGGGATCTCTAGATTGCTTTGAGATGTGCGGTGTTTTTCTATATCAATAGAATCACTCCTCCTATGATACACCAGGCTCAAGGACAACCACAGCTTCTGAAGCACAGCCAGGGCCACATTGGCAAGAGCAGAAACCTGGAAGCCACCCAGGACAGCAAAGGGTGGGGATGTATGTCAAAGGCACAGGAAAGAAACACAAGCGCCCTGGTTCAGGAGATGTAGCTTTCCACTCCAGAATCAGTGTCAGGTGTAACACACAGTAATGACATAGGAACTCAGTGGAGGATTCCAACTGTCTGAGCCTCCAGTATGTCTCAGCCTCACTTCCTCCAGGAGCCTCTAGCAAAGCCAGGAACAAGTGGGCAACCTTGGCTCAACCCTGCTGCTTCTTCCTCCTGGGGGCATGCTGTCCACCAAGAGGGTGGCAGGTCACTCCAACAGAGAGCCAAGTGCTGGAATGGCCTCTTACTCCCAAGTTCTTCAGAGCCTAGGAGAGAAGAGGGGCCCTGCTGACCTGCCCTTCCCAGACAGTCCCAAACACCAAGTTCCCGGAGAGGATTCAGACAAGACTGAACACTCAGGTTATGCAACCGAGACCAAGCCAGCCTTTGTGACAAGCGCAGCATTTAAAAGTAGAAAACACGACACTAGAACCCAAGTCTCCAGTCGTCTTCTACCTACTCTGAAGCTGGGGACAAATTCCTTAGCCTTCTTTAACCTTCCCAAGTTCCTTATCCCTTCCCCAGGATCCTCACCTGCAAAGAGGGCGGGGGTGTACGTAATTCATGATTTCTGTGGCAAAGAACAGCACCCACACCCAGTAAGCAAGGAAGCTCGAGTCAAGCCACGTTATTACCAACACCACCTTTTTTTCTTACTGCTATTACTATTATTGTTTTGCTTCACAAGATACTTTAAAAAGAAGTCATCTATGATAGGAACTTAGGGGATTGAATCTAACCTATCTGTATTAGGACCCTAAGAATAATGAACTAACAATAAAGGAAAATTTGGAGGGAAGTGACTCGTTTGTACACTGTCCCCTGAAAAGGTAGTTTTGCCTCAAAAACCACAGAAGAAATTCTATAGAAGCACATATTTTTCACACCCACAAGAACACACTTTTGTGCTCCTATTTCTGTCTTCTCATGGCAGAATTACTTGGACCTGCTTTCCAAATTTCTGATGTGCTCCAAACTGCCCGGTAATAAATCCATCAGGCAAACCCACAGCACAGCCAGGTATTCCAAGTTGATAGGAAAGTCATGTACCCTTTGCCTGGGCTTCTCGTGGCCCAGGACCAGCATTTGTCTCCGTCTCTCATTTGCTAACCATATTTCATTTTAACTGACCAATACCAAGAGAAAACCTGAGTTCACAAACCTCTCATCATCTGCTGTGGAGGGAGGATGTTCCTCAATTTCCAATATTTCTTAAGGGGAAAAAAAGACTAGGATGTCATGGTACAGAAATGACAAGTGCCAAACCCACTTTCTCCCCGAATCCCGGGGGGGGGGCAGTTTATAAGGGTCATTGCTGACCCTTGTGACATGGGAAAGTAAGTCTGTGGTGACTACAACCTGGTAAACAACTGAGTGAGGAGCCCGATAGAGGGGTAAGACCAGCTACTTTTTGTTATGCAATAGAGATACCTCATGTGTGTTTAAAAAAATATGGAGTTGGGGTGTAATTCAGTGGTTAAAGCCCATGCTCAGCATGCCTGAGGACCTGCAATCAATCCCTACCCCCCAATAAAAAAGGAAAGAAAGGATAGAGGAGGGAGGAAAAAAGAATAAAGAAATGAAAGCAGCTACTAACTCTATTGTTGAATGTTTCTTATAAAGCAAATGGTAAAAGAATGTTCCTTCTTCAACTAAATAAAAAATGAACCTTATCTGCTGAACAGTAGAGACGTCCAATTTCCCAGGGTTCTCAAGGCCCTCTCTTTTAAAAACAAACACTTCTCTATGATCTCAATACCTATAAAAGATACAGTGTTAGAAATACCACAGTTGGGACCAAAACCAAGTTCATCAAGTCTAATACAAACTACTTTCTTAAAAAAAAAAAAAAAATCAGTCCCTTACACATCTCAAACCACAGCATTAGACTCTTAAGCAGCTTCAAAAGTTTTAAATAAGCAACAATGAGGTTTAGCTGTTTGTGTTGTATCAAATCAGTATTTTCCATGCAAGTCTTATTCATCAAAAATTTAATATGTTAACATTTTCCAGAAAAGTAACAGATTCAAAAGAAGAGCCTAGGAGGGCAAGTTACTTCAGTTACCTCCCGATGCAAGCAGACAGGTCTTCAAAGTTAATTAAAGAGGCAAATAGACTTTGACTTACTGGATTTAGTCCTTCAACACAATGAGCATATTAATAAATTCTGAGGTGGCTCCCCCCAACTTCCTGATACTCATATTCACTTGACATTGTTTTGTGCATTTCCTCATCTGCAAATCTACTCAGGGCAGTTCCTGTGAGGATCCAAGATGATGATTATCAAATGTGTAATGTGGCATGGAACCCACAGGTACTCGGGAATCAACACGTAATCGATAACTCATCCCACGCAGCTTGCAGCCCCAGTTAATAGCGCTTGGGTACAGCCAGGGCAGGCATGTCATGGACCTGGCTCCTGGCACGAAACTTGCCACACACATGGTTGGCTCTCAGAAAATAGTTGTCCAGTCAATTTGAAAAGCAGATCCCAAAATTACTTAGGCTGCGTCACCTAAAGTCATGCAGAGTTAAGAAGCTGGAGCTAATGCGTCTGGCCTCGTGCTCCTTCAAATCCATGTGCTGGTCTTGGGTGCCGATCTCAGGAGACACCCTGTGAGCTGACTGTTGCATTCTCCGCGAACCAGGAGGAGCACTCCGTGATCCAGAAGGAGATCATCTGAGAGAAGCACTGCACACGCCTTCCTTCCCTCCTCCTTCCCAGCAGGACCTCTGGACTGTGCAGCTCTCCCCCCACAGCCAGGTGCCCCGGGGGGGGGGGGGGGACCACTCCATTCCAAGCTGCAGTGGGTATATTTACTTTCTCCATCAGTATTTTAGGAAAACACACAGAAGTCTTTTGGGGAAAGATATTCTGGAAACACACTCCTCTCTTCTAAGAAAGGGCTACAGGATTCAATGGTCTTTTTCCTCTGGTGACTGCCTATCTAGACAAGACACCTAGAGCCCTGAGCTACCTTGCTACGAGTTAATAGGTAGACTGGTAGCCAGTTAATAGGCGACTCTGGGCCAGCTCTATATCTGGATTTATAACTTTGGGCAGTTTCACCAAGATGGCATCCAAAGAGACCGAAGTCAAAGCAAAGGGTGTGAAGGTCAAAAGCAGGTCTGAAAACAACCACAGCCATTAAAAAGAAGTCACCCGCCTTCCGGTGGCTCTGCTGCAGCTTCAGAGGCAGCCCCAACATCCTCAGAGGAGCCCCCAAAGAAGCAAGCTGGGCCACTAGGCCACCATCAATGTCACCCTGAGCACTGAGTCTGTCACTGGGAGGTAAAGATAGCAATACACTGTGTGAATGAGAACCCCAACCATCACCAGCACCATCAGGCTTGAGTTTTGACAGTGTAGGGCCAAGGTCCACACTCCCATCAGGCCTGGAGGAGGGAAGGAGGCCTAAGTCCACTGGTTCCCAATTATGGTGCTTTGGGTGTTCCAAAAAGTTGGGATCAGTTAAATTTAATGTAGCTAGCTATTTCTGAACACATTTTCCACCATAATATATACACACTGGAGGCCTGTTATGAGGCTCTTAGAACCAAGAGTCTCTACTCACAACCATAAGCATCCCAAAGAATCTACTGCCCAGAATTGAAAGGTGCCATATTCAGACTCAGGACTAATCTGAGTTTTTATTTTTTTTTTTAGTGTTTTATTGTTCTTGAGCTTTTGCATGTGTATATGTGGTGCTAGGGATCAAACCACAGCCTCATGTGTGCTGGGCAAATGCTCTGCCACTTGGGTGCACCTCCAGCCCCCAGCTTGTTCTCTTGATGAACCATTCACAGGGCCTCAAGAGTTTCATAGGAACCCAGACCAGAGGCCTGGGTGAGAAGGCCATCACTTTGTGACAAGTCCCCTCCAGATACTGAGCACAAGTAATTTAATATAATCTCCATAATGTCAGTAATCAACTCCAGGACCCAAATGCCAAATTCCTCAGTCTTCCAAGAAGCCTGGATTTTACTCAAGTTTGAAGACAGTATTTTTTAAATAGAAGACAAGTATATAATAAAAGCTGTGATTGCAAAGTCAGGTATAAAGTGGTAACCTCGGGCAACTAGGGTCCCTTGTCCAACCTCTCCGACCTGCATTTCCTCAACCATTAGGTACACACTCTGAGACGCCAATGTCAGGATTAGCGATAATGCGTATGTCACATAATTAGTGTGTGCACAGCTAGTTTTCAGTGATCAGCAGATACTCAACATTAACAATGTCCTTCAAAACAGCCACAACCATACTGGAGAAGAATCTAGGAGCAATGAAACCACTTGAGGGATTTTATATTAAACATGTGATCATAATCAATAAGTCACAATTTTCAGTTCAGCAAGGATTTCTCTTAATGTTTATCCACCATGAAATGAAAAATAACCCTTAATAATCTATAATATTATTTATCTTTCCAGAAATGACAGAGAGTTATTAAACTATCGATGTTTCCTGAATGCAAGAGCAAGGATGAAAAATGGATGTGCTCCAGACAGTGTCTGATTTCTAAACAGTTTGGAAATGCTGCCCGCATACCAAGGTGCAGCTTTTATAAGCCACTAAGTCATTAGTCACAAAGTGATTTTTTAAGTTCTGCTATTAATCCCCTTGTCTCCATTAACTATCATGTCACATTCTTAATGCCACAGCAACAAGCCCTTTGAGCAAAACAAATACAGCAAGGCCTAGATCTGCAGACTTCATATCCAAGCAACAAATCTCTGCATACTCATGGTGCAACAAAAGGACCCAAGTCCTCTTCTAGTGGACACATGGAGAACATATTACTGCTATTCAACTGTGGGACACAACTACTGCAAACCGTGCCCACATGGATCCCTGAGATTTGCACACTATCACCACCACCACTAACATTTACTAAGTTCTCATTATATTCGAAGCAACTCAAGAGTTGCTGCCAAGTTACTGAAATCTAGCTTCTTTAGGGTCACAAGGCTAATATGTGGAGTGCCTTCAGAATTCAAAGTCATGCAGGCTAATATTTTGAATCACTATCACTGCTCTTGTAACAACCAGCTAACAAGTCATAAATTCTCCAAAATATTTGTATGATTGCTTTAGGTACATTAAACAATCTTAAAAAAAAAAAAGTGTTTCTTTAGACCAACATGAAGACAACAAGTTAGGCACATATAATTCCTGCAGCCTGAGTCACCAAGGGAGAAAATACTGTATTATAATCATGTCACCAGAAATTATCACTCCACAGAGCAAGAACAGAGAGCAAAACAATTATCACAAAAGTTTCTCTGAAAGAAAAAACAAGCCTAAGCCCCAGGTCAGAGCCGTGATTGACAGCAGAACCAAGCTTGCTTCTGTTTTGAACACTAACTATCCACCAGAGATGGCTGCAGTCGAGGTCCCTGGGGAGCCTGCCCTGCAAAAGCCAGCTCTCTGGGAGTATAATAGAAGTGTTGATGAAGACAAGTACTCCCATTGGTTCTGCTCCCAACTTTTAAAATCCCCAATTTCTATTAGATAGTAAATACCATAATGGTTGCAGGAATTTCAGGTACCCTGAAAAGCTCTGGGTGAAGGATCACCCTAATGTTTTAACACCTACTGTGTGCAAAGCACTGTGCCAAATCATTGAGCATGTGCTGTGCCAGGTATAATACTTTGAGCACATCATAGTTTGAGGGAGATAAAAATCAATGTAGCATTCTACTTAAGTCTTAAAATCTTCACTTTTCTCGATTTCATCTTAGAGTACTAAAATATCTAAGTATTTTTTAAGGGGGGGGGGGGGTGTGTGGTACTAGGGATTGAACCCAGGGCCTTGTGCATGGAAGGCAACCACTCTACCAATGGAGTTATATCCTCAGCTGTGACTGGTTTTTTTTTTTTTTTAATTGAAGGTTTTTGTTTTAAAACTCCATAATCAAGGCTGAATATTGAATACCTATTTAAAGAAGTACATAGGTAGAAAAGACTAAATTCACTGAGATTCAGATGTAATATGGAACCTAAACAATCTATAAATCATGAAAGTCACAAAAACCAGAATTAAAGTTGAAGGCCCTGTTGCACAATTCACGGAATTAATATTTTTCATTCCTTATACTGTTGCAGGATGTGTATTAAGATAAAGTAATTCATTTGTTTCTTAAACATTCATACTTATCTAAACTTGCAAATGTTGAATTAACTTACACAAACTGAACTGCAAACAATGCTGCCATGGGCTGGGGATGTGGCTCAAGCCGTAGCGTGCTCGCCTGGCATGCGTGCAGCCCGGGTTCGATCCTCAGCATTACAAAGCAAAGATATGTTGTGTCCACCGATAACTAAAAAATAAATATTAAAAAAAAATTCTCTCTCTCTCTCTCCCTCTCTCACTCTCTTAAAAAAAAAAAAAACAAAAAAACAATACTGCCATAAGATGACCTTGTCCCCATTCCAGACTTTCAATCCCTTCAATTTTGTGATCTAACAAAGTCATAGTAATATCATTTCTAAAATGTAGGCGAAAATATTTGGAGGATTTCAATGATCTGCAAAGTCAAGTCCAGACTTCTACTAGAATGTTCTGTCAGAAACGGGAGATTTTGGCAAATTGAGACTACAGTAAACCATTTTAATCCCCCAAACTATTTGCTGCTACAAGTTTACATAGAGACATTTTTTAGTTATCATGGAAAGTTCCTGCTGTATCCCAAGTACTGAGATAATGTGTGTGTGTGTGTGTGTGTGTGTGTGTGTGTGTGTGTGTGAGAGAGAGAGAGAGAGAGAGAGAGAGAGAGAGAGAATTTTCTGCATAAGCCCTATTTTAAAGGGGAGAATGTATTGACTTCCAAAGTTTCCAGAACTAGTAAACCCATACCTTCTGGTCCTCAAAAGCCAGTTTGCTTTCCTTCTCCATGTGTATGTGAACATAAGGTATTTGAATACGTTTGCAGTGACTACTGCAGAGATAACACACCAAAAATGAAAATTTAGATAAAGAAATATGACAATAGAAGGGCTGATGAAGACAAATATTTCAAATAAAAATACTCTACTTGATCCCATCAGTAGGTAAATGAAGGACAAGAATCCTCATTCACAGCATCTTAATTTGCTCCAGAACACAAAAATGGTGAATGTAATAAATATTACACCCCTGGAAATCAATGGCTTAACAGCCAAGTGCATTACCCCAGGACTAGTCAGTGTTTAAGAGGCTGAGAACCTGCAAGTGCAGTGATTTTGGGGTTGACACCCTCAGAGCCTTCACTATTTCCACGTTTAAAATGTAGCACTATTTTCTCCACCTTTGGCTTTTAACTTTATTCATCTGAAAAAGATTTACAATGCCAACAATTTCGCCATCATAAAGGACACAGATTGCACCTTGCTAGTGCTACACATTTGTCCAATATTTTAACTGATTTTATTTATGCAGTAAATGAAACTAGACCTGTGATATTTTGAAACTAGAACTGCTCAGCACTCCGCAAAAGGCAGCTAAGGCTGGTGAAGGGTTCAATGACAACTGAAAAAAACGGAGGACCTAAAACCAGACATCAGAAAAGGAAGATGGGAAATGGAGCCATGTGGTCACAGACCAGAGATGCAAGTGCAATTTTAGTTACTGTGCCATATTGTAAGCAGGATGGGCCCTTTTGAGCATTGAGTTACAGGTGCCTGGGTCATAGACCCGAGCTCAGATGGGAAGCCTGCTCAACCAGAGGAGCCTCTTTCTCAAGTTCAGTTCTGACAAGGAGACAGCAGAACTTCACTCAAACCTTGCCAATGCTACAGATTTTCCTCCTGGAAAGATTTTCAAGTTATTCTGGGCAAAAATAAATACATTCAAGATTGCTTTACCCTGGGATTCCTGGCTCAGTGCCCAGCCCATGAAGATCTACTGGGTGCCAAAAGGTGTTGCCAGTTCTGTTCGCAGAGCCCAATGAACTTGAGCAGTAGGCACTCTCGCCTTCTGAGGCGACCCATTTGAAGTGAGGCACAGATGCTCTGGGCTGTTCTCTTTCTCCTGATCAAGAAGTGTAAACCCTGGCCAGGTTTCAAATGTCTATTCCAAACTTCTAGAAATACAGGTGTCCCAAAATGCCTTTGCTATGTGAACACATCTCATTCCAAGTACTCTCTCTCTCACATTGATTTTGCAAATATATGCAATGAATATTTTTTATCTTAAGTTCATCTGGAAGAATAAATTCATGAGAAAGCAAAAAAAAATTTCAAAAATAAGTGCATTCCATTTATCCACCTCTACTACATGTTTAAAAAGGACAGAAGGTTGTAATTTAAGGAGACTAAAGTATATACTAATGAAAACAAGGCATAGAACTACGCAGATATTCATTATAGCAACTAAAATCAGTGAGATAATGAAGGGTTTGGAGTGAGTGGCTAATAATATAGATGGAAAAAATATAAGGTTATCCTTTAAGCTTGGCCAGAATAAATTTCAGATGGATCAAAGAGTTATGTCCTAAAAATGGGGAAAAATAATATAGGAAGAGCAAAACATGCATGACCACATAGCAATGTGAACACTCTACACAAATCCAAAGGTAAATTCCAAACTGGGAAAGGCAATCATAATTTACTACGGGTGGACAATCTTCCCACATAAACAGCTCTTACGTATTGAGAAGCAACGGACCTCTCACTAGAAACCCAGGCAAGGGGTCTGTTCAGCAGGTGACTCACAACACACACCACCACGGAGAAGGTCCAACCACACTATGGAAATGCAAGACCATAAAAACAGAAGCCAGGAAGTTGGTTTCTAACCTCAGACTAGAAAGTGGGAAATACTATTATTACCAATGATGGCTAACCCTTGGGGAAATTAACCTTCTGCATGTCTAGGAATGCACATTAGTGTTACCTTTTACAGAACATTTCACAATGAAAAATGTACGTAAATTTGATTCCTCAATACTATGTCTAGGGTTTGGATTTTTTTGTTTGTTTGGTTTTGGGGGGGGGGGGCGAGGAGGCGTGTGTGGGTGTGGGTGCATGTACATACCAGGGATTTTGAATCCAAGGGTTCTTCACTGCTGAGCCACATCCCCAGCCCTTTGTTTATATTTTTATTTAGAGACAGGGTCTCACTGAATTGCTTAGGGCTGCACTAAGCTGCTTAAGGCTGGCTTTGAACTCAGGATCCTCCTGCCCTAGCCTCCCAAACCACTGAGATTACAGGTGTATGCTACTGCACCTGGCTGTCAGAAATTTTTAATATAAGAATCTGTTATGTTCTCAAAGGTATATGTATAAAGATCATTATACATATACCCATGAGAACCCTGAAATATTTATAATGGTGAAAATTGGGAATAATCTAAATGTTCATTCATATGAGGACTATTATAAAATACTATGAAAGCCAGATTAACATCCATAAAAAATTCTAATATAGCTGTAGATGAGGAAAAATGTACAGTATAAAAAAGAATGGGATCCTTATCTCTAGATGTTTGCATTAAGAGTCAACTTTGTTTCTGTATCTAGTGTTTTCTTAGCTTTTTTCAAAGAACATTCTCTGTAAACAAAAACAAGATAAACAAAGGGCTGTAAAAAACAAAAACAAGGTCTGCAATTTTTCAATGCTTAGTCATCTGCCAAATTAAAATGGTACTATCATAAAATTCACAAATACCCGATTCTCTGCAAAAATCTGACCTCACATATTTTATTCATATATTTCAATTTCCCTCAATTTCATTGTTTCAACCATCAACTTTATTTTAATTATGGCCCACACATCAGGAAAGCCTCCCTCTGGTGGGTACCCTACTTACCAACCAACCTAAGGAGTGACCATCATGCTACCTGAAGTGGAATGAAGGGGTGAGAGTCACCAAGGACCATCTGTTAAACATATGCCACGATTATTCAATGTACCCTGTAAGCATTCTACATTCAGATAAATCAAGCACGGCACGGCTTATATTTCTTAAAAGTAGGGAAATCATGGTTCAGAGACCTGTCAAATGGACAAATGATAAAGCAAAGAATAAATCCATCACAATGAAATTGCCTCTGGAAAATAAGTGATCCGGTGGTTTAAGAATCAGGGAAATGGTAGGAAAAGGACCAGACACAGTATAGCTAAAACTAGTTCCCACCCAGTTGCTCCACTGACCAGCTAGGAGAATCTAGCAAGCCTGTCCATCCAGACTTTTGTTTCTTCACCTGAAAGAATACTAACTCGGAGGAAATTCAGAGGATAGCCTGGTTGGCAAAGTCAAGATGATGGTAACAGGATCTCTCTTAAAGATCCCAGCCAGTGCTCACAAATCTTAGCCTCTGTGCCTTCACTGCAAAGCATACTGGTGACTTATATACTCATGTGCAAATGCTGCCATGGCCCATAGCAAGCTCCCTGGGTCTGTGCCATCAGATGGTGTTGAACTTGAAATGAATGCAGGCTGTGGAGTCCTAACAGTGTGATCCTATGCAGCAGGGGAAGTTCAGGGCCTCCGTGGCCTGCCCCAGAAGGAAGCAGTGCACAAATACATACCCAGGTGTGTCTTCATGGGGCCCTACCATCCGGAACCTCAACAGCACCCAGGGTAAGGTGGAACATGAAACTCAACAAAGCCTACTCCCCCAGCAGCCCCATCGTTATTTATAAAAAATCTGTGAGGGACTTCTCGGTTGCAGTGACAGCTAATCTGTAAAAATTCATTCCCCCCACACACACATACACATATTTCCAACGGAAATATCCATGACAACACATAAGAGCTCCAAAGGTTCAGCAACACGGAAAATTAAGAAGGTCAGTTAAGTAGTTATCCAAGCCCTGAGGAATCAGCCCAATGTGGCCCAGGCTGCCCTAGCCTACCTTTTCAAAAACCTTAATCCCACTCATGGACAGATGCCTCATGGCCCCATCCCCACCTTGGCAACACCTGAATGTTGGAGGAGACACGTTCAGATCATAGAATCCTCAACCTGGAGAAGGAACATGTATGTGTAAAAACAATTCAGACAAAGAGATCCAAATATCCTATATTCTCACTTCCACATGGAACCCAAAGAGGTTTTTTATTTTCTTTTTATTCTTTTAAAGTTCTATTTTTAGAATCAGAGTAGAAAGATGTCACAGGAGTCAGTGGGGGTGGGGGAAGGAGATGCTGGTCAAGGGTATCAACTCAGACATGCCATGAAGGGATTACATTCTGGAGACCTACTTGTAGTAGTTGATACTACCATATTGCACTTGAACTTTGTGGATTGGATTTTAGTGTTTTCAATACATGTACACACACAGGTAAGTAATTGTGGCAATGAATATGTTAATCATCCCAATATACATAGAGTATTTCACAATCTATCTGTATATAAAACATCACGTTATATACCTGTACTGCATATAATTTAATTGGCCAATTAAACTTTTCTAGCTTTACTAAGGTATAACATAATGGCATTTCCAAAGCCATGTCCATCCCACCCACTGTCAGAAAAACATCCCCAGAAGCATTCACTACTCAGCACTTCTAGTTCAACCATTGTATTATTCAAAACTTTTCCAGAGGAAATCATATGCATATACACCTTGACATCTTATTTTATGTAACGGAGTGTAGAATACTCCAACGGAGGAAAAGACATGGATACACCATCACAGGGGGAAACCACTCAGCAACCCGCATTTGCAGAAGATCCCGGACATTCCCAATCTCCACCACTGTTGTTAAGCTGTGCAGTCAGCAGACTCCAAAATGACAACACCTGTTTTTGTCTCTGGCTCAGTGGTTACTGGAAAAAACTTTAAAAGGGTCAGCTACTCCAGACATCTTAATCCTTTCAGCCAAAACACACCGGAGGCAGAGCAAAGGGTCCCAAAGCCCGCACTTGCTCACAGCCCTTGTTTTCTCCAGCAGTTATCAAGAACACAAGTAACAATAAAATTTGACAAGGATGTGGAGGAAAAGGAAAACTCATACACTGCTGGTGTGACTGCAAATTGGTGCAATCACTCAGGAAAGCAGTATGGAGATTCCTCACAAAATTTGGGATGAAACCACCATTTGACCCAGCTATCCTACTCCTCAGTTTATACCCAAAGGATTTAAAAGCAGTATGCCATAGGGATACAGCCATATCAATGTTTACATCAGCTCAATGCACAATTGCTAAGCTAAGGAACCAACCTGGGTGCTCTTCAACAGATGAAAGAATAAACAAAATGTGGTATATATACGCAAAGGAATATTATTCAGCCATTTAAAATGACATTATGGCATTTACCAGTAAATGGATGAAACTAGAAATAATCATGCTAAGTGAAATAAGCCAATCCCCAAAAGCCAACGGCCAAAAGTTCTGATATGTGGATACTAACACACAATGGTGGGACGGGGAATACAAGTTTATTGGAATAGACCAAGGGGGATGAAGGGAAGAAAGGAGGATGGGAATAGGAAAGACAGAATGAATGGGACATCACTTCCCTATGTTCATATGAATATAGGACCAGTGAAACTCCACATCATGTGTAACCACATGAATGGGAAGTTATACTCCACATATGTACAACATGTCAAAATACCCTCTACTGTCATGTATATCTAAAAAGAATTTAAATATTAAAGAAAAAAAAAGCAATGGCCTTCTCAGGGTTCTGGAGGCTGGACAGGGTGCTGGCCTCTGGGGATGCATCCTCACTGGCAGATGGAAGGAAGGGCAAGAGAGGGCCAGCACTGGGCGCAGACCCTTGAAGGCTCTTACCCATTCACAAGGGGGGAGCCTCAAGTCCAAGTCACCTCTTCAGGCCTTACTTTTTAATACTACTACTTGGACAACACTTAAATTCTGGAACCCGCAAAATCCCTAATCTCAGATGTATCCAAACCATACCTAATGGTAAATAGGTTTTTTCCCCAACAGCTCATGCCATAAAATTTTAGAAAGGATAATCACCACTTAGAGTTAGGTAAATTGATATGGTATTTTGCAAAGTCTGCTTTTCCTGTAACAGACCTTGAGAATCACCACTGGTCTTTCAATTACTTTACTTTCCCCCTAAGAATACAATGCCCTAGAGAGGCCCAGCAGAGGGGGTTCTCTGAGTAAACCAACTACTGCGTGTTGTCCATCTCAGCCATAAAGAGATACAGCCTGCTTGGCGCACAGTAGGGAGCCAGCTTGTGATGAAGCTCTGCTATCTGATGCAATACCACCTGGGCTTCAAATCATGGGTGACTGATAGCGTGATGCAGGCTCAGCTGTCTGTCAACAGGGACATCCCCATGTCATCATGTCTGTGCTCTAACCAAACGTGCACGGAGAGCACCGAGTGGTCAGCATGACGTGACTGAGAACATCTGTTTAGGAAAGCTTCCCCTTTGTCCCGTGGTCAAGATGTTCCTCTGGCGTTTCATCTAGAAGGGTGTGGCATCCACAAAACCACCCTCCCCTCCTCCCTTCCCCAGGTTCCACCAGCAGGATGCTAAAAGATGGGAGCAGAGAGGAAACCTGGAGGAAGAAAAATACTCAGAAATGCATCCGGCCAAGTTCAGAATCTCCAAGTAGAAAGTGTTCCGAGCTTTCAGTTAGAGTGTTGTGTTTTTTTTTTTTAAGTATTTAATTGATTTTATTTAAAATCCATGACAGTGGAATACTACAGGGACACAGCCATGTCAATGTTATAACAGCACATTTCACAATAGGTAAACTGTGGAACCATCCTAGATGCCCCTCAGTAGATGAATCGATTAAAAAAATGTGGCGTATATATACAATGGAATATTACTAAGCAATAATAGAGTTTTGTTTTTTTGTTTTTTAAAGGAAGCAGCATGTACCATGCATGTGTGAAGGAAACAGACCAGGGGATTTCAATTAAGCTAAGTGGTCATCGAATCCACTCCCAACAATGAAGTGCTCTTCATCAAAAAGGGTGGGAAAAGGGCTTGCCAGAGAAATGAGTGACAGAGTCTCATCAGACACTAGCACAGCCGCCTCCAGGGGAACTCTGCAGCAGAATCTGAAAGTGAAGATGATTTTGATGGGTAGTATAAAAATCTCTTGTGCATCATACAATTCATAGGAACTGGTAGTACCTGCTGGATCCTGCATGAGGGTCTGTGCTTGCCCCAGCCTTTTTTCCTATAACTTCTGTTAAATTTTGCACTCTGAGCTCACATTCACCCGCAGCTGCCCTCGGAGAAAACCTAACCCCACTCTGACAGTGGACCCTTCAGTCACCTAGTAGGTGATTGACAAGTCAGTAGGTAAGAGGAAAGAACTCAGAGCCACGGGTGCTCATCAGCCAATCCTGACAGACACCCCCCGGCAGGCAGTGCCAGCCTGCACAGGACTGTCACAACCCAGCCACAGGAAGCTGAGAGTAGGGACACATTGCAGCCCCTGGAGAATCCCACGTAGAAACCTGGACCTTCCCAGACTCACTGAGGATGAGGACGAGCAGGGGAGGCCAAGAAGATGCCAGCATCGGTGAGCAAACCCTAAACCTGCAGGTGACAACAACAAAACATATGAGCAGCCCAGCAGAAGGAACAGAGAGAACTGGAGGCTGCATGGAGGACCCTCCGTGACTGGCAGGCGGCGGGGCCAGGCCCCTGAGCGCTGCTGCCCCAGCCCACTGTGGAGTCCAGCTGGACGAGATCCCAGGGCAACCAGAGGAGGGCACGGAAATGGAGAGTGGCCATGGAGCGCCTCGTGTTACCAACAGGCGGGAAAACTGAGGTTCCTTTACACCAAGCTCTAAGGGGAAGCTCTCAAAATTACACTATCAATATAAAAAATGTACTATGCTGTTCTCTACGGTTTCTCGCTTTCTCTCCCTTTTTTCCAGAGGTGAGCACAAGCCCTAATCATCAACGTAATCAAAATTACAGCACTTGCCTGGCATGTGAGAGGCACTGGTTTGATCCTTAGCACTGCAAATAAATAAATAAACAAACAAATAAATAAATAAAGGCATTCAGTCTAACACAACTATAAAAAATTTTTAAACATGCTCCAGTTTGGCAAAAGTAATCACCACAAAATTTGCAAATTTCTCACTTATTCTTTAGTGAAAATACATAATAGTTAGAAAATAAGAGGAAGATTTAAAGGACAAAATATTGAACAATACATGGTAAAAAATAAAAGAAAACTAACAACAAAGAGGCAGCATTGCAGCCCTGAGGCACACTGCTGTAATTCTGTAAGGGTCCGGCGAAGCGTCGGAGAAGGAGAGACCACACGAGACTAACTTCATGCAATGGCAAGGGAGATTTTTATTAGAGGGATCCGTTCCAGCGCGCTGGGACTCTGTGCTCACTCAAGAAGGGAGTGCAGCCCAGAGTCCAGAGCAGAGGTCAAGCAGAGCTTAAGTACACTTTTTGGAGAGGGTGGGGGGCTTTGCATACATCAGAACAAATCATCATGAGGCGCGGGGAAATTGAACAACAATTCTGATACATGATTAGTCCATTCATTGGCGGGAACAGTTTGGGTAGGGGTGATTGGTCACTTCTTTCTAAGTGGGGTACACATTCAAACTGATTGGTTCTGGGGCCTGGATGCCTACGTGCCATGTTACCTGGAGCCCTTAGCTATTAAACAACCAGGGAATCAATAGAGATATTTACTGAGCAGCTCCCGCATTGTCCTAACAACTTCACAGAGATAACAGGTTCCGGGGATAGCAGGGGAATTTTAACAATAGGCTTTTACCTTTTAGCCCAGGCCTTGTAATCTAGAAGCTTTACAATGCCCTAGTCTTTTACACTTTAACTATAACTTTAACTCAGGATTTTGCAGCTTAGAAATTTTACCTTTACAATTCAAACCCTAGTTCTCCCCACGGTTGGCTGTGTGGCGCTGGGTGGATTACTTAACCTCCCTGGTTTCCTCGTTTTTATAAGTAAGGTGGCATCAGACCAATCTCACAGGATTCCAATGGTAGGTCAAATGGATTATCAGATGTAAAGCCCTTACCACAGGTACACAGCACATGCAAAGAAATGTTTATTACAATGAGCAGAAAGCAGCTCATGAAGTTTCTAAAATTCAAATTTGCACAATTTGTATTTATGTGATAGAAATGTAGAATTGACATCTTTTAGTAGGGAACTATTTTATATTCAGATTTTCCCCATGTACAGGAGATGTTTTCAGACATGAAATAGTTTTTCATGGATCTAGAGAGCTGAAAGAATTCTGAGAACCAGCGCAACTCCACGATACTCTAAACTGTTATTTTATATCTGGGAAAGTCTTGCTTCATCCTGAGTGAAATGTCCCTGAAGAGTCAGGCCACACTCAACATTCACTTCATACCTCCTGTAGGACCCCACCAGGCACTAGGCATGCCTCAAAGTGACTAAGATTGATTAACCTGATGATACTGGTACGCCACCGACCTGGAGTCAGTCAAGTCTGTTGAATCATCGGTGTGGTCGAGGAAAGCCTGGCCAACTGGGTTAGCTACACACCGAGCTGCTGAAGACCCCTCTCAGATCACACATCAACTAGCACTTCTCCAAAAAAGGAAACTCAAGTCCAAACAAGTTTTCTTCCATATCAATTCTCCGATTCTCAATCTTTTTCAAGTTTTCCAGGGTCCAGAAGATCACCGATTTCAAAATAAATACTCATTAGATTCTGAGCTTTGCTGACTCCATGGGGGAAATTATGTACCTGCTCCCAGGGCCAGGGAAGATCCACACCCTAGGAGGAGCCAAGCCATCATCCAGGACGGAAACCTGCCATTTCCAACAACTCTCAGGGTGAAAGGCTATTTGAGAGAACAAAAGATTTTCTTACTTAAAATGCAAAAAAAAAAAAAAAAAAAAAAAAAAAGGACAATTTAGCATATAATGAGGAATTCTAAGAAAAATACACATACCAAAAGAAAGAACAAACAACATTCAAACAGACTTTAAGAAGATTAGTAAAAATCTAATTTACTTAAAATGCAAGGATTAAACAGCACACACCATGTTTCATGGAAATGAGGCAGTTCAGTGGGTGACACATTTGTATAGTGACAGAATAACCCGCTCAACACTCTTGTAGGCTCAACACACATAAAACACACAGACTTACAGTAAGAACAGTGCATTCATTACAGACGGGAACCAATGGGTCACTTCGTTTTCAGGCAATGCAACCAGAACCAATTCATCTGCAGAGCTTTCTGGAAACCATTCTATCAAATTCTGAAATGCACAGCCATGACCTGGGCTTGGCTATCACCTCAAAATGTGACACTGTCAATTCCCCAGCAAATAGCACTTCCTTCCCTTCCTCATTCCCACAGCTTCACTATCCAAAACACGTCCAGGTCTATCAGACCTGCTCCTCTTTGGCTTCATTCCTGAGGCCAGGACCCCCACAATACTCCAGAGACCCGCCCTGCTCACCCCTGCCCTCCCCCACCCCCGCAGGAGCACCATGGCGCCCCACACACACTTGGGTACATCTTTTAGAAACCTCAGTTCATCACATTGGGTCTCTTTCACGTGATAAATGTGTCAAATCCTTTTCATCTGATGTCTTTGCCTTGCTATGTGAAAGTTATATAATGATATAATTAAGGGATATGTGAGATAAGAAACAGAAAATTAAGACCAATTCAATAAAAATAGAGAAGTACTTAATAAAATTCACACTGCTTTATGAGAACAATTTTTAGTAAAATTAGGACCAACAATGGAAACCTCCTTGACTTGGGAAAGTGAGTTCAAGTCCTCTGGCAAGCATAGTGACCAAGGTCCTCTCACAGTGCTACAGAATCCTGTGCTGAAGGCAAGAGCCAGCCCAGCAGAACCCCAGCAGAGGAGGCAGGAAGGCTGCAGAAGACATATCCCCAGACAGGATCTGCAGCCTCTGCTGAGTGAGTTCAGCAAGGCAGCAACTTACAAGACCAGAGCATTGAAAAGCAATTTACTTCATGTACACCAAACACAAAGAGAACATATGCATTTCTAAAGAGTCCATTTAAGAGCATCAAGGAAAAGTACTGAGGACTTATAAATAAAAGTAATAAAAGATGTGTAAGAATTTACAAAGCTAATTGTTAAACTTCACTGGTTAAAGACAACCAAAATAAATGGAGGGCCAGGTATGGTGGTGCACATCAGGAATCCCAGTGACCCAGGAGGTTAAGGCAGGAGGAGATCACAAGTGCAAAGCCAACCTCAGCAACTCGGCAAGACCCTAAGTAACTTAGACCTTTTCTCAAAATAAAAAATAAAAAGGGCTGGGGAAGTAGCTCAGCGGGGTAAGTTTCCCTGGGTTCAATCCCTGGGAGCAAGTGAATAATTGGACAAATCATGTTCATGAATACGAAGTCTCACTATGATCAAGTTATGGATGGTTCCCAAACGAATCCATAGATTCAACACCACCCCAATTAAAATACCAATAGCATATTTCATGTACTAATAAGCGGATTCTTAAATTTTTTTTCTTTTTTTTATTGGTTGTTCACAACATTACAAAGCTCTTGACAAATCATATTTCATACATTAGAATCAAGTGGGTTATGAGCTCCCATTTTTACCCCAAATACAGATTGCAGAATCACATCGGTTACACATCACATTTTTACATAATGCCCTATTAGTGACTGTTGTATTCTGCTACCTTTCCTATCCTCTACTATCCCCCCTCCCCTCCCCTCCCGTCTTCTCTCTCTACCCCATCTACTGTAATTCATTTCCCTCCATGTTTGTTATCCCATTCCCCTCATAACCTCTTATATATAATTTTGTATAACAATGAGGGTCTCCCTCCATTTCCATGTGATTTCCCTTTTTTTCTCCCTTTCCCTCCAGCCTCATGTCTCTGTTTAATGTTAATCTTTTCTTCCTGCTCTTCCTCCCTGTTCTGTTCTTAGTTGCTTAAATTTATATCAAAAAGTAAAGTACCCAGAATAATTAAGCATGTGTTTAAAGTGAACAGTGAAGGATTTTTTATTAGGACTTGCTATAAATCCTAGGTAGGAAGTTGGTACAGTAACCGGGTTGGAACAGACATGGAAGGACAACATGGAACATGTAGGAACACAGCAACCTGATGTATGTCACAGGTGACCTGGAAATTACTAGGGTAAAAATGGACCACAAAAAAAAAAATCACTGTCAATATGAAAGTAGTGTTAAATCCCAAAGAAATCCCAAGTGGATTCAGTACACAATTAGGAAAAGCAAAACCTAGAAATTTTCAGAAGACAACACAGGAGAAAGTTTTAAACTAGAGGGGTAGCTTTTGTTCCAACCTAGCTATTAGAATTTTGTGAAGAAATGAATGAAAAGAACACCTACCCCAACAGTGGGACCCGTGAGGCGCACCATGAACGCCAGGCGGCAGTGTTCTCAGGAAGCAGGGCGGCGCCTGCTCCCAGGTCTTTCCCACCCAGCTCAGCCAACTCCACACGCTTCTGAGCCTTCCATCTCCACAGACCTCTCATTACGGCTGAAACGCCACCAGAGCTCATTCCCCAAGAGCACATTAACAGCCTCCCGAGGGACCCTGCACTAAATGCTGGCTGCGGCCGGTCCTCAGCGGCCAGCTGGCACTTGCTGTCCATATGGATGGGAAGGAACCTCTGCTGCTGCCCTTGAGAGGTCAGTGTGGAGGCTGGACAGAAAGTGGCTGGCTCCTTTCAGGAACCCTCAGTATCACAGGAGCACAGCCACCCTCGGCCAGTGCCCACTATTCCCACTACAGTGGGCTTTGCATGAAGTGGTCACATCTACTCCCATCTACACAGTGGAAGGGGCAACATTCTTTTTTTGGGGGGGGGGGGTGAGGAAGAGGTATAACCCAAGGCTGTGCCTTCACTAGGCCAGAGCCTCTGCCCCCCATGCTCCCAGCCACCGTCCACATTCCTTCAACATCCACACAAAGCTCCCCACTGGTACAAGGGAGAGCCAAGGGGACATATCGAACTCACACGGGGTATTTCCAGGTGCCCAGATGGTGGTGATTTAGTTCTCATTTCCAATTTATTTTAAGAACTAAAGTTCACTTTACTAGGTTTGTTTCCTGGTTTTTCTGTTTTACAACTTACAAAATATTCCGCGAGCTTATTCTACTTTTATAGCAAAGTACTTGTAAATTACAAAACAATTATGTGAACCTAACAACATCAGTATAATTGTGTATGAGAATTCAGAGAAACCTTAAAGGCAACGTCAATCAACATGTACTGATCAGCTGCGGGGCGCCTGGCCCTGTTTGAGGAACCTCCATCAACTTCAGCTCACTCTGTACTTGTGAAAAGCCCCCTAATGGTGATGCAAATGGGTCCAGAGAGTGTCTTAGTCCCCTGTCCTCCGTAGTCTCAGGTACCTGGTATCAACTGAGATTTGAAAATATTTAATGGAAATATCAAATAATCCGTGGATTTTAAATCACCTACAGCTTCTACAGCATGAGACAACTGCACACCCCACTCTGGGCCCCTGGCAGGAGAACCTCCCTGAGTCCAGAATCTTCACCACGTACACTGCTTGCCCTTGGTCACTTAGCAGCCCCTCAGTCATCACAGGGACCTTTTTGGAACCACATACTCACATTCAAAGAATTGTAATTTCACTTAAACCCAAGGTGCCAAAGCAGACGCTGTCACCTTTATTATGGTTGACTGCTATGAAGTCACAGTGTAATACCAATCGTCGGTGTTGACCTCTTACAGTACCTAATTTATCAGTCCAGCTTTATCACAGGCAGATCATGTACAAGGCTGTCTGGTTTCAGCAGTGCACTAGGGTCTCAGAACGTACTCCGTGTTCTGGGTAAGGGGAAACCCATCACCCAGGAGAGCACCAGGTGCAGACAGCAGGATGTGTGGATTTGAGCATCTGAAACTTCCTCAGGTACCAGGCTCAAGCAGGAGCAAAGACACTGTCATCCTTTTGCCCAAGGGAATAGCTGTGGGCCCTGCTCAGCCTCCCTGCCTCATGTGGGACAGGTGTGGGCTCCTCTGGGTCAGTGTCAGATGGGATCTGCATGGAGTTAGGTAACAGATTCCTCAAAGCATTAACCTCAGCACCTGTCTGCCTGCCTAGTGCTCTGGGCCCTGCCCATGCGTCTCTCTCTCCAAGCTCATACCCTGCTCCTGGACTTGCCACCACCACACAACAGCCCCAGATCTTGCTCCTGCAGCTGTCTCCCAGACTGACTTGCACACACCTGTGGGTTGTCTCTCATTCTCATTAGTGCACGGGGCTCAGCAACAGGCTTGGGCATGATGAGTTCACTAGTGCTCTCGACCTTGTGCCTTCAAAGTTGCTTTTCCTCTCTGGACGTCAAACCCAGGTTCCTCCCAGCAAGTCCTGCCACCTGCCAGTGTCCTGCACCAGGAAGGAGAATTGGCAGATGCCAAAAAGCTTCAAAGCCATACCCAGGCTCTGCCAGCAACCGCATCAAGGTCAACCAAAGAAGAAATTAATGTAATTCTGCAAAGGAAACATTCGAAAAGGCAGAGGAAAGAGATTTCTAAGCTAAATTTCTTCTCAAGTGCACTGATCAATGGCAAGCATTCAAAGACATCAAAAGCATTTTTCTTCCTCAAAGTTTAAAGGAAAAAAAGCAAAGTTGAGATGGGGCAGCATTCATGAGACATCTGACTGAAGAGAAAAGCCATCTTCTCTTCATTAGAGGTTTTTTATTAAAATATCAGAGGTGTGGCGAGAGCGAGCCTGACAGATATGACAAACACTCTTCCCGAGCCTGGTCAAAGTCCTCACATCTCTGACATTCATAGTGTTTTATAATATATTTGTGCCTCTTTATGCAGATTTGACAACTCTAAGAGAAAATGTGCATCTCATTTGCAGAGTTTCTGGAAAATTAGGAATGTGAGTTGCATAAAAATGCGATCCAAATACATCTGCAATTCACAGCAGCTTCTTCACCAAAAGCCTTACTGAGGGCTCAGTGCCCGAGGCAATGAGGGCCCAGAGGTGAGACGCAGCCAATGCCCCTCAAAAGCATTTTAGTCTGTGATCATCACTGAGACATGGTAGGAGTCACTAATAAAAAAAAAAAAAAATACTGTGCATGCTTTTAAGGCAGAGGAAACTACTGTTCAGAGTAATTCCAACCAGATGTCACCCTGCCCACGGACTTTGGGTTTGGAAGAGCAGTGGACATGCCCATCTCACCTGTGCCATTATGTTTAGATCCCAAATAACACCAAATAATTGGACTACATACATTATCTGGAATGCTATAATGCATACTAATGAACACTTATTCAGTGATTAATGTGAAGAAGCACATTTAAATGGGAAAAAAAAAATCAAGAAAACTGGCTCTTCGGGTTATATTTAGCATTTACATGTGTCTATCCTAAACTCCCTGGCTGGAAATAAATGTCCTCTGCCCTCCTCCTGTCTTGAATTTTGAGGTGATTAAGGCTTCCCATGATCTTTTGACTCCTGGATAAAGTGGCTGACCAAAGGCTAATTAACTGGCTGGTAAGTAGCTGAAGTGTGGCTTCTTGTAGAGAAGAGAGTTCACGAAATCTTGAATCACCAATAAAAGCATTCGAACCTGTCTAGAACAGCTTTGTTCAGCAGAGAACACAGGCTGTGGCAGCAGGAAGCGTGGGGGCAGGCCTCTGCTCTGTCCCTGAGTGCCACCGAGCCTTGCACAGGTCACCTGACTCCCCTGAGTCTCGTCGCCTCATCCTGAACATAGCCTACAACTGTTCTGCCCACTTCACTGCAGGTAACAACCCTGTGGAAGAGATCTGAAAAGAAGCACCATGGTTAATTAGGTATTCGAATGCAGAAACCCACCTTTTCTCACTGTAGGGATCTGACCCCAAAATATGGCAAGTATTATTCAGACAGGAAGAGCAGTAGCAGCAGTCAGAAAGCTCCCGTCACCTGCTTCTTCCTTGGCAAAAGGTCCGCATTAGATACCTGACACAGTGAACTGAGCAGTTTTCATTTAAAACTGGTATCTGTCCACCAGAGTGACCAATGCTCACTGTTTACATCACCCACTTGCAAGTTTAAGCACTGTTTTCATCCATCAGGGCTGGAGACCACTTGTCCCAGCTGCACTTCTGGCTTGGATGTGTCCTATCTGGCCCGGTTGTGTCCCATCTGGCCCCGCTCCGAGCACACTCTTGGCAACACTGGCTGTTCTGCAGCAAAAAAAAAAAAAAAAAAAAAAAAAAAAGTCCTACAGCTGACAGCTCACCATTGTTACAACCAGAGCGCTGTTTTGTCTGATTTTAATCAGTCAAGATTCAGTGCAAATCTCTAGTGATATTCTTTGTGGAAAACAAAAAAAAAATCATAAAATTCATATGGACTTTCAAGGGATCCCCACCACTCAAAAAATATTGCCAAAGGAAAA
The DNA here is from genome assembly GCF_964194105.1 of Spermophilus citellus. Taxonomy (NCBI): domain Eukaryota; kingdom Metazoa; phylum Chordata; class Mammalia; order Rodentia; family Sciuridae; genus Spermophilus; species Spermophilus citellus. The sequence goes on from NC_138187.1 coordinate 97,311,321, forward strand.
GAAAACTGGGAGCCTCACATTGTGGATTTCAAAACATACAAAGCAACTGGCAGCAAGAAGATGTAAAGCTGATGTAAAAGGACAGTGAGACCCATGGAATGAAGAGAGCCCAGAAATCAACCCTTCCCACTCAGCCCAGGGGCTTTCAGCAAGGAAAGATGGTCTCTCTCCAACCAACTGATGCCGAAAAAAGTGGATTCCCAGACACCCAAGAGTGAAGCTGTCCTCCCACCTCACACCATGTGCAAAACCTAACACAAGACAGGCTAAAGGCCCCAAACTGACATATCTGGAAGAAACCCTCAGGGGAAAAGGGCAGGGCACTAGATTTGAACAGTTCCTTGGAGATGACGCGGAAAGCCAAGGCAACAAAAACAAAAGTAGATGAGCAGGACTACAGGAAACTTAACTCCTCTGCAGATAGATCAAGAGGAACAACAGAACGGAAAAGCAGCTTACAGAACAGGAGAAAATATCTGCAAATCATGTTTGCAAATAAGGGGTTGATAGCTAGGATATATAGATATGAGGAACTTTTACAACTCATCAACAAAAACAACCAAATTTTAAAATGGGCAAAGGATTTGAACAGGCAATTCTCTAAAGACGACAGAGAATGGGCAGTAAGCATATGAAAGGATGCTCGACTCCTCTAATCCTAAGACAAATGCAAACCAGAACCTCAAGGAGGTCACTTCTTATGTACTAGGATGGTAGTCCTCAGAACAGACGATGGCAAGTGTTGGTGAGGCTGGAGGGAAACAGACGCTGTTCCCTGTGGCCAGAGTGTGAAGTGGTGCAGCCACTGAGGAAAGGACGTGTGGATCCCTTAGAACATCAGAAGCAGAACTCCCACGTGACCCAACAACCTCCCTCATCGGCTGTCCCAGTACTGTAACATGAACCCTGGATAGGACGACTTATACAGGACCTCTGTCTATTTCTCACAGTTCTGGAGGCTGGAGTCCAAGCTCAAGTTCAGCAGGGCTGGGTTCTGGTGAGGGCCTCTTCTAGGCCGCATGTGGCTGTCTTTGTGCCATATCCTCATGTGGCAGAAAAACAGCTGGCTCCCTGGCCTTCTTTCAAGGGCACCAACCTGTCTGGGAGAGGTTGACTCATGATCTCATTTCCCCCAAAGCCCTGCTCCAAAAAACACGTGAGGGGTCAGCTTTCTACAAAGCAATCTACAGAGGACACATTCTGTCTGTACCAGGAGTGTACATCCAGAGAACTCAAAGCAGGATTGCAGAGGTATTTTCACAAGTGTTCACTGCATTATTCACAAGAGCCAAGAGGTAGAAGCAACAACATGTCCAATGACAGATGGATAAAGGAAGGGTGGTCTCTCCCCCACCCAAACACACACACACACACACACACACACACAAATATTATGAAGCCCTTAAAAAAAGAAAATCCTGTTACATGGTGCAACGTGAATGATTCCTGGACACATCATAAACTAAATATGTAAAATACACACAAAATAAGCCAGTCACAAAAGGCCAAATAATGTATGATTCCAACTCACATGGAGTATCTAAAGTAATCAAAATCATTAAAAAACAGAAAGGTGACTGCCAAAGGTTGAGGGATTGGGTCGGGAAGGAACCAAAGGAATTGGTGTTTTGTGGGTACGGAGTTCAATTTGGCAAGAAAAGTTTCTAGAAATCTGTCAACCAATACCACACCCACTGTCACCACCACTGAGCGGCACACTTGAGGACGGTTACAATGGTCGACTTAAGGTGATATATATTTTTTTTTCAACACTGCAATAAAACAAGAGGAGAAACAAAAACCCTACTGAAATCTAGGATAGTCAATACCAAGCCTACACAACGATGCTGCACACCAGCCTTCGTAAGAAGAGGCCCCCTATGAATGCATCCTAAGGGATGATGGTAACTGGAGTGAACAGACACCCAGAGCTGAACCAAGCTTTACATACTGTGTCCCATCCACAATCTTAACAGCTAGGCCAGGAATTATCATCCTCGACTTATGAAAATGCTAAGGCTTAGCAAGGCTGCAGCCTGCTCAGAGCCATGCTCCAGGCCCAGGTCACTGAGTGCTGAAGTGCACGCCGCACCCCAGGACCTCTGCGGACTGCACCCTTGTCTGGCCACAGCAGGCATCACCTTTCTGTAATTACAGGAAGATGAGCAGTCACAAAGAAGCAACACTGAAGCACAGGGACACACATCAACCCCTCCTCAGGCAGGAAGCCCTTCCTTTTTCACTTTTGACCTAATTTAATCATCAAGTGCTGTGAAAGCACTCTGGGAACCATCTTGGCAGCCAACACACACTCGATCCCGGACACCCGGCCTGTGCTATAACCTCCCTGCACCAAGAATGCAGCCTCCAGGACAACAATTTCCCGTCGCCCATCTTGAACTGGGTGCTCACAGCCTGGGGATCAGGAAACATGGGGACACCTATGCCCAGGTAACAGCTAATCCCCCCAGCTGAGTCACACAGCTCTAGAGATCTGGGCAAGGAGAAGAGCAAGTTAAATCCAAGCAGAAGAAGAGGCGACCAGCGAGAGACACACACAAGGTGACAAGCCAGAGACTTAAGACAATAACAACTGAAAAGCAAACTGTAATTTAAAGAAAAAAAGAGATAGATCAAGACCTGCTCTAATAGATGTAGCCTGGGGAGGCCTTAAAGATCTTAATCCCCAGAGTCTCTCAGGCCACAGAATATGCTAGGACTCTGGCATCTGCTTTTTGTCTAGAGAACAATTTCAGGATTAAAAAGCCTCTGTGACATTCCTATCACTGTTTTTATTACCACTCAAATCTGAACTGGGGAGGCCAGGGCACTAAGTGCCTCATTGATCTGCACTGGGAGCTCTGCAGGAGCCAGGCTGGAGCCAGGCTGAAGCCACTACAGCCTTCGACTTGGACAATTGGCAGAGAGCTGACCACTGTGCACCCGTAGGTGCCAGCCACAGAGACACTCTGAGCTCCGGTCTCCTCCTCAAAATGCCGCAGCACAAAGAGGTGCAGCAAGCAGAGCAAGGCTCTCTGGAGGCTGCTCCTCCGGGGGCGGCCTCCTCTACAGCCTATTAGCTCCGCAGCCAGTTGACACAAATACATCCAGATGCTGAGAACATACTGCAGGCTCCAGCGACACTCACAGCCAAAGGGAAAAGCAAGTAATTATTTTTTAAAGACTTTTCTGTTTTTCCACAGTAAATCAAGATGATGGGATTTCTGGGGACGTGCAGGCAAGGACAGCCTGTACCTTTCTTCTCAGTGATGGGGCCTGTTATGCAAGCCGGTTGTGCTCGGTTTCTGCTATTCCATGACAAAGAATGAACAGAATCATCATCTTCCAATCCTGGTCAAAGTTCAAGAAAACACTACTGGAAATCTAAGTATCTCACCCCTGAACGGGAAATGGTTTAGGTTTTTAATCTAAAAAGCTAAAAAAAACCAAGCCGCTTCAGCAGCTGTCTCCCCACACCCAGTTGGTCTGGGAAGCAAAAGCTAGAGCCCTCCTCCTTACATTTCCCAGGACCATGTATGTGTTTTTCACACGTGAACTAGGACATTATGTAAGAGGCAAACATACCCATCAGGCTTATAGCAAAGACCGTTTAAATGCGCTGTCCACATGCAGGGGACACCTATGCCCAGGTAACAGCTGTCTATGTGGAAAAGCAGGTGGGGAATGATTTTCTTCATTTGCCACTATAAATTCCTGCAGCACAAGACACCATATCTCGCAGATCAGGACATTGCATCTACCTACAAGAGGGCTTCAGATCTCAAGGGGGTCATCGATTCCCAGGCCGCAGTTTCACCAGGACCTCAGGTGCAGCCCTCAGACCCAGAGACAGATTTGTGTCAGTGAAGCCTGGCAACAACCCCTCCAACCAGCGAGGGGAGCAGACCTTGTAGTAATGGGATCAGCTGCAGATGATACAGCAGGGCTGTCCAGAAGCTGCACTCAAGTCGAACCACGGCGCATGCACAGAAGCGGCAAAAGAGGAGCCAAGCTGGGGGTAGGGGCACATGTCTACAATCCCAGTGGCTTGGGAGGCTGAAGCAAGAGGATCACGAGCTCAAAGTCAGCCTCAGCAAAAGCGAGGCACTAAGAAACTCAGTGAGACCCTGTCTCTAAATAAACTATAAAACAGGACTGGGGATGTGGCTCAGTGGTTGAGTGACCCCGAGTTAAATTCCCAGAACCCCTCCCCCTGAAAAAAAGAGCCAAAATGCACATGCATGGCTTTTACTTGCCACGGATTCACCTTTGTCTACACCTCCAAGAGTCTAAAGCTCCCCAAGAGTCAAAGTCCTGATCAAGACCAGTCAACAACCACACCCTCACTTCCTGTCCCAGTAGACCAGGAGGTCACCAACAGAGGGCTCTCATCTACGACATAGCTGTATCTCCATTGCACAGGAACACTCACTGGGAACACTGAGTACCCGCGCCTTCTTGGAACCCAGGGGTATATCCTCAACACCACAGGTGAGGGTGCTATGAACAGGCAGCCACAAAGCTCAGAGAAGAGAACAAGCTCTGGCTCCACTCTGAGCCCAGAACCCACCCTCAGTCCATCCTGCAAATTACACCACCAATGGGGTGATTATGTTCCATTAACTGCATCTTCCCAGGGCCACCTGTGAAGTTCTACACAGAGGCCACCTCAGAAGGAACTGAGATCCTCCAACTCAACCAAGAAGAACTCAATACCATGCAAGACCCCAGGAGGTTCGACATGCTGTTGATAAAACAAGAAATTTTTAAAACTCCAAATACACTAATCATATCAGAGACAATAAAGCATTATCCTATGACACACATTAATGTGCGAACACAAACCCATGACCTCCTGGATCATTGGAAAGGCCACCATCATTCCCTGAATGGCCCTTCAATAATAGCTCAAGTCCATCACTGTCTTTTTTGTTGTTGTTGTTGTTGGTTTGTTTTTTAAATAAAAGCAGGGTACATAAGCATCATTTGTCAGATTTATTCTGTCAAGAACTTTACGAGTCATGCAACTGCACCTCTTGTTTAACAGAGTAAATTATATCTCTGGAAAAAATATATTCTTGATTAAATTCAGCTTTAATGATGGTTATTCATGGTTTCTGGAAAGTAGTTCTTTTCTTGTAAATTATAGTCCATAATTTGAGAAAAAACTCAAAACTTCCATGGTGACAAGTGGGTCCAGCAGAGCCGGCACCTCCCCATCCCTGGGCTCTCCAGAGATGGGCCAGATACACAGCTCTCCAGCAAGCTCCTCACTCTCGCCGCCTCTGCCTCTCCACACCCACATCCTCCCTGGCAGCAATGTAGGCTCCTCCCAGGGAGGCAGGGCCCCTGCCAGGCCAGGTCACTGCACAAACCCTGAACCTCAGCATTCCCCACTCAGGGGAAACCCGGACGCAAGGACAGGTTCTCCCAGCACGCCACAGCAAGCAGAGGATTCCACAGCCCCATGTGATCTGTCACAAGCCCCAATCGATGTAACTGCAGTCTTGTAGTGTATGGAGTCTCCTTAAGTAGCTGGTGGCGAGTTTCCAATCGTTGACTCACCTAGAAATTAATATGCAACGCGAAGCTGCCTTTGGGCCTCAGGTCAACGTGGGCTTATGGGAAATGTCCCCAGCATCAGCTGCCCTGGTTGAGAGACAAGTCCTTCCCAGTCTCCAGCCTTTGTCCTCTTGTCACTGGGATTCTGACAAAGGTAAATCTCTAGATGGAATTAAGGATAGGACACACCCTGGGCCAATGTTCTGGACAGTCACAGAAAGGTCATTTAGCTATCCCTGGTTCTTATCTCACTGTGATGTTTTACTTTCTCAGAGGTCCCAGCAACTCTTTTGTGTATACATTCCCTCCCTTCTCACTTGGGCCCTGGACAGTCTTTCTCCTAACCCTGAACATGTCATATTAGCATTTCAGGACATGCTCATCGCCCAAGTCCTCAGTGGCTTCCTGCCCACTTCCCTAAACTACTGTGCAAGGTCACTCATGACCTCTTAACCACGCATCTGGAGGAACACATGCAGTTCCGAAGCCCGCAAACAGTGCCTCTGACCCTGCTCCACACCCTGAGTGGGGTCCCACCCAGCTCCCCTCCAGTCACTTCAGATTCCTCGTCCTCCACCACATTCTTCTTGAATGGCTTGTCCTAGGATCCCACCAGTAAATGAATGCAAAGTAAGTTCTGCGTGTCAAGAATCAAGAAGTCAGGATGGCATCTACTCAAAGACTGGTGGCGGTGTATGGCTTTATTAATTCTGACTCCTGCCCAGCCAGCTTGTCTTGTGGTGGTGAATCCAGGAGGAGCATGGGTCAGGATCCTTCTGGAGAAGAGCATGGGTCAGGATCCTTCTGGAGAAGAGCACGGACCTGCTGATGCCACGGTGGCACAACCTGGCTGACCCGCCCTGTTTTCACTTACTCCAGTTATTAAACCAGAGTAACTTGTTTGCATGACTGCTTCTACATGGGATATTCGAAAAGATAAGGATGAGGATAATCATTATACACTCACTCACATTAGAACCCCTAGAGATTCACAGGATTCAGAATGACATCTGTCCTGTCTATGCTGGTCTGCAGTGCCTCTGCGTCTGGCCCTGGCTACCTTTCAAGTTTTTCTTGCTGGCTTTCTGGGTCCTACAATATACCCAGTTGGACACAATCCCCCCAAACAGAAAAACAGTCTTCAAAAAAACATGTATGCCCACACAGTGGGGCAACAGCTGACTGGACGGTTATCAAAAGTAATTGTGTACAGCCACAGACATCAATGGATCTACCTTAGAAACACCAGAGAATATATAGTCTATGACATCATTTTTATGAAGTTCAAAATCAAATCTAAAAATATATTGCTTAAGAACATGTTTCCTGAGCCTGTGTTCAAATAAAGCAAGAGAATGAGAAAGAGGTGGTGATAATTCACAGATGTAGAGGGGACCAGGAGGAAGCCCCAGGAAGCCGCACTTCATGGTTAAGCCATGCGATCTACATATATCATACACATCCTTTGGTATGCACTGTATGTTCCAGAGTTTAAAGAGAAACTTGAGACCAAGGGTGCTGTGCCACACTGTGGCACCCACAACCAGACTTCAACTCAATTAAACAAGGGTGAGCTCTGGCCACTGCAAGATTCCAACTCTAGTCCTTGTAGATCAGCCACCACCTAACAAATCAGCTGTTACAGCAGTTAGATTTCAATAAAATTATGTCACCCGTGTTTGTCATCTTTTTGTCACTATGACCCAAAGACTTGACAAGAACAATACAGAAAACTAAAAGGTTGGGCTCACAACTTCAGAGATTGAGTCTATGGTCGGCTGACTCCATGGCTCTGGGCCTGAGGCAAGGCAGAACATTATGGTGGAAGGGTGTGCCAAGGAGATCAGCTCAGCTCACATGATAGCCAGGAAGCAGAGAGAGCTAAGGAGGTACCCCCAGGCACACCCCAGTGAGCTATTTTCTCTAGCCACGTTTTTACCTACCTACAGTTACCATCCAGTTAATCCATTCAAATGGATTAATCCACTTAGTGGATTACAGCTCTCATTATTTGATCATTTCACCTCTGAACATTCTTGCATTCTCTCATGATGTTCTAGGGTATGCTTCGTATTCATACCCTAACATTACTGCTAATCCTTGTCTTTCTATCCAAACTAGACCATCCAGTTTCTGACCCGTGGGCACACAGCACTTGCTTCTCATCCACACAGCACAACTTTTAGAATCTCTACGTTTGGCGGCCGTTGTGCAGAATGTTTTCTGTAGGACACTGAGGCTGGTGGGTTGGGGGGTTGGGATCCTTCCCATCACTTTAAACCTACAGAGCCAACTGTGAAGGAGTACCAGCTGTCCCCAGCTTTGCCACAGAATCAAGCATGTCTCACCCGACACCTCAGACAGTTCTGAGGGTACAGATGATCCCCTCCAATGCTGCAGAGCCTCCCACAGCCTGAGATTAGACTCCGCCTCTGCCCAACAGCTCCACTCTCAGCACAGGGCTCAACCTGCCTGTGCTTAAAAAGCGGGAATGATGGTGGGTCCTTCTCTCCTGGGCACTGGAAGGATCGTCAGATGGTGTATGTAAGTGCCTAGGATGCCAGCAGACCCTGTCCCGAGAGTTAGTGGTTACTAGGATTCATCAATGCATTATGATTATACAATTAACCATACTTAATATTTTAGTTACAGATGGACATAAATATATTTGTGAAATTAAATTATATTTTTATATACTTAACCTAGGCATAGCAATATTATAATTTTTATTTTCCAAGTTGACAAGACAAAATAATAAAGAGGAGTTGCACCATAAGATCCAAAAGTTAGGCTAGTCTTAGAGACACACAAAGCCAAGTTGTGTGCTAGAAACAGAGGGGCCAGAAGGTCAGGGGCAGGCAGCAATCGAGAGAAATCAAGGACCAACAAACACAGGAAAAACGTGAAATGCAGACCAACGTCCACAGCTGAAAGGAGAGGGAGGACAGAGAAGAGCTCCCTGCTGGGGCCGGCCAGCTCCTCCAGAGCCCTGCTTTTTCTGGGGACTGAGCACCACAGCCTCCCGCAGAAGACCACAGTTCCAGGCTTCAGCACTGGGGATCCTGAACTGTCCTCGTGTTCAGCTGTTCATGCCCTGGATGACAAGGACATGGCTCAGTCAGCTGGACCTCCCACCAACACCTCCCCCCCAGTCACAGCCTTTTCATTTGCTGTGTTACACATCTGGAATTTGGTCAGAAAGCCAGTGTCACTTTGGCACCTTGCTCTGTCCTCTAGGCTCACAAAGGGCATGCTGACCCTTTGTGCTTTTTCTTGGTCAATCATGCAGAATTCAGCCCTAGCACAGAGCTCTGCCAAGATAATGGGAATTGGAGGCTGTGACCAGGGAACCTCAGACTCAGCCCGAGGCGCCCTCAACCTCCCCGGACACTCTGAAGAGCCCCCCAGGTCTCTCATGTAGCTGGTGACCTCAGAGCACCACCTTCAGCAAACTGTGGAAGGGCAGCTGGTGTGGGTGGAAGAAAGCATGTTCAAGAATAGATCAGCAAGCCACTGCAGGACGAGAGGATCTGTCCCAGAGATGCTGGGAGATAAATGCAGTCATGCAGATGGAGGGTGGAAAGGGTAGTTGGTATGCACAGGGACCAGTGAGGGGTGGCTCTCTTCCTCTGCTTCCTCCTCCTTCCCCTTGCTGAAGGACTAGCTCAAGGACTTCTGAGAGTATTACTAATCTTCTAAATGTAAAGAAATCCCTGGGGAAATCACAGGTAGACTCTAATCCTAGCTTCTGAATTTCTTGCTAAATCTTTCATCTTGCCTGTATAATGAGAAAGACCGAGTTCAACACAATGTGATTTTGCTTTATCAGCAGATAGAAGTGTTAATAAGTGTGTCCTGCGAGCTCAGAAAGGATGCCTCGTGGTAGGGGAAATATTTCGAAGATGAATCAGAGCAACATACAAACCCCAGTCTTATTTCTTTTCTCGGGCACAGTCACGTGACAGAGTTTGCTAATAGGGACACTCTTGAAGAGCAAGGACTTCCCTGCAAGACAGCACACTGACAGAAGCTGTCATAATTCAGGCAGAATGGCGCTGCTAAAGGGACAGGCCAGAGACTGGGACAATAACACAAAGGTGGCACCAGGTGGGGATGGCCTATTCCATAGGTAGTTTCGGGACGACAGGTGAAAAATCTTGATAAAAATGATCTCACGTATCTACCCCACGTCATACAGTATACGTAAGTAAAAGTTCTTGGTGTGTTAAGAACCTGAAGTTTGAAAGTCAAACTTTGATATTTTAAAAGAGTTTTACACATACTTATCTCTATGACCTTGGAGGAGAGACTCTCCTAACCCAAACACAGGAAAGCTGTGACCACTAAGGAAAAGAACAAGTTCTTCTACTGTAAGACTCATATTCTTATATTATCCGATTATAAGAATGTCTGTCCAAAGAATTTCCAACAGTAGAAAAGACAGCCAAAGGTCAGAGGAAACAGGTGCTCTTGATCCAAGTCACTGACAAAGCAGTGGCATCTAGAATTATTAAAAGAAAATAAGATGACCGAACAGACAAATGGGAAGCATTTCCAGAAGAGTGATAAATAGCCACTAATCACATGAAACAATACTTGAGCTCATTAGGAATCAGGAAACACTCATCAAAACAATGAACCTTTCCTTTACATTCATCGTAAAAAAATTTACATTCGTCGTAAAAATTCATGCCTAACAATATCAAATGTGTCAACCAGAGGGAATTTTCTAACCAGAATTATGACACTGTTGGTAAGCACACATGAGGGAAAACAATTGCCATTGTCTTGTATTATAATCCATGCAGGTTATCCTGGAAAACCATTTTTTCCCATATTTAAGCATCTTACCTTTTTTTTAAAATTGTGGATGACAATTCGGCATTATCTTGTGAATATTGCCACATCAATACCTGACAAGTCAGTAATTTCCCTTCTAGTTTTAAAAAAAAACTAGAGATGTTCTTGAGCACATGCATCAGAAGATATATACAAGGGTCTCCACAGCAGCAATACTTTATTTTTTTTATTTATGTATGACAGCAGAATTTATTACATTTCTTATTACACAGAGCACAATTTTTCATATCTCTGGTCATATACAAAGTATATTCACACCAATTCATGTATTCATACATGTACTTTGGATAATAATGATCATCACATTCCACCATCATTTATAACCCCATTCCCACTCCCTTCCCCTTCCACCTCTCTGCCCTATCTAGATTTCATCTATTCCTCCCATGCTCCCTCTCCCCACCCTACTATGAATCAGCCTCCTTATATCAGAGAAAACATTTGGTTTTTTGGGATTGGCTAACTTTTTAGCATTATCTTCTCTAACTCTATCCATTTACCTGCAAATGCCATGATTTTATTCTTTTATTGCTGAGTAATATTCCATTGTGTATATATGCCAGTTTTTTAATCCATTCTTCTATTGAAGGGCATCTAGACAACAGCAATACTTTTAAAAGAAACAACTAATGATCATCAACAGCAGTTTGTGTAAATTGCTACATATTTATAAAAATAGAATTTTATACATCTGTGAAAACTATAGACACAGCTAATATATAGTTAAACAAAAATAGCAAATCGTAATAGTGTGTGTGCAAATATGTACACAGATAGTATGTGAAATAATTATGAAGTTCAGATGTAATAACATACTCATATGAATTAAAGAGAAAAAAATCAGGATAGGGATTATTGATTAGAAAGTAGGAATTTTGATCAATAAAGTGCTCTTAAGGAATCACTGAAGTTGGTAACACTACTAAAATACAGGCATGTGCTCACACATCCTTAATTTAGCACCAGCTTTCCCAGTTTATTTTCTGGAGCATTAAATATCGAATAATTATTAAGGAATTTGAAGATCAAATTTGCTAAGTCACATTATACCCTATGGAATTGCAATATGATTTTAGGAGACAGCTGACTTTACTATGTAGAATCCCATCCAGAAGGACCCAGGCAAAGAGGTCCCCAGCCAAAGAGAAAAGCAACCTAGTCAGGAGAGCCACAGTCAGTGCTTCCTGAGGTCGATAAGGAGGCAACTTTGAAGGACAACGCCACATGGACTAAGAGCTCTTGTTATTTACAGAAGGATCTCGTTATTCTATTAGCAAAAGCACTGGGAATCTCAGTAAATATCAAGATATTATTTCCTCCTCCTCAATGAAACATCAAACACATGTCTATTCCTGGTCTGCTTCAGACCCACAGTTTACCTGACATACTGTGTTTTCCTGAACCTTCTACTGCACTTTCACACAAACTTGGAGAGTATCTTCTCCAGACACACAGAAATCAAAACAAGTGAGATTCACTGCCAACTATACGAAAGACAGTGTCACTATTTTTGCTATGATCCCAAGTGAAAAGTGAACCCCTGTGGTGTTGAGGATTTGTACTTCTCACACACACACACACACACACACACACACACACACAGTGTATTTTCCAAGACCCAGGAATGACATCACAAATTCAGGAAGGCCCTGAGGTGGGAGGGAAAGGGAGAGAAAAGGGAAATTGCATGGAAATGGAAGGAGACCCTCATTGTTGCACAAAATTACATATAAGAGGTTGTGAGGGGAATGGGGGAAAAAAACAAGGAGAGAAATGAATTACAGTAGATGGGGTAGAGAGAGAAGATGGGAGGGGAGGGGAGGGGAGGGGGAGTAGTAGAGGATAGGAAAGGTAGCAGAATACAACAATCACTAATATGGCATTATGTAAAAATGTGGATGTGTAACCGATGTGCTTCTGCAATCTGTAATTGGGGTATAAATGGGAGTTCATAACCCACTTGAATCTAATATGTGAAATATGATATATCAAGAGCTTTGTAATATTTTGAACAACCAATAAAAATCAATATTAAAAAATTGAAGAATACAAATACTGGAATATGACATATGCAGAATAGTAGACACAGTTAAATACATAAATATATATAAAGACAAACACTAAGTTTTGCCTTTTTAGTGATTTTATGTATTATTATACATGGTCCAATAATAAAATGAATACTTTTAATGAAAAAAAAGAAGTAAGAAAGTTCAAGCATTGCTGTAAGAAAACCTGCCACATTGCAGTGAGGGCTTCTTCATCAGTAGAACACTCTGCTTGGAATCAAAATACCACTCAAAATTATATATAAGATACGACCTAGGCACTAAAAACATGGCATATCCCAAGAAAGTCTGTGGGGAACCACTCTAAATGCATGCACCTTCCAGTCCTGATACACACTATGGGGATATGAAGGATCACTGTAGCCTGCTGTGGTCGTGCCACGACTCCTGAGGTCTTTTCCCTCGCTGAGATAACAACGCTAACAAGGCATGGCCCTAGGAGTAGGTGCCACCCAGAGGGGTTGAGCTACACTCACCTGTTCCCTTGTAATCCTACCCCTTGCCTCATTTGAATGGCTTCTCCCCAATAAAAGGGTTCAGCATGGGCTCTCTTTTTCCATGGATCCCTAAAGTCAGAGAAGCCATCAGAGGTCCCAAGGAAAAAGGTATTTCTCTGATTATTTCATGAAACCCAGTTCACTGGAGTGACCCTGAGTGTTTTAGTCATGGAATGCAACAAGAGTTCACATTGATGGTTCTATTATCACTGACAAAAAAAAAAAAAATTACAACTTGGAGGGCATGGTGGTGCAGACCAGTAATCCCAGCAGCTTGGGAGTCTGAGATAGGAGGACTGTAAATTCAAAGCCAGCCTCAGCAAAAGCAAGGTGCTAAGCAACTCAGTGAGACCCTGTATCTAAATAAAATACAAAATAGGGCTGGAATGTGGCTCAGTGATTGAGTACCCCATCCCCCAAAAAATCACAACTTGACCAATTTTCAAGTATATTAAATGTCCATATACATACATGCATAAATGGGTAAGTATACAAGTACAAACATACACTGAAAAAAATCATTTGAGTTATGTAGAAGAATGAGACTAGGTTTTTTTCTCTCACCCTGCACAAATGTTGACAGAAAACGGAAGGGACCTCAAAATTAAACCAGAAACTACACAACTCTCCAGTATAAAGGCACAAGCAACCACCTGAGTAGGACGCCATACAGCTCTGAAAACAATGCCAAGAGTTAAATGGTAGGGGCATCAAATTTGCACATAGCAAAGGAAATAGTACTATGAGGAGATAACCTGTAGAACTGGAGAAAAATCTTTGCTTGCTATTCTTTGGACAGAGGATTAATATCCTGAATATATTTTAAAAACTCAAACTAATTTTAAAAACCCAATTAACAAATGGGAAAATGAAGTAAACAGACACTTCTCAGAAGAAATACAAATGCCAACAAACATGAAAAAATGGTTCACATCATTAGCAATTAGGGAAATGCAAACCAAGGCACTGAGATTTCATCTCACTCCAGTCAGAATGGCAGCCATCGAGCTTACACACAATAAGGGCTAGAGAGAATGTTGAGGAAAAGAAACACTTTTACACTGTTGGTGGGACTGTGGAAATCAGTATGGAGCTAACTCAGGAACCACCATATAACAGCTGGACCACACCTCGTGTTTACCTGAAGAATTAAACTCATCATATTATACCTATCCATGCATGCACACCCATGTTTATAGCAGCACAATTCACAATAGCCAAACTATGGAACGAGCCTCAGTGTCCATCAATGGATAAATGGATTTTTAAAAAAAAGATGTGGTGTATATACACAATGGAGTTTTATTCAGCAAAAAGAATGAAATTATGTTATTTGTAGGAAAATGGATGGAACTTGAGACCATCATGTTATGTGAAATAAGTCAAACTCGGAAGGTCAAAGGTCATATGTTGTTTTTCACCAGTGTCTGCTTAGGGCTACATCAATAGGAAACAAACCATAGAGATAGAACTTGGAACTACTTTATTGTGTCAAGTTTCAAAGAGCTAGCACAAACCGTGTTTGATTTAGAGTTCCAACTACATGTATCCATATAGGAAAATACAGAGTGAAACCTAAAAATTAAAACTGTTATTGCAGAGATTTGAACATGGCCGCCGACGAGGAAGCAGCGATTTCAATGTCTCCACATTAACGGGATCAGAAAGACCCTTTGGAACAGTGGCAGTCTACCTACTGAGGAACTTCTAGCAAAATTCCGTGAAGAGGGGTCCTGCCGGGAATTGGTAGGTTTATTAGAAGTGTCAGTTTGTGGCCGCCGGGACTCAGGGCCCGGGGACTGCGGTATTTGCCGGAGAGGGGCTGTCGCCTCCCCGGCCCCGGGCGCCGCTGGAGCCGCGAGCCGGAGAGACACGGAGCGGGCTGCGGTGCGGCTAGAAGCCGGGAACACCGGGGGCGGAGAGAGCGACCGGGGCAACGCTGGCTGTGGAGGCCGCGGCGGAGAGAGGCGCGGGAGCCCGAGGCTGAGACACACCGGAGGGAGCAGAGCGAGCGCCCCGCCATCATCCCGAAATAGCGAGGAGAGGAAGATGGCGGCGGGAAGTGAGTAAGCCTCTCCGTGCTCCGCGCCGCCGCGTCTGAAAAGCTGAGACAGACAGCTGCGACTCAGCATTAATCCATCCGTCTGAGGCGGCAGGTCAGCCCTTCCCATCCTACGGAGGTAGATGCCTGCCGGGCCTTCGTGGGTAATGGCCGCAGGTTCCAGGCGGGGCTTGGGAGAGACAGTGGGGACCCGCCCGTTGCGTTGGTCGCCCGGCAGGGGGAGGCGAACTGTCGCCGTTTGCGGGGGACACCACTGTGGCGGAGGGCTGGCGTCGCAGGACTGCGGCGGAGGAGATAACTTCATTGAAGCCTGCTGCTAAAGGTGTGTGGTCCCCTGGCTTTCCCTCTCCACGCATCGGGGAAACCTTAAGGGCCCCTCCCAGCACTCCCGTGAGTGCTACAGCCAGCCCGAGGGAGTCAGAGGTGGTCGGGACCCGCAGCGCGGGACTGCCGCTCCCGCCAGGGCTGACTACTGAGGTCTCTTGCACCAGCTACGGGGGAGTGGCTACCGGAGGGCAAGTAAAATTCGCTGAGGATTCTCAGCCCAAGCTCTACAAACTTAGGGTCTGAGGGAATGGCAATCTGGAGGAGTGAGCCCAGTCGTTCATGAAAACAGGGCTCCCGGGAGCAGCAGACCTGGCCTGTAGCCAGTATTGTGGCGAGAGGGGCCTGGCTAGAGGAAAAGTGGAAGGGATTGGACACAAGAGGAGGCCCTAGGCACTCAGGATTGGAGACTCGCCCAGTCTGGGAGGAGCTGCTGCACAGTGATTGGTTCCCGCGTATTGACAGGAGAGACTTGACCTGGTGGGCACAGCGCCACCTAGTGGAAGAGAAGTTAATCAAACTCTAAGACGGCATTTATTAGTTTTTTTTTCTTTTTTTTTCTTTTTCTTTTTTTTTCTTCTTCTTTCTCTTCTAATTTTAATTTTAATTTTTTTAAATTATTATTATTATTTTTTTAATTTTTTTTCGTTTTTAGTTTCTATTTCTTTCTTCTTTTGTCTTTTCATTTTTCTTATCCCACCTTCCTTGAATTCTACCTGCCTACTCTCATTCTCTTTAGTGACTTCTTCCCTTCCCTTCTAATACCATTCCTCCCAAGCATCAAATAAATTTATAGGAGTAAACAGTAACTCAGCAGTCAAACAGAACAAGAAGCAACATGAGCAGCTTCAAAAAGCAAGGAAGAAAAGGAGTACAAACAATGCAGGACAGCCTAAATATTCAGGAGGACCTAGAGTCATCAGAAAAATGGTAATATAAAGACCTCAAGGAACACCTTAGACAGATGGAATGGAACCTTAAAGAGGATACAAGACAGCAAATTCAAGCAGCGAAAGAACACATTGAGAATGAATTACATAAACAGATAAAAGAAGAAGTTAAGCATCTTTATCAGGAGACAGAGATCATAAAAAATAATCAATAATTCTAGAAATGAAGGAAACGATAAGCCAAATTAAAAACTCAATTGAGAGTATCACTAACAGAGTGGAGCAAGTAGAAACCAGAACGTCAGATAATGAAGACAAAATATACCATTTTGAAAAGAGTCTAGCCAACTCAGAAAGGCTGGTAAAAAATCATGAGAAAAACATCCAAGAGTTATGGGATAACATGAAGAAACCAAACATACGAGTCATCGGGATAGAAGAAGGTACAGAGATTCAAACCAAGGGAATGAGAAACCTGCTGAATGAGATAATTACAGAAAACTTCCCAGAAATAAAAAAGGAAACAGATATACAAATTGAAGATGCATACAGGACACCGAGCACACAAAATCACAGTAGACCAACGCAAAGACACATTGTTATGAAGATATCCAATATACAGAACAAAGAGAAAATATTAAAAGCTACAAGAGAAAGGAGACAGATTACATTTAGGGGTAAACCAATACGGTTAACAACGGATTTTTCATCACAGACACTGAAAGCAAGAAGGTCATGGAACAATGGATTTCAAACACTGAAAGACAATGGATGCCAACCAAGAATTCTGTATCCAGCAAAATTAAGCTTCAGGTATGACAACGAAATAAAGATCTTTCATGATAAACAAAAGTTAAAAGAATTTGCAGCCAGAAAACCAGCATTGCAAAGCATTTTGATCAAAACACTACACGAGGAAGAAATGAAAAACAATAACCAAAACCATCAGTGGGAAGTGCCTCAGTAAAGACAGAGGGCGAGGGGAAAGATAATCATGGAGAAACAAACTAAATTTAAAAAATATATATATAAACAATCAAACATGGATGGAAGTTCAAACCATATATCAATAGTAACTCTGAATGTTAATGGCCTAAACTCTCCAATAAAGCGACATAGGCTGGTATCATGGATTAAAAAAACAAATCCAACAATATGCTGCCTCCAGGAGACACATCTGATTGGAAAAGACATACACAGGCTGAAGGTGAAAGGATGGGAAAAAATATACCACGCACACAGTTCTCGTAAGCAAGCAGGAGTGGCCATCCTCATATCGAATAAAATCGACTTCAAGACTAAGTTAATCAAAAGGGATAAGGAAGGTCATTATATACTGTTAAAAGGAACCATTCACCAACAAGACATAACAATTATCAATATTTATGCACCAAACAATGGTGCTGCGACATTCATAAAACAAATTCTCCTCAAGTTCAAGAATCAAATAGACCACAACACAATAATTATGGGTGACTTCAACACACCTCTCTCACCATTGGACAGATCCTCCAAACAAAAATTGAATAAAGACACTAGAGAACTCAATATCACAATCCATAACCTAGACTTAACTGACATATATAGAATATATCAACCATCATCAAATGGATATACTTTTTTCTCAGCAGCACATAGATCCTTCTCAAAAATAGACCACATATTATGCCATAGGGCAACCCTCAGTAAATATAAAGGGGTGGAGATAATACCATGCATTTTATCTGATCATAATGGAATGAAACTGGAAATCAATGATAAAAGAAGGAAGGAAAAATCCTACATCACATGGAAAATGAACAATATGTTACTGAATGATCAATGGGTTACAGAAGACATAAAGGAGGAAATCAAAAAATTCTTAGAGATAAATGAAAATACAGACACAACATATCGGAATCTATGGGACACAATGAAAGCAGTTTTAAGAGGGAAATTCATCGCCTGGTGGTCATTCCTCAAAAAAAAAAAAAAAACCAACAAATAAATGAGCTCACACTTCATCTCAAAGCCCTAGAAAAGGAAGAGCAAAACAACAGCAAATGTAGCAGAAGGCTAGAAATAATTAAAATCAGAGCAGAAATCAATGAAATTGAAACAAAAGAAACTATTGAAAAAATTAACAAAACTAAAAGTTGGTTCTTCGAAAAAATAAATAAGATCGACAGACCTTTAGCCATGCTAACGAAGAGAAGAGAGAGAACTCAAATTACTAACATACGGGATGAAAAAGGCAATATCACAACAGATGCTACAGAAATACAGAAGACAATTAGAAATTATTTTGAAAACCTATATTCCAACAAAATAGAAGATAGTGAAGACATCGATAAATTTCTTAAGTCATATGATTTACCCAGACTGAGTCAGGAGGATACACACAATTTGAACAGACCAATATCAATGGATGAAATTGAAGAAGCAATCAAAAGACTACCAACCAAGAAAAGCCCAGGACCGGATGGGTATACAGCGGAGTTTTACAAAACCTTTAAAGAAGAATTAATACCAATACTTTTCAAGTTATTTCAGGAAATAGAAAAAGAGGGAGCTCTTCCAAATTCATTCTATGAGGCCAACATCACCCTGATTCCGAAACCAGACAAAGACACCTCAAAGAAATAAAACTACAGACCAATATCTCTAATGAACCTAGATGCAAAAATCCTCAATAAAATTCTGGCGAATCGAATACAAAAACACATCAAAAAAACTGTGCACCATGATCAAGTAGGATTCATCCCTGGGATGCAAGGATGGTTCAACATACGGAAATCAATAAATGTTATTCACCACATCAATAGACTTAAAGATAAGAACCATATGATCATCTCGATAGATGCAGAGAAAGCATTTGACAAAGTACAGCATCGCTTTATGTTCAAAACATTAGAAAAACTAGGGATAACAGGAACTTACCTTGACATTGTAAAAGCTATCTATGCTAAGCCTCAGGCTAGCATCATTCTGAATGGACAAAAGTTGAAGGCATTCCCTCTAAAATCCGGAACAAGACAGGGATGCCCTCAATCTCCACTTCTATTCAATATAGTTCTCGAAACACTGGCCAGAGCAATTAGACAGACGAAAGAAATTAAAGGCATAAAAATTGGAAAAGAAGAACTTAAATTATCACTATTTGCAGATGACATGATTCTATACCTAGAAGACCCAAAAGGGTCTACAAAGAAACTACTAGAACTAATAAATGAATTCAGCAAAGTGGCAGGATATAAAATCAACACGCATAAATCAAAGGCATTTCTGTATATCAGCGACAAAACTTCTGAAACGGAAATGAGGAAAAACACTCCATTCACAATATCCTCAAAAAAAATAAAATACTTGGGAATTAACCTAACAAAAGAGGTGAAAGATTTATATAATGAAAACTACAGAACCCTAGAGAGAGAAGTTGATGAAGATCTTAGAAGATGGAAAAACATACCCTGTTCATGGATAGGCAGAACTAACATCATCAAAATGGCGATATTACCAAAAGTTCTCTATAGGTTTAATGCAATGCCAATCAAAATCCCAACGGCATATCTTGTAGAAATAGACAAAGCAATCATGAAATTCATATAGAAAAACAAAAGACCCAGAATAGAAAAAGCAATTCTAAGAAGGAAATGTGAATCTGGAGGTATAGCGATACCAGAGTTCAAACTGTACTACAAAGCAATAGTAACAAAAACAGCATGGTACTGGTACCAAAACAGGCGGGTGGACCAATGGTACAGAATAGAGGACACAGAGACTAATCCACAAAGTTACAACTATCTTATATTTGATAAAGGGGCTAAAAGCATGCAATGGAGGAAGGATAACATCTTCAACAAATGGTGTTGGGAAAACTGGAAATCCATATGCAACAAAATGAAACTGAATCCCTTTCTCTCGCCATGCACAAAAGTTAACTCAAAATGGATCAAGGAGCTTGACATCAAACCAGAGACTCTGCGTCTGATAGAAGAAAAAGTTGGCTCCGATCTACAGATTGTGGGGTCGGGCTCCAAATTCCTTAATAGGACACCCATAGCACAAGAGTTAATAACTAGAATCAACAAATGGGACTTACTTGAACTAAAAAGTTTTTTTCTCAGCAAGAGAAACAATAAGAGAGGTAAATAGGGAGCCTACATCCTGGGAACAAATTTTTACTCCTCACACTTCAGATAGAGCCCTAATATCCAGAGTATACAAAGAACTCAAAAAATTAGACAATAAGATAACAAATAACCCAATCAACAAATGGGCCAAGGACCTGAACAGACACTTCTCAGAGGAGGATATACAATCAATCAACAAGTACATGAAAAAATGCTCACCATCTCTAGCAGTCAGAGAAATGCAAATCAAAACCACCCTAAGATACCATCTCACTCCAGTAAGATTGGCAGCCACTATGAAGTCAAACAACAACAAGTGCTGGCGAGGATGTGGAGAAAAGGGTACACTTGTACATTGCTGGTGGGACTGCAAATTGGTGCGGCCAATTTGGAAAGCAGTTTGGAGATTCCTGGGAAAGATGGGAATGGAACCACCATTTGACCCTGCTATTGCCCTTCTCGGACTATTCCCTGAAGACCTTAAAAGAGCATGCTACAGGGATACTGCCACATCGATGTTCATAGCAGCACAATTCACAATTGCTAGACTGTGGAACCAACCCTGATGCCCCTCAATAGATGAATGGATAAAAAAAAAATGTGGCATCTATACACAATGGAGTACTATGCAGCAATAAAAATGACAAAATCATAGAATTTGCAGGGAAATGGACAGCACTAGAGCAGATTATGCTTAGTGAAGCTAGCCAATCTCTAAAAAACAAATACCAAATGTCTTCTTTGATATAATGAGAGCAAATATGAACAGAGCAGGGAGGAAGAGTAAGAAGAAAAGAGTAACATTAAACAGAGACATGAGATGGGAGGGAAAGGGAGAGAAAAGGGAAATTGCATGGAAATGAAGGGAGACCCTCATTGCTATACAAAAATACATATAAGAGGTTGTGAGGGGAATGGGAAAAAAACAAGAAGAGAAATGAATTACTGTAGATGGGGTAGATAGAGAAGATGGGAGGGGAGGGGTGGGGGGATAGTAGGGGATAGGAAAGGTAGCAGAATACAACAATTACTAATAAGGCATTATGTAAAATTGTGGATGTGTAACCGAAGTGATTCTGCAATCTGCGTTTGGGGTAAAATTGGGGGTTCATAACCCACTTCAATCTAATGTATGAAGTATGATATGTCAAGAGCTTTGTAAAGTTGTGAACAACCAATAAAAAAATAATAAAAAAATAAATAAAAAATAAAAATTAAAAAAAAACAAAAAACAAAGGTCATATGTTTTCTCTCATATGTGGAAGCCAGAAAGGAAAAAGGAACAAAAAAGTGTTTGAGGTGGGGGGGTGTCTCATGAAAATTGAGGGGAGATCAGTAGAAGTAAGGGTCCAGGGGAAGGAGGACGGAAGGGAAAAGGGAAATACAGGGAAATGATACTGGCCAAATTATGTAGCTGTATGCATATGTGAATATGAAATAATGAATTCCACCATTATGTACAACAATAATGCACCAATAAAATATGGAAAGATAAAAAAGTAATGAAGAGTTCTAAGGTCATAACAAAGTGTATTAAAATAAATTTTTTTGAAAACTGCAATCACTTCCTGAAGACTGACCGCTACAACATCAAGTTCCAAAACAACCACTGTTGCTACTTTAAGATACATTTTAAGAAATACAAAGAGGACAAATTATTTCTACAAATACATAACGAATATACGAACTACAACAGTTCATTATGGTGCAAAGGAGTTACGACACAGATTTTTATTTGTGAAGATTCTATGGTACATAATATACCCATAAAATGTAATGCAAATGAAACCTGACTTTTTTTTAAGTAAACAGGAAGAAGGCCTGATTATGAGTATTACATAATTTGCATGTTCAAGTGTTATGTGAAAGTACTCGATTCATTGGGAAGCTGCACTTCGTTAACGTAATGCTTTGCAATTGCGAAGGTGGACTCGATTCGTGAGAAGACACTTCAAATCTGGAGAAGAGATATGTTAAAATAGTGCAAGCAGAAAACCTCAGAACAGGGATTTTTACCCTTCGCTGGTCAAACCACAGAAATCCGTGACATTTCCCCCCTCCCCAAACATGTAGCCTATTTATTTCATGATAATCTTTCCTTTGCTAGTAACCAAAATATTGAAAAATTCTACTTCATCCTGATCCTAGGTCACTGCTGGAGTACTGACAGCAGCAGATTCAGAAGAGCCCTATCTAGAAATTACTCTGGAATATTTTATGCAAATTAAAATGTTGTCACCGCACACTGCCGACTGTTATTTGAAAAAGCAGGCAGAATACAACAAAGGGCATGAGACTGACAAACCTCAGGTTAAGTCCCAGGGAGAATGAAGGTCTTGCAACTGCTACTCTGGGGAGAGTCAGCACGGGCAGGCCACCGCATTGGGATCAGCTGAGGCCCCCTAGAGCCATGAGAGCCAAGTAAAAAGTTTGGTCAGTGAGACTCAACCTGACCAAGGATGATGTCTTAGGATAAAACCAGAAACCAGATCACACAGGGGGCTGCAACCAAGCTGACATTCATGCAAACAGAAGAGGTATTCAACTAATCCTTCATTGCTAATCTGAGGGCAGATTAAAACTGAAGATACTAAGGGAAGCAGGTTTATTACAAATACACCGCTTTTCAACCTCATTAAACACCTGTTTAAATATTAAGCTGTTTTGACAGAGGAAGAGACTTTTTAAAAATTCTCATAATATTAAATACTCAGGTGTCCTTGGAATCAAATTTTCAAGAAATTAAATAAAATTAACTATGCTTATCTTTCATCACAAAGTTCAAATGCTTTTAATGCTTCTGTTCTGGATTTCAATGCCCAGGGAGCAGTTAGGAGCCACCTGGGCACATGTGCAGATGGGCACCGTGTACCCCTGACTGCCCCAGAGCACCTGTGGGAATATGGAGCCCACAGGGAGAAGGCCACTCACCCCAAGGGGAAAGTCATCACCAAACTGGACTCATCTCACCCTCCTCAGCTTGTTGTCAGTGCATCTTCTCAAAGAAGTTCCATCGCCGTGTCACCGGCCTATAACCACAGCGCGCTCCCACGATAGGCACTCTTTGAGCTCCACACACGGTCTCCTGTGTTCCTCACCACAAGCCAGGGAGGCAGTTCTCTTCTACTCTGTCCTCGGGTTATGACGAGGAAGCAGGTTTCACTGATCTGACATTCCCACCAACACTCACGCTAAAACTTACACAAGATGGGACCCTGGGGGTGATGGTTACCAAGGGCACCACCCTCGGGGTGGCTGGTCCTTTCATGGACTCGCACTGTGCAGAAAAAGCCAGGTCTCTCTGCCTGGCGGGCCCTGCCCACCACATCTGTCAGTCAGCTCTGTCATTGTGACCAGCAGCCTGACAAGAAAACCTAGAAGAGGAAAAGTTGACCGATTTACGGTTTCAGAGGTGTCAATCCATACACAGCCAATTCCACTGCCATGGGCCTGAGGGGAGCTGCTCAGTGCATGGCAACCAGGAAGCAGAGAGTGTAAAAGGAAGGGGCCAGGGACAGAGTCCAAGGCCACACACCCCCATGAGCTACCTCCTCCAGTCACACCCCACCTGCCTACAGTCACCACCCCGTAGTCCATTCAGTTATCCAACAAATGGATTAATCCACTGATGAGGTCTGACCCCCCCCCATCCCCAAACCCCAACTTCTGAACCTTCCTGCATTGGGATTATGTTTTCAAAACACAAACCCTTCAGGGTACATTTCGGATCTTAACCGTTACACCATGTGATATGCTCCACTTCCCATGATCAGTAAGAAGGCCCCCACCAGATGGCAGCGCCATGCTCAGGGACTTCCAGAGCCATGAACTATATATAAACCTGTTTTCTTTATAATTTACCCAGGCTGATATTCAATTACAGCAACAGAAAACACTTAAGTTTCAGAGAGATTACTGGTCAAGGCACACAACTAAAAAGCAATAATTCTGGGACTCAAAGCAACTGTCTTCAATTCCAAAGCCCAGTAGTTAGCCATCAAGTAAGACAAACAACCAGGCTGCATATTCCTCTTTACTTCCCGAGTTGTTTCTGTCTGGATGTACAAGGTGCTAAATGAGAGTAGCTCATTTTCATCTACAGCATCTTTATCAAGCTACCTTTTAAATCAACTTCCTGAGCCTTTTCCTCATCTGAACATGCAGGTCATTAACACTTTAATAGCAATAATAATATTCACTGTAACAGAGTTACTCTGAGCATTAAAATGGACAATATGTTGACCCTGGTGCACAAAGATCAGTGCTCACTGAGGGCTTCTCATTTTGACATCCCAAGTTCTGAAACGCAATGGGGGAATTCACCAGGACTTAATCCACCCTTCACTCAGGGCCTATGGCACAGCATAGTGCCAGTGATCGGTCTAGAAACAGGGAATTCTGATTCCACACTGACTTCTCCACCACGCAGAACCTCAGGAACCTTCTGGGGGACCCTGGTCACAAGCATGACTGAGCAACACCAGAGGTTCTCAGGATATACCACTGTCCATGCAGGAAGTACTTAAGAGAAAGCCAGTTGACAAGACTGGTTTTTTCCAGAAGCATTCCTCCCCAAAGGAAAATCTTGTAACTTTTCAAGAAGATTTGTTGCTTTCTGTCTTTTTACCTCTCATAATGAAAGATTCTGTATCCCCTACCTTTGTGAGGCTATTCTCTTCATTGAAGAAATGCCTTTCCTCTTTAAGAAATCCAATCAGAACAGGTATTTAAGATGAAGCATAAACGTTGTTAAATTATGGGTTCTTTGGCAGACATTGGTCCACAAACAACATGACACTAATTTTCTCTGATCCCACCTCCAACCTCTTAAATAATGCTTCTCACAGGTGGTAACACATTTGCACATTGCTTACTTGATAAAAACTAGGTTAAGGACAGAAAGGTATCTGTCTGGACCCAGGCCTGGGAAGCAAACTGAGCTTCACCTACCCAACAGGGAGCAAATTCAAAGTCAAGTGGAATAGTCTCCAAATCCATCTTTTATGACCACACGTTAAGAGCTTTGTTAAGTAGGAAAAAATTTCCCGCGATAGAAAGAATTAAGCTGCAATTTAATAGTGCTCAAATAACAACAGTAAGAAGGGGGACTATTCAAGCCAAGCCATTGATTAATTTGCCACCTTCTTCTCAAACGTCTGCCTGACTTTAAGGGCACAGCTGAGCCCAGCCGACTTGCTGCTTAGCAGACACTGATCAAGTGAAGGCAAACAGGGCTAAGTCCAGAAAACACAAGAACAACAAAAGCGCTGAGCCTCTTGGAAACTGAGCAGAGAGACCCTTGTGTAGATTTCCCAGCAAAGAAAGAAAAAAGTGTTTGCAGTTTCATTATCTTAACCTGTTAGGGAAGAAAAAGCCCAACTTCACTCACTGTGATGCAAAAATCTGAAGCAATGAGGCCACTGCAGAGGAATGCATGGCAGTCTCTCTGCACTGCTGAATCAGAGTCCTGGCGAGAGCAGATTCTGAGCCGTCAGCTGCAGAGGAGCCTCAGAGGTTCTTAATGGTCCGCAGATACTACATGAGAATATTTTGATGGTCACAGTGCCTAATCACTGAGACTTAAACAGGCAGGTTCCCTATGAGCTGGGAGGGGCTCTAATGTGCAGTGAAAAGTATCAGGAAGTGATTTGGGGGTGAATCACAGGCACCCTGGTCCAGGCAAGATCATCCACTCTGCAGTGCTCATGGACAGGACCGGTTCAGCAAGCCCCAGGTGTGTGGTGACAGGGTGTGAAATGAAAATGTCTCCCACCCCCCAAAACCCAAGCATCTGTCCCACTCATTTGGCAAAGACCTTGTGCCAATGTTCACACTGTCACTGACATTTTAAAGCTGAATATCTTAAAGTAACCTCTTTATGAGAAGATCCATGCTTAAGCAAAGACCCCATCCAGCCTCCCTATCCTCTCCACCATGATCAATAATATCCCTTCCGGAAGCCCTGGAATAAAAATACTTAGAACACAGATGGAAACCCACTGGTGTGCTGCATGTGCCTACATCACTTCCACACCCGCTCACGAACCTACTGCTGCACACGTTCTGCTTTCCAGAGCCACTTCTGCTCAGGCAAGTTCCATGGTGGCACCAGCTCTGCCTTCCTCCAGCTCAACACATCTCCAGCAGGAAGTGTCACATACCCCCTCCACACATCTGGAAAAGCTTTGCTACATCTGTCAGATAACCTCTTGTTTCTGAATTTCTTTCCTGTGTCCTTACAAAGCACTGTAATGAACATTTGTTATCAAGACACCTTTTAAAGTCTTGTTAGGAGGGCGAAATGAAATGTGCGCACTCGGAATGTACAATGTTATCCCATCGTTCAACGGCATGCATTTCACGATGAGTTCATGGGTCTTCTGATAGCATGGTGCTACCCAAATCCCTGGCTCTGCCTGGTGAGAGTGACTGCTGTGTGCTGTCACACCAGAGCTGTTCTGAGCCCTGCCTCCATTCCCCACTACCCTACACCCTGTCCTCTCTCAGGACACCCTCAGACACACCAGGCTTACACTGCCGGAGAGCCGCTTCTGGGCAGCCTAGGTCTTTCCAGGTCTGGCTCCTGTTCACCACTCCTGACTCAACCCAAACAGCACAGCCACAGAAGACACCTGGATCAACCTGAAGCCCCCTGCTTCTTACCCCCAACTCCATGCTGCTCTCACTTCCAGTACGGGCAGCTGCTTCCTTCAAAACCGTCCCTTCTCTGCAATTATTATCTTACTGATCGAGTCCTTCCATCCTCCTGGACAAGCTAGAAGGGCAATGCAGACTTTGTTCCCACCAAATCCCAGTAGCTGGAGTAACACATTTACACAGCAAGTGCTCGATGAGAGAATAAAGGAAGAAAACGGTCCAGTTATCATCAGGTCAACGTTCAACAGCCAGCTTCAGAGGACTGTCAAAATCCAAAGTTGCATGTGGCATCTAGCAGTTCATAAAAGGTATGAGTATCAGTGGTATACATTCTCAGAATTTCCAGACAGCACAGCCTGCCTCTAGTATATGAATTAACTGTTCAACAAAACACTGTTTAGGTACCAATAGTACAATTTATTTCTGGAGCTCCAGGTGAATCTGCTTCATCATTTTTTTGCTTAAAACTTTTTTTTAGCACATTATGTATTTGGAAATAGAAAACTCTGGTCATACATTTTATAAAGTTTAGCCACAAATTAAAACCATATTTCACCTAGTAAAAAGGCAATTACGCATAGCAGCCCATTCACTTAATCAGTCAAGACAAAAACAAAATGATCTTTTGGCATCTGGGGGGAAAATAAATTAGCATTTGATTAGATGACATTTAGAAAATGATGAATACATGTTCACACTAAGATTTAATAACAACTTAATATTTTATGCAGTCACAGACATCTCATTCTGTTACTATCAAAAGGGAAGCCACCCCAATGTATCCTAGGCATTCCAAGATCCCTATTCTGATTCTGCAAGGCTCAAAGATGGAGAAAACTCACCAAGTAAGATGTCTCCAACAGACATTTAACTGACTTTTTTCTCTTTGGTAGATTCAAGAGGAAAAACCCAAAGAAACAGAGATCGATCCAGTAAGTACATTGTTTCCTGTGGCAAGATCCCCATGGGGAACAAGCAAGTACATTTAAATCATCATTCTAAAATATCAGGAGGCAAAATTGCTTGTGACCATCAGGTTTCCAGCCGAAGCAGAGCACTTCACAGGGAAAAGCAGGCAGGACCCACAGCAGCCAGCTCTGCTCTCCCTGCTGGCCCCAACTCCACAACACAGACAGGCAAATCACGAAATGCTTCAATTACCCCCTCAGATTTTCTTTTTCATCCAAACTATACTCATCCTATGATGGGATAGGCATCACCTCCATTCTTGGGAAGTTTGGGTGTTCCTCTCAGAGACGAGAGACTAGATACTGCATGAGAGCAGGAGGCTTGGAAATCTGGAGGCTTGACAGTCTCTTAAAAAATAACAGGCTTTATTTTCAATAGGCAGAATTACAACAAAAGACATGACACCAAAGTTAGTAACGTTGGTAACTATCGAATAAATGACTCAAAAGAAAAATGTGTTTTCAAAACTTCCCAAATTTCCTAAAACAGCCCCCTGACACACACAGGAGAAGACCAAGTCAGTTCTTAAAGCCCTGCTGCTAACCACATTTAGGCTCAGAAGCCTGGGAATCCCAGAAGGACACCACCTGAAGGCACAGGAGGAGACGACCCTGCACCTCTACCCTGCAGCTGGCCAGACCCCACAACCCATACAGCCTCCACACTGAGGCTCCCAGGGAGAGAAAGGGCCTTCCCAAGACACAACCCTGTCAGTCAGTCGCAGTCCCCCGCCCCACCCCAGGCATCGTGACTCTCCATACATGGGTATCCCGGCAAGCCAGTTTCCACTTGGCTGGCCCTGCAGCCAGGCAAAGTGGTTATTGCCGTTTGGATTTTTGTTTTTTTTTTTTTTTTTTTTTTTTGTTTTTTTTTTTTTTTTAGGTATAGAAAACTTATTCTGAGAACCTACAGCTTTCAACTATGGGCTCCTTACAAGCCAACTTTCTTTAAACTGTCCTCTACGAACTGAGGAACCACTCTGATGCCCATGTTTAGAGAGCACCACCCGTACCGCACTGCCAGCCTCTGCCCCACGGGCAAGAATGATCAGGTTACCACACTCATCAAGTCGAAAAGTTATTGCAAATAAAATGTTCTCACCATCATCCCGGAGGCATGACTCAGCAGAACAGCCCTCACTAGAAGCAGCTCCTGGACAGTCCCTGTCCCTTTATGGAAAGCCTGGCTGCTCCTGTTTGATGGGAAGACGGCTGTAATCATTGGAAAGTGGGAAATTCTGAGAGTTCACCTGTCACTCTGGGGCCTGCCCACTGATTGGAGTAACTGCTTCTCTTCCTACTTCCCAGATGGAGAGTCAACCCCTGGAAATCTCCAAAAGGACAGACTCCTGCAGCTGCCAGCAGGGACACATCAGGAACGCCCCCGCAGAGATCTGCAGTGAGTTTCATCAAATATTCAACCAAGCACAGCTTTCAAAATCAAATTACAAGGCTCTGGTTACAGCCTTTCCCGGGCCAACTCAGAATGCCGAAGCATGGAGAGCCCATCCGCAGCAAAGAGGGGGGTTCTGTTTGCCAGCCGATTTCTGCTTCATTATTTTTAGATATTATCGTTCCAACCCCCCCCCAAAAAAATTCAACCTCACCTTGTAGAATTTAATGCCAAGCCGACTCTCTTACTACTGACTTCCTTATTACATCCTCTGTACGGACTGAACCTGAAACCTTAGAACCTGACAAGAACATGCTGGTGCCCTCACCGTCTCGTCTCTGAGCTCCACACATCCTCCAGGACCACAGTACAATTTCTATCGAGAATTGCAAGTGCTATTGTGCCCAGCTGCCAACAGGAAATTCAGGAGTTCTGGAGAAATGTTTTACTTTCCTAAGTCCTCGTTACATGACTCAATGATGCAATAAGACTAGTGAATAAAATACATAGATTTTATCTGCTTTTCAACTGTTGTCTATGTTCATGCATTTAAATTATAGGGTTAATTCCACCTACTACGGTTTTGCACTGAAAAAAAATTCTGATCATTTTAAAATCCAGGTTCTAGCCCAGAGAGAATACAGCCTAAATTTCATTGTGAACAGTGGCAAATCACAGACTTCAGAAGGATCATCCCCATGTACAAACACTCCACGGGCAGAAACGGAGTGCATAAATGGCATATCTTTCTGCTCCAGCCACATTCATGTGGAAAGCCTCTGTTACTCCTGCTGTATCTAGTATTACTTTTAAAAGACCATTGACAGCTGGGTCCGGTGGCACACACCTATAATACCAGTGGCTCAGGAGGCTGAAGCGGGCAGATTCCAAGTTCAAAGCCAGCCTCGGCAACAGTGAAACACTAAACTCAGTGAGACCCCATCTCTAAAATACCAAAAAGGGCTGGCCATGTTGCTCAGTGGTTAAGTACCCTGGGTTCAATCCCCAGTGCCTCCGCCAAAAAAGAAAAAAAAAAGTAGACTGTCAACAATCATATCAAAGCAGCAGGGGGAAGCTGGCAAGGTGACCCCATGTCCCATACCAGAGGGCACAGTCACCCCTAAGCAGCCAAGTTTCCAGGCTCCTCTGGCCCAATGGGACCACTCCCCATGGGGTCTCACAGTGGACCTCCACATAGGAGGGCACAAAGATTACCCTCACATAGCTTTTACTCTAAA
Organism: Spermophilus citellus; assembly: GCF_964194105.1. Taxonomy (NCBI): domain Eukaryota; kingdom Metazoa; phylum Chordata; class Mammalia; order Rodentia; family Sciuridae; genus Spermophilus; species Spermophilus citellus. The sequence continues at coordinate 97,341,953 of NC_138187.1, forward strand.
CTTTTATTAAATGGAAGAACAGTGTTTAAAATGCATTAAGCCATGTACGTACGGTCGTGTACGCAGTTCATCATTTACTCCATGCCAAATAAAGTTGGGTCTCAAAAAGTTTCTATTTCATAAATCTGCATCTATAGTATTCAAACAGAGCAAGCCTAAAGAAAAGCAGTTTTGATCCATTTGAAGAACTTTCGTCTGCATTAGTTCAGCTGGAATTTACCCATGAATCTGTTCATGAGACTTCAGACTCTTCCCCAGGAAAATAAGTTTCCTTTCTAAAACATTCCTGATTTTCATTCACTCGCAGGACAGTCCATTCACCACTCTGTTCTGCATTCTGTATTCCGTCCCAGGAATCAAAAAAAAAAAAAAATGAGTACAATGAAATCTGTAGTCATTGCCATTAAAATAATTGTGTGAAATACCTTTCCACCCAGGACAGGTAATCTCATGATTTTACATACGTCATAACAGGTACACAGGGTATGCACAGGAGTTAAACAAAGACACAGTGAATTTGGGGGCAGGGGCACTACCTTTTGAGAGTGTTATAGTTTAGATATGAGTTGGCCCCCAAAAGCTTACGTGTGAAACAAGGTAAGAAAGTTTAGAGGTGAAACTGGCACAGCCCCTGGCTTCCAAGCCTTGAAGCAGGCCTACTGGTCCCTGCTCAGAAGTGGAGTGAGTCCCAGTGGCTCAGCACAAGCAACAAGCTCGATCTATGGCCACATGGAGCCCACCATGCCGGCACGACTGTCCAGGGTACACTGCAAGGCAAGCCTCTGACCTGACACCCTCCGGCAGCCAAGCCTGGGCATGATGCCAACCAAGGCCTGCTGCAGAAGCCCACTCTAGGGAACACTGTAGCCCCACCCCACAACCTCAACCTCCTGCTTCCTGACCTGCAGAGAGAATATGAACAGTTGGGAGTCAACAGCTGACCAGTAGTGTAAGTTTCCAAATCCTAATTAGCATAAGTTTGGACCACAACAATGACCCAAGTGCTATACAAATGCTTCGACTAGCCTACTCCAAGGGAAAGAACCCGATATGGGGTCCCTTCTTGCATTGCAAGAATTCTGTTCCTGTTTCTATACAATATATCGGACTCTCATATTTACTCATTTGTGGATTTCATTCTTTGAAATCATGACACAAGAATCCTGAAAGAATAAACTGACAGTCTGCTGCAACCCTGGGGCCATGACTCACCATTAAGGGCTGCAACCCTGCTCAGCTGCAGAAGCCTGCAGTTTGTACAGACCCTACCTGCTAGAAGCAGTGAACCGAGTTTCATCTCAAAAGTCCAGTTCCTAAGTGATTGGGTTATTAGAGTGTTAACCTAGTCAGTGAATTAGTCCCCCATAGGATTAAGTGGTTGGGTGTGGCTAGAGGAGGGAGTCCCTGGGGCCATGCCTTTGGGGTATATATTTTGTCCTTGTTGAGTGAAGAAGTCTAAATGCCCTTCAGCTATGGCCAGCATGTACCCTGGACACTGCCACAGTTCCCTGCTGTCAGCCCTGCACAGTGCCGGTCCCTATCTGGGCACCCTCTCCTTTGTGGCCTGTCTTGTTTCTATACCTGCCTCCCCAGAAGCCCACCCTAGACCATCGCTCACACTGTGACCCATGAGCCTGGACTGTGTGATTGACACTGGCTTCCAAGTCTGCAGCTGGGCCACTACTCAAGGCCAGCTCAGCACCAGTCACCTAGGTAGCATCCTGATGTTGGTCCTCCTCCTGAGGCAGTCTTCTAACGTCACACCAATTAAATTACATTTCTGATCCTGCCAGAGGCAGAACCAGGTTTCAGTCTCAGTGAGTGACCTGGATGGCCAGGTGGGTACCAGTGACAGTCCTGTCCTTCCCTCTGCATCCACCTGCATGTACAGGGACATCTCCCAAGGCTATGTATTAGTCTACATTCTGGACCTCCCCGACTATAGACCGAGTGTTGGGAGCAAAACCAAAATGCTGGAGAACCAACCAAAAGATAGGGTGCTTTCCAGCTCCCTCTTCTGCATCTGGTTTTCCAAAGCAAAGACCAATTCTCCAACCTCAGCTCACTAATGCATTCTTAGAGACAAGCCTCTCCAGGTGAGCAGCAGTTCATGAACATGTATCGTGTGCACCGGCATTTAACCTGAAGAAATGTCAGCATCGACACAATAAATCACAACTGGGCAGGCAGGTGATCCAGCTCACGTCCATATCAGTAGCTCCCAGGTGCAGGGGAGGCCTGGAACCAATCCGCAGCCCATTGTGGGCTGGAGACACCCACCCGTGAGAAACCCTACTGATAGGAAGGCAGCCTGGCATAGTCTGTATGAGGATGAGAAAGGGGGAACCACTGGTTAATACTGAGATATCGAATTAAAGGTGGTTTAGAGGTCACCACGGAGATCACCCCTAATCAGCAACCAGTGAAGAGCTTTGATGGGGAGATTGTGCACTTCAGTGTTAGAAGCTGCAAGATCAGGCCAGTACCGGCTGTCACTCAACTTTACTGTGAATTCAGTGATAAGTGAGTAACAATCACACTGACCAATGCCCCTGGATTTATCACTGCACAAGGGGATGGTGTCTCTCCAACTATCTCCTCTCTACACTGAGGTGGTAGACAAGGACACCAAGGCCCTGTCCCAAGCACAGTCTAAGACCACTCAGCGGCCACACCTCTGTAATGGCCAGATTAGACTCCCTGGGAAATAGCTATTCTTAAACCACAGGCATCTGGCAACATGTGATGTTTGCAACTCGCAGTCCCATGGAAATCCTGCTTCTCTGCTGCACGGTGTCCCTCTTCCTCTAACTTAAAAGCACCGTCGACTCCCTGGGCAACACAACCCCCCGTTTATTAGATAAGCAAATAAAAGGGGGTATTTTAAATTATATCCTATGCTACCAGGAAATGTATTAAGTGGATTCAGTGTATTATATTCTTTTGATATATTAAGTGTGGAGCTTTGAGGGGTGGAAACTTTTTGTCAAATTAAGTACTAAAAGGCAGCAGTTGAAATTTTAGAACCACGGTCTCAGCTGGGATCCAAGGACGCCTCAAGGTCACCAGGGGTCCAGGAGCCCTCTCTTCCCACCAGACATAGGTGAGGCCGTTTTCTTCACGGACTTTGACCAAATAACTATATTAAGTAATAAAGTAATGTATGATAAACCAGAATGGATTATGGCAAAAGTTGTCTTCTGTGAAGCCAAGCATCAGAAATTTGGAAAAGGGGACCCAACATGGTGGCTGGCGAGGAGGCAGCACTTTCAATGCCTCCGCGGTAACGGGATCAGAGAGACTCATCAATACACCTACATGCGTCCTGCTGAGAAACTTCTAGCAAAATTCCACTGAAAGGAGACCTGCCGGGAACTAGTAAGTTTAATTGCAGGTGTCAGCTTGTCCCAGACGACTGAATCTCGGCAACGCAGAGCAGGGGCACAGTCCCGCCGGCCGCCACCAAATGGCTGCAGCCCACACATTGTAGTGAACATAGGAGCGGGCGCTGCCTGCCTCGGCCGCCGCCGGCCCGGCTTTGGGAACCACCGCCGGCCCCGCCAAGCAGCCGCAGCCCACACGTTGCAGCGAACGTAAGAGCGGGCGCTGCCTGCCTGGGCCCCCGCCGGCCCGGTGCTGTAGGCCGCCGCCGGCCGCTGCTGGACGGCCGCAGCCCACACGTTGCAGCGAGCTTGGGAGCGGGGCACTGCCTGTCTGGGCCCACGCCGGCCTGGCTCTGTGAACTGCTGCAGGCCGCTGCCCACATGTAGCAGCAAACTTAGGAACGGGCGCTGCCAGCCTGGGCCCACACCGGCCCGGCTCTGTGAACCGCCGCTGGCCGCCAGACAGCCACGGCCCACACGTTGCAGCAAGCTCAGGAGCAGGCACTGCCTGCCTGGGCCCACGCCAGCCCAGGTCTGTGAACCACCGCCGGCCGCTGCCCACAGGTTGCAGCGAGCTTAGGAGCGGGCGCTGCCTGCCTGGGCCCACGCCGGCCCAGGTCTGTGAACCGCCGCCAGCCGCGGCCCACACACTGCAGCGAGCTTAGGAGCGGGCGCTGCCTGCCTGGGCCCACGCCGGCCCCGCTCTGTGAACCGCCGCCGGCCGCTGCCCATACGTTTCAGCGAGCTTAGGAGCGGGCGCTGCCTGCCTAAGCCCCCACTGGCCCGGCTCTGTGAACTGCCGCGGGCAGCTGCCCACACGTTGCAGCGAACGTGGGGATGGACGCTGCCTGCCTGGGCCCCGCCTACCCGGCTCTGAACGGCCTCTGGCAGTTCAGAGCTGCAAACGACCACCCCCCACCTGCCAGCCCGGCTCTGCAAACGACCCCCGACCAGCTCTGCAAAAGGCCCCGCCCACACAGCGAACAGCAGGAGTGGAGACCCGCCCAGTCCGGGAGGAAGAACTGCTGCACAGTGATTGACTCCCGCCTAATGAGAGGAGAAACTTGGCCTGGTGGGCATAGCTCCATCTACTGGAAGAACAGTTAATCGAACTCTAGGACTGCATTTATAAATTTTTTTTCTTTTTTTTCTTTTTTTTGCTGTCTTTTTAAATGTTTTTTTTAATCCATTTTATTTTATTTTATTTTATTCTATTTTTAATTTCATTTTTCATTTCTATTATTATTTTTCTTTAAATTCTTTTTAATTTTCTATTTTTTTCTCTTTCCTTCTTTTCTTCTGTCTTTTTTCTTTTCAATTTTCTAATTCCCCCTTCCTTGAATTCTACCTGCTTACTCTCATTCTCTTTAGTGACTTCCGCCCTTCCCTTCTAATACCTTTTCTCCCAAGCATCAAATAAATTTATAGGAGTAAACAGTAACTCAGCAGTCAAACAGAACAAGAAGAAACATGAGCAGCATGAAAAAGCAAGGAATAAAAGGAGTGCAAACAATGCAGGACAGCCTAAATATTCAGGAGGACCTAGAGTCATCAGAAAAATGGTCATATAAAGACCTCAAGGAACACCTTAGACAGATGGAATGGAACCTTAAAGAGGATACAAGACAGCAAATTCAAGCAGCGAAAGAACACATTGAGAATGAATTACATAAACAGATAAAAGAAGAAGTTAAGCATCTTTATCAGGAGATAGAGATTATAAAAAATAATCAAACAATAATCTTAGAAATGAAGGAAATTATAAACCAAATAAAAAACTCAAATGAGAGTATCACTAATAGAGTGGAGCAAGTAGAAGCCAGAACGTCAGATAATGAAGACAAAATATATCATCTTGAAAAGAGTGTAGCCAACTCAGAAAGGCTGGTAAAAAATCACGAGGAAAACATCCAAGAGTTATGGGATAATATAAAAAAAAAATTTAAGAGTCATCGGAATAGAGGAAGGGATAGAGATTCAAACCAAGGCAATGAGTAACCTGCTAACTGAAATAATTACAGAAAACTTCCCAGAAATAAAAAAGGAAACAGATATACAAATTGTAGATGCATACAGGACACCGAGCATACAAAATCACAGTAGACCAATGCCAAGACACATTGTTATGAAGATATCCAATATACAGAACAAAGAGAAAATATTAAAAGCTACACGAGAAAAGAGGCAGATTACATTCAGGGGTAAACCAATAAGGTTAACAACGGATTTTTTATCACAGACGCTGAAAGCGAGAAGATCCTGGAACAACGTATTTCAAACACTGAAAGACAATGAATGCCAACCAAGAATTCTGTATCCAGCAAAATTAAGCTTCAGGTATGACAACGAAAAAAAAATCTTTCATGATAAACAAAAGCTAAAAGAATTTGCAGCCAGAAAACCAGCATTGCAAAGCATCTTGAGCAAAACACTACACGAGGAAGAAATGAATAACAATAACCAAAACCAACAGTGGGAAGTACCTCAGTAAGGACAGACGGTGGGGGGAAAGCTAACCATGGAGAAACAAACTAAATTTAAAAAAAAGAGATAAATAATCAAACATGGCTGGAAGTACAAAACATACATCAATAGTAACTCTAAACGTTAATGGTTTAAACTCTCCAATAAAGCGACATAGGCTGGTAACATGGATTAAAAAAACAAATCCAACAATATGCTGCCTCCAGGAGACACATCTGACTGGAAAAGACGTACACAGGCTGAAGGTGAAAGGTTGGGAAAAAATATACCACGCACATGGTCCTCGCAAGCAAGCAGGGGTGGCCATCCTCATATCGAATAAAATCGACTTCGAGACTAAATTAATCGAAAGGGATAAGGAAGGACATTATATACTGTTAAAAGGAACCATTCACCAACAAGACATAACAATTATCAATATTTATGCACCAAATAATGGTACTGCGACGTTCATAAAACAAACTGTCCTCAATTTCAAGAATCAAATAGACCACAACACAATAATTATGGGTGACTTCAACACACCTCTCTTACCATTGGACAGATCCTCCAAACAAAAGTTGAATAAAGAAACTATAGAACTCAATATCACAATTAATAACCTAGACTTAACTGACATATATAGAATATATCATCCATCTTCAAGTGGATATACGTTTTTCTCAGCAACACATGGATCCTTCTCAAAAATAGACCACATATTATGCCATAGGGCGACCCTTAGTAAATATAAAGGGGTGGAGATAATACCATGCATTTTATCTGATCATAATGGAATGAAACTGGAAATCAATGATAAAAGAAGGAAGGGAAAATCCTATATCACATGGAAAATGAACAATATGTTAATGAATGATCAAAGGGTTACAGAAGACATAAAGGAAGAAATCAAAAAATTCTTAGAGATAAATGAAAATACAGACACAACATATCGGAATCTATGGGACACAATGAAAGCAGTTTTAAGAGGGAAATTCATCGCCTGGAGGTCATTCCTCAAAAAAAAGAAAAAAACAAATAAATGAGCTCACACTTCATCTCAAAGCCCTAGAAAAGGAAGAACAAAACAACAGCAAATGTAGCAGAAGGCAAGAAATAATTAAAATCAGAGTGGAAATCAATGAAATTGAAACAAAAGAAACTACTGAAAAAATTAACAAAACTAAAAGTCGGTTCTTCGAAAAAATAAATAAGATCAACAGAACTTTAGCCATGCTAACGAAGAGAAGAAGAGAGAGAACTCAAATTACTAACATACGGGATGAAAAAGGCAATATCACAACAGACACTACAGAAATACAGAAGACAATTAGAAATTATTTTGAAAACCTATATTCCAATAAAATAGAAGATAGTGAAGACATTGATAAATTTCTTAAGTCATATGATTTGCCCAGACTGAGTCAGGAGGATACACACAATTTGAACAGACCAATATCAATGGATGAAATTGAAGAAGCCATCAAAAGACTACCAACCAAGAAAAGCCCAGGACTGGATGGGTATACAGCGGAGTTTTACAAAACCTTTAAAGAAGAATTAATACCAATACTTTTCAAGTTATTTCAGGAAGTAGAAAAAGAGGGAGCCCTTCCAAACTCATTCTATGAGGCCAACATCACCCTGATTCCGAAACCAGACAAAGACACCTCAAAGAAAGACAACTACAGACCAATATCTCTGATGAACCTAGATGCAAAAATCCTCAATAAAATACTGGTGAATCGGATACAAAGGCACATTAAAAAAATTGTGCACCATGATCAAGTAGGATTCATCCCTGGGATGCAAGGATGGTTCAATATACAGAAATCAATAAATGTTATCCACCACATCAATAGACTTAAAGATAAGAACCATATGATCATCTCAATAGATGCAGAAAAAGCATTCGACAAAGTACAGCATCCCTCTATGTTCAAAACATTAGAAAAACTAGGGATAACAGGAACTTACCTCAACATTGTAAAAGCTATCTATGCTAAGCCTCAGGCTAGCATCATTCTGAATGGAGAAAAATTGAAGGCATTCCCTCTAAAATCTGGAACAAGCAGGGATGCCCTCTATCACCACTTCTGTTCAACATAGTTCTTGAAACACTGGCCAGAGCAATTAGACAGATGAAAGAAATTAAAGGCATAAAAATAGGAAAAGAAGAACTTAAATTATCACTATTTGCGGATGACATGATTCTATATCTAGAAGACCCAAAAGGATCTACAAAAAAACTACTAGAACTAATAAATGAATTCAGCAAAGTAGCAGGATATAAAATCAACACACATAAATCAAAGGCATTTCTGTATATCAGCGACAAATACTCTGAAATGGAAATGAGGACAACTACTCCATTCACAATATTATCAAAAAATAATAAAATACTTGGGAATCAACCTAACAAAAAAGGTGAAAGATTTATACAATGAAAACTACAGAACCCTAAAGACAGAAGTAGAAGAAGATCTTAGAAGATGGAAAAATATACCCTGTTCATGGATAGGCAGAACTAACATCATCAAAATGGCGATATTACCAAAAGTTCTCTATAGATTTAATGCAATGCCAATCAAAATACCAATGGCACTTCTTGTAGAAATAGATAAAGCAATCATGAAATTCATATGGAAAAATAAAACACCCAGAATAGCAAAAGCAATACTAAGCAGGAAGTGTGAATCAGGCAGTATTGCGATACCAGACTTCAAACTATATTACAGAGCAATAGTAACAAAAACAGCATGGTACTGGTACCAAAACAGGCAGGTGGACCAATGGTACAGAATAGAGGACACAGAGACTAATCCACAAAGTTACAACTATCTTATATTTGATAAAGGGGCTAAAAGCATGCAATGGAGGAAGGATAGCATCTTCAACAAATGGTGTTGGGAAAACTGGAAATCCATATGCAACAAAATGAAACTAAATCCTCTCCTCTCACCATGCACAAAAGTTAACTCAAAATGGATCAAAGACCTTGATATCAAATCAGAGACTCTGCGCCTGATAGAAGAAAAAGTTGGCCCCGATCTATATATTGTAGGGTCGGGCTCCAAATTCCTTAATAGGACACCCATAGCACAAGAGTTAATAACAAGAATCAACAAATGGGACTTACTTAAACTAAAAAGTTTTTTCTCAGCAAGAGAAACAATAAGAGAGGTAAATAGGGAGCCTACATCATGGGAACAAATTTTTACTCCTCACACTTCAGATAGAGCCCTAATATCCAGAGTATACAAAGAACTCAAAAAATTAGACAACAAGATAACAAATAACCCAATCAACAAATGGGCCAAGGACCTGAACAGACACTTTTCAGAGGAGGACATACAATCAATCAACAAGTACATGAAAAAATGCTCACCATCTCTAGCAGTCAGAGAAATGCAAATCAAAACCACCCTAAGATACCATCTCACTCCAGTAAGATTGGCAGCCATTATGAAGTCAAACATCAACAAATGCTGGAGAGGATGTGGGGAAAAGGGTACTCTTGTACATTGCTGGTGGGACTGCAAATTGGTTCGGCCACTTTGGAAAGCAGTATGGAGATTTCTTGGAAAGCTGGGAATGGAACCACCATTTGACCCAGCTATTGCCCTTCTCGGACTATTCCCTGAAGACCTTAAAAGAGCGTATTACAGGGATACTGCCACATCAATGTTCATAGCAGCACAATTCACAATTGCTAGACTGTGGAAACAACCCAGATGTCCTTCAATGGATGAATGGATTAAAAAATGTGGCATTTATACACCATGGAATATTACGCAGCACTAAAAGATGACAAAATCATGGAATTCACAGGGAAATGGATGACACTAGAGCAGATTATGCTTAGTGAAGCTAGCCAATCCCTAAAAAACAAATACCAAATGTCTTCTTTGATATAATGAGAGCAACTAAGAATAGAGCAGGGAGGAAGAGCAGGAAGAAAAGATTAACATTAAACAGAGACATGAACGGGGAGGGAGAGGGAGAGAAAAGGGGAATTGCATGGAAATGGAGGGAGACCCTCATTGTTATACAAAATTACATATAAGAGGCTGTGAGGGGAATGGGAAAATAAACAAGGAGAGAAATGAATTATAGTAGATGGGGTAGATAGAGAAGATGGGAGGGGAGGGGAGGGGAGGGGGGATAGTATAGGATAGGAAAGGTAGCAGAATACAACAGTTACTAATATGGCATTATGTAAAAATGTAGATGTGTAACTGATATGATTTTGCAATCTGTTTGGGGTAAAAATGGGAGTTCATAACTCACTTGAAGCTTATGTATGAAATATGATATGTCAAGAGCTTTGTAATGTTTTGAGCAACCAATAAAAAATGAAAAAAATTAAAAAATTAAAAATTAAAAAAAAGAAGAAAAAAAAGAAATTTGGAAAAATGTAAAATAATGACATTCTCTAAATGCCACTATGTCACCATTCAATGTATTTGTTATTTTAACTGAATAAATGGTTGCTAAGAGTTCCCAGTTTTGATTTATAATATAGCAAAAACACTGATGGATAAAATCCACATAAACAGTTCTTTGGAAACCTCAAAGTTTCTAGAATAAAAGCTGGAGAATGGTTGTGTGGAACATCCCTTTGGCCCACTGAGTAAAGCTGCTCTTTGACTTCCCTGTTCTAGAGGGTCAATCTCCCCAATTTACACACCCAGCACCAGCGTGTTCACAGAACAGACATCTAATGCTGTTCCCTTCCTTCCCACTCTCCTTTTCCCATTTTTAGAAGGGAAAATATGTAAGGATTCTTGAATTTTTCTTTGAAGGATTATAGCATTTTGAAATGGCAAATGGACTTTGATAGCACAAATAATAGAATACCAAAGGACACCCAGGTAAAAAGTTAAGTCTGGGGCAATGACCTTTGAGACTTTACTCTGTAACATGGGCACCTGGTCATACCACTTATTTAAATGTGAAAAGTTTACACCATCCACATCCTCATTCCCCAGATCACCAGAGACGATGGTGACAGACGGCAGTACCCCTCACGCTTTCTGGAACATTTCCAGAGTTCAGAAATAGCTGTTTGTTCACCTTTCCCAGGACTTGTAATTTCATTTCCTATGAAAATTCTACAACAATTTTTCTTTGTAAAACGCAAGTCCTGTGTTGCAAGGAATCAGTAGCACCCTATCATTAGAAACTGCTGACTAATGTTCATTAAGTTTAAGTGTGCTTTTTGAGTTCTAATTATTTATGTCTTTTGTCAGTCAACTTTGCATTACTCTGCCAAATATGAGATAATCAACTGAACAAAAAGGAAAGGTCTAATCTGGATCATGGTTTGGGAGGTTCCAGTCCATCAGTGGTAGTGTTACCTTGGGCCTGAGGTAAGGCTGCCATCATGGTGGGCACACATGGCAGAAGATTATACTTAGGAACAGCCAGGAAGCAGAGTTCCCTTGGAGGGCACCGTCCAGTAACCTCACCTCCCACTGGGTCCCACCACCTCCCAGCAGCACCTGAGCTGATAAGTGAATAACAATCACACTGAGCACCAAGCCTTCAACATGGTCCTTTGGGGAACATTCCAGATCGAAACCACACCACCATGTCCATTAAATTTAAAGTAGCTTTTGGTCATTGTACCCTAACTATATCTATCTTACCTTCCTAGGCACCTAGAGGACAGAGGTTGAGGTTATTCATGGGGAGATTTGGTGGAAGTGCTTACTGCAAAAGACCTATAAAGATTTGTTGGGAAAACTGTGCAATTATGCTGTTTGATTATTCTACTTTAACAATGCTCACTGCACAAACAATCCATGCAAAGAGTTCGATGAGCTGGGTAAGCTGTTTCCAAAACTCCCCTCCCCAGACCCGGAATGGGAATTGGGGTGGGAAGGAGGATGGGAAGGAAAAGGGAGGCACTGGGCAATGAAATTCAGAAAATTATGTTATATGCAAGTGCGAATGTATACTACAAATCCCACTATTGTGTAATAGCTGTAATACACTAATAGAACATACACCTCCCCTCACAGAAGAGGCTACATAACACCAATTCAAGTACAATACGTCTAACCTTTTATGAGAAGATGGATTAACAGAACATTCAGACAGTGCCCCCTTGGTGTCAACTATTGCTGTAAGCAAAGGGGGCTGAGAGTGATAAATGGAGAGCCGTCGTCCCCCGGGACATCTGTGGAACCCTATTATCCTTCCACCGTCCTTGGAGGAACATGGCATGCTTCAGGAATGGCAAATGGCTTGGCAGAGTCCCTCCTCCAACTTTTATGGAGACATCCCTATCTGATCTTGGACTCCCTTCCTAGAAGATAACGTTCTCAAGAAGAACGTTCCAGGTGGTCCTTTCCAAGTGATTGGAGTTGGCAATATTGGACAGAACCCAGCTTTGGGGAGCAGGGCCTGCAAACTCTGAGTTCTTGGTGAGAGACTCCATATGCTCCACCCAAACCCAGAGCCTCACTGCTACAATCTGCAGCATCTGGAATGATCTTACCAGACTCCTAGAATACTTCAATGAGAATTTTAAAATACATAGACAGACCTGTACAATGCACTCCCAGGTGCCCACTCCCTCATTCAACAATACTGAGACCATAGCCAAGCCTGCTTCCTCTGTACCTGCACCTTATCCTTCCCCAAGACCATGAAATGACAGATCAATCTGTACATACCTTTAGCATGTGCCCCAAAGGGCAAGGACTTCCTCCACAAACAGCCACAACACCATCCCACTCCCCCCCCACCAACAATCCATAGTAGCTCCTCGAATCCCTCCCACATCAGTCTCCTGAAGGACCCCAGGGCTTCTAGATAGCCTTCCACATGCCCAGATGCTCATCCCTGCCAGGACTCCAATGGAGTCCATTGCTGAGAATATCCTGATCCCAGTCATTAGAACAATATGCCCTTCCCTAAGGAACTGTTTTTCCTGAGCACTCACCCATCCAACATTCTGAAGTTGTTTTCTGTCACATCCTACTAGAAATAAGCTCCAGTAAGCCAAGAATCTTCATCCCCTACGCGTGGTGGCTGCAGCGCCTCAGGTGACAGATCATTCTGATGCTGTGCTGTCCAGGGGCCTCCTGCCACGTGAGGCTACGGAGCACTGGAGGTGTGGTGAGTGCCAGTGAGGAGCTGTTGTGGTTTAGATGTGGTGTCCCCCAAAAGCTCATGTGAGCGTGTAAGAGGTGAAACAATTGGGATGTGAGAGCCTTAACCTCAGCATCGCAGTAATCCCTATGGGGATTAACTGGGTGGTGACTATGGGCAGGTAGGATGGCTGGAGGAGAGGGGCACTAGGGACATGCCACTGGGGGGTTATATTTTGTCCCTGAGAGCAGAGCTGGTGCTCTCTACTGATCATATGTCCTGCGCTGCCTTCCTCCTCCATACTCTTCTGCCACCCTGTTCTGCCTCACCTTAAGCCCTGAGAAACGAAGTCAGCCACCTATGGATTGAGGCCTCTGAAACTGGTAAGCCCCAGATAAACTTCCTCTTCTCTAAAATTGTCAGGTCACAATACCAAAAAAAAAAAAAAAAAAAAAAAGATTAAAACAGCTTTTTGTTTTAATACATTTCAATTTAAATATGTACCTGTACTATAGGCTACCATATTGGATAACATAAAAAAATAATTCTGGTATGTCATAGATGCTCAGCAAATGTGTCACACAGCCAGGTATGGTGGCACACCCCCATAATCCCAGTGGCTCAGGAGGCTGAGGCAAGAGGATCACAAGTTCAGAGCCAGCCTCAGCAACTTAGCGAGACCCTAAGCAACTTGGTGAGGCCCCATCTCTTAAAAAAAAAAATACAAAAAAGGGCTGGGAACATGGCTCAGTGTTGAGAGCCCCTGGGTTCAATATCCAGCACCAAAAGAAAAAAAAAAGCCTCACATGAATAAACAAAGATTTGCCATCTTTGTTATAGCAGAAAGGAAATGGGTTTGGGAACCAACAAACCTATCAAAAACCAGGTTAGCTGCTTTACTGGTCTGCCTTACTTCATCGTTTTACACATTTCTGCCCAGTCATGAGCTTCTCTGGGTAGTGCTCAGGTCTCTTCATCACCAGCACCTGGTCTTTGTTCACATTAGAAAGACGAGCAAGTATATCTGCTTGTATCTATGAGTAAAAAGATGAATAAAAAAATACTGAAAATTGCCAAAAGACCACTCTATCTACAAGGGATTCACTCATAATTTCTCAATCTAAAATAACATCTTTTCATGTAAATATTCACATGACTAGCAAATGACATTCTTGTGATTCAATTCAAACAACCTTCTTATAGTCATCTTTCAATGAAACTATCATGTTGACCAATGAACTGAAAAAAGTCTCCTATTTGATAGAACAGCAAAATTCTTTAGTTGTATTTAAATTCATTATCAACTCTGTAGTGTTTTCCTCCTTTCAAAATTTTTCTAACAATGAAGATAAGTGTCTTAAACAGTGTAAAAGGTACAAAAAAATCTAATTAATTGAAATATTTGGGGTTATCATTGAAAGAGGGCTACGAAGTCATCTCACTGGCTGCAGGAAATCAGAAGTCATAATCTAATACACAAGATGATCACAGCATAATCCGTTTCCATGTGATTTTCAAAATTGCTCACATGGTTCTCTTTATCCACAATATTCTCATGCTTAGGCCATAGTTTAAACAAACGATTCCTAAACTGTAAATATTGGAATCTCATCATTTAGTATGCCATCTAACAAAGCATTTAGTTTCATCTTAACCAAGTTTAAATGCTATGATTTCTTAGATGCCTGGAAAGCAAACAAGTGTAACAAGCAGTAAATAAACAAAACCTTGTAATGGGGCTAGCAGAGATGAGAATGTGGTTTGAAACTGGTGTTTATATTTACAAATAGTAAAATGCAAATGGCAATGGTTTAGAATAAGTACAAAGAACATTTCTTTTGTTAATTTTCAGAACTAGTTACTGGTTTCTTGGTTCTTTTGTTTTTGATCACCCACTGGAGTGGGTTGCAAGTTTAAACCAACTCTCCTGGGCCTGTACAATCTCACCCTCCCAGAGAAGAGCTGCCGAGATCGACAGAACACTGCCAGACACAGTAACTCGATGACTCAAGGGACGATTGGATGAATGTGTATGCAGATTCTCAGCACTACACTGGCAAATGGCTTTCCAACTAAAGAAAGAGAAACCCAACATGGGTTACAAGTCAAAACCAGGAAAAGAGGGAAGGGAGAAGTGGAAGGGCAAGAAAGAAGGAATTGTCTTTCAGGATGGAAAATCCAGATAATTAAATAGAAAAGAGTATCACTTGGTGTTGTGACAAGGAGACTTTCAGAATTTTAAGGCAATGGTAAAGAGATATGGAAGAGAATGCAATTGAAGACCTTAATAAAATTGCTGAACCAAACTGGCATCACTGAAAAACATTTGGTCTAAAAACTAACAAAGCTTTATTTCTGAAATGTCATTAATATGTATACTCCGGGTCCTAGTGAGATCAATAGGAACAGCATGTGAATTTGTTTCACGAACTACACTACTTTTTGAGGCATAAGACACACTTCCTCAGTGTTGTTAGGATCAGTCTGCAGATCCCTCTACGTACTGAAGGTGAGAAACTCCAGGGATCACCCAGGATGATTCCACGAGTATTGATTGTTTATCGTCAACAAGGCATAGTCCCTGACCTCAGCATTCAAACTGCAGGGGAAGCAAGATTAACACCCCCAAATGAAAGCAATCACTAAATAATTTAAGATGAACAAAATTTAAGTTTCCATCTTAAATGTGCAAAAAAAAAAAAATCCACAGTAGTTTTCACCATGGATGGCTTCTTGGGCGTGGCGATTGGTGTGGGTCTTGAAAGATGGCCCAGACTGGTATTTTCTTTCCCTCTAACCTGAAAATTTCCCAGAGCACCAGTCCACCCTTGGCTCTTTGGACCCTGGTTCCCAGCACTCTGCTCTGTACATAAATGAATAATGAACTAAATAGCAAGTGTCATAAACACACAGTGTTTGTGTCACCAGCCCAAGTCAAGGAAGCTGTGTGAACACAGGTTTAGCAGACACTCCTGTCCACCTGGTCACTTTTTCCCAGACCACATTTTGTCCTGGTCCAAGGATGTCACCTATGCTGGCTCTTGCTTCTACACCTGCTGTTTTTCAGACTTTCCCTCACAGTGGACAGCCTGGACTGGTAGCTACGTGGTGAAGCATGACCCTGCTGGTGCCCTCAGATCACCTGCCAGGCTCAAGGACACACAGGTGACCTCCACATGCTCCCAAGAAGTCACCAGCCTCCAGCCCAGGCATGTGGAACAGCTCCATCCTCTATGCACCTATTCAGACATTCGCAGTTGCCCATGCGATACCTACCATGCTCAGCATGATGACAAGTGCCCAGGACAGAACTTGAGACCCTGTCCCTAAAGGAGCACATGACCCATTAGTTCAAGTGTTCATCAAAACAGAACTAGAACATCCTGGACCCAAGACAGGATGCATCAGCAAAATGCCAAAACTGAAGGTGGAAACGGTAGGTTCCACCCTTTTTAATAACAGGAGAAGGAAATAGGAGAGAAAAAGGGAAGTAAGGAAATAGTATTTTTTTTTTTTTTGGACTGGGGATTGAACCCAGGAGGGCTCAACCACTGAGCCACATCCCCAGCCCTTGACTTTTTTTAAACTATAAGACAGGGTCTTGCTAAGTTGCTGAAGCTAGTCTTGAACTTGCAATCCTCCTGCCTCAGTCTCCAAAGTCACTAGTCTTATCTTTATAGATACATGTCTCATTAAAAAAAAAAAAAAAGAAAAAAGACTTGCTAATTTCTACCTCAGAAGTCAGGGAGAAAGAGCACAGGAAAAGGATAAAGTGTGGAAATTAGCATTGTGTTTTTCTTAAGAGTGTAGGTATTCATGAGGTATGGAGGCACACACTCTAATCCCAGCGGTTTGGGAGGCTGAGAGGGGAAGATTCAAAGTTCAAGGTCAGCCTCAGCATCCTAAGGAGGCTTGTCTCAAAATAAAAATAACAAGAGCTGAGAATTGAGCCCCATGGTAGAGCACCTGGGGTTTCAATCCCCAGTACCAAAAAAAAAGGTGTCTGTGTACATTGCTGTGTCCTCCTGTTCTCTCTTCAATATCCATCCTTAAACTTTACCTGTACATGTTCAAATTCTCTCAATCCTGTCCTCCACATGATCACAAGACCTTCCCTGATGCCCAAAGCTTGATGTCATCTCCTTCTAAATACCCAGCTCACTTCATCTCTAAATATTTTATGGTAACTCTCTATGGGAAGAGAAAGAAACCACCACTTAATCTGGTACCTTCTATAGCATGTTCCAAAAACCCATCAACTCATTTAATCCCCACAATGACTCTGTGCAGGCTTCCACTTCCATTTAAAAGATGAAGAAACCAAAGCTCAAGTCTAGGCAGCTGGCCAAAAGTCACCAGCACCTGTGACAGGGGCAGGATTTAAACTGACTCCTCACGACTCCACCCAAGTGCACCTACACAGTATCACAGTGACCAAGCATTCCATTCAATACTTTAACTGAAAGCTTGTGTTGACCTCCCGTCCAGGAATATGAAAGTGGCCCTATCCCTGCTCTTTAATACTGGAGAGACACATTAAGAAAACAATCTCAACCTGTGTTCCAGAGATGAATCCGCTGGACATTAATAGATTTTTAACAAATGCACAACTACTTAACAGCATTGAGAACACTGAGACAAGCCAAGCTAAGACTTCTTAGCTCCTTTAATCCACAAAAATGCATTGTAACGTCTCCAGGAGGCAGGTGTAATAAGTAGTTTCGTTTATTACTATGAAACATAGAAAATTAACACTTTAACCGTTTTAGTGTACCATCTGGAAGCATAAAGTACATTCTTGATGTAGTGGAACCATCTCATCATCCATTCCAGAACTTTTTGACCATGGATTTTTGTAGAGAACCTATGTGGGATCCCATGTAAATAGTTTGAGAAATAGTTTCCTGCAATGGCAGGAAAGCATGAGGCGCCCCAGAACACAGCCCAGGCCACTACAGAAGGACAAGGCATGTCCTCCAGCAGAGAGCTGTTAATGTCTAACAGACACCCACAGGTCAAGAATTAAGCCCAGCTTGGTGGCCCACACCCGTAATTCCAGAAGCTGGGGAGCCTGCGGCAAGAGGATTGCAACATTGAGGCAAGCCTTAGCAACTTAGGGAGAACCTGCCTGAAAATTAAAAATAATAAAGGGCTGGGGATGTGGCTCTGTGGTAAAGGACCTCTGGGTTCAATCCCCAGTAACAAAAAACAAAAGTGGAAAACCACCCCTTTGCTTTCAAATCAAATCACCTTCTTTCTCTTAAACATAATTCCAAAATGAAACCATAATGTCCCTTTGTTTTAATAAATCACTGTCCAATAATCATTCTTGGCATTATAAATGGAATTCACTTCCTTCTTTACAGAGTTTAATTTGAGGAAACAGAGACCAATGTCACCAAAGTAAACTCTAAGGTCCCAAAGGATCCCTGAGGCTTGCAAGGCAACTGGCATTGGTGGCAGTTGAGAAAGCTCTTAGGGAAATCACTTGGCAGTATACACAACAGAAGAGGCTCTTTCTTTCGTCCTCAGTAATGGTGCATTCTTATCTTCATTACTGTTGAGAATGGGCATTCGCTACACACCAACTGACTAACATCCTGAAAGTTCTATTTCAACCTTACAGCCTGTGTGCAGCAGGAGGAAAATACCTACAACATGCTTTCAACAATGCAAGCTGCATACCCTGAAGTCCACAAAGCTTCTCTCCAGATAGAGGTCTAAATCCACACAGCCCTTTAGAATGCTTTAGTTGAAACCTCCTTTGTTTTCAGAAAGTCGAGTAAGGAGGACAGGAATGCTGCACTGACCCATCAAACATGAAGAGAGTTGCAAGTGACTCTGCTCAGCCAACAGCACTTCAGGCCTCACAAAGGGACAACCGCGCCACCAGATCACTGCAGATCTTAGGTCCCCAGTGGCCTGGACCAGAGCTTCGTTCCCAGCTCTTCAGAGCAGCCGTGAATCATCCACTTACCTGTGTCAGTACACAGTAAGGATGAAGCACCGAGCAGCTCTGCTAGGACTGTTCCCCTAAGTCTCAGTGGACAGGCTAGAATCTCGCTTGAGAAAAAACACTGCGGCACTTCCACATCAAGACTCCTGGAACTGCTCCCCTCCAGGGTATCAAGGGGCCAGCAAGGTCCTCTGGTGGCTGCACTGCAGCCCACAGCCTGCTTCAAAGTGACCATTTTCATCCTGACTCCTCTTCCTCTTGAATTGCCTTTGTCCCTTTTTAACTCCCAAGGTCACCTCCTACTTACTCTGTTCTTCATAATGGAAAATTCTGGAAGTGGCAAGTACCAACCCAGTAAAATTTTTAAAGACTTAACATTATTTTAATTTGTTTTCTTTAGAATCAAAAAACACTCTCTGCCCAGTGGTAAGACAGTATTTGTAAATGAGAAAACTACTTCTTTATTTCCAATACAAGTACAGCCTTGGGGTGACTTAAATGGAAAATATGCAACAACTCCAAGAGGCATCGTCTAAATTTATGATGTTCATTTTCTACCCTCAGCGTTAAAAAAATGAGTTTGCAGGTTGTCTGCAAACTTATTGGAAAAACCTAAATATATTGAGTTGTGGTTTATAACCTTCATTAAAAAAAAACCACAGTATATACACATTCCTTGTGTATACGCATTCCTTACACAACCTGTAACTGTCCCATTCCAGCTCACTCAGTGAAAAATTCACTCTTCCAAATGCATTGCACCAAAATCATTTCAGAAATTTATCACCTATTTGGAGCTGTCAAAATAATGATGGGTGATAAAGACCCACTGTTACTTAAAAAACAACATGGAACGATTTCAACCTCAATTAAGGCTTCCTAGGAAAGACGCCTTTTCAATCCAATACCAGCTTGTTCTTTTTCCTGCATCGTCCCTGTATCCGCTTGAAACTCATAATTCACCCACTTAGCCAGGTGTGGTGGCACATGTCTGTACCCAGCAACTCAGGAGGCTGAGGCAGGAGGATCACAAATTGAAAGCCAGCATCAGCAATTTAGCAAGGCCCTAAGCAACTCAGTGAGACCCTGTCTCTAAATAAGATATAACAAGGATTGAGGATATGGCTCAGTGGTTGAGCGTCCCTGGGTCCAATCCCCCCCCCCGCCGTGTAAAAAAAATAAAAACATAATTCAGTCACCTGTTGACACAAGAAACATGTAACTCGTTGGTCTTCATTCCTCCCCAACACCTCCTGATTCAGCTCCTCCCCATATGCCTTCCGACCATCCCTGCTCCACAGTCTCCTTCCTAAGGGCTACTTCTTCCTGACCCTCATCGTATCTCAGCCGTGAAAAGGACCCCGTGCACCCGCCTTTCCAGCCTGCGACACGTGCCCCGACTCACCCTTCCCACAGCACAGACCTGATCCAGCCCCAACACCGTATCTATGTGAAGGCCTGAAGAATCTGCTGGGCCAACAGCCACGCCTTGTCCCTTGCCACTCTGCCCCCAGTCCAGCACCACTCCCTAAGGTCAGGAACGTGAGGGCACGCCTCTGCTCCACCAGCCATCCTCGTGTTGTCCCCACAGCCACAAAAGCAGCCACAACAACAGTCCCATATGCTGAGCTCAACACCACCCGCCTCAGAACCCCTTCAGGTGCTGTATCCTCAATTAGGTGCTAGAATTAGGGGGTTCATGAGGAAATGCAGATAGATTGCAAGCAGAATTTTCAACTTGGGTCTCATTGACACCACCCCCATTAGGTCACCACTGCTGCTACCAACTCAGTTACTGCAGGAATCATTTACTTTTTCCTGGTTTCAAGGAGTTTTGGGGTTTTTTTTTCTTCTCATATTACACATATAGAGCACAGTTTGTCAAGTCACTGGTTGGACACTAAGTATTTTCACATCATTCATGTCTTCACAGGTTTACTTGGGGTAATATCGAACTCTTTCCATCTTTCCTACCCCAAGCCCCCTTCCTTCCCCTCTACCCTATCTACAGTTTGTCTGTTCTTCCTGTGCTTCCCCCCTCCGTCGGCATTATGAGTCAGCATCCTCATATTAAAGAAAACATTCGGCCTTTGGTTTTGGGGGGATTGGCTTACTTCTCTTAGCATTATATTCTCCAGCTCCATCCATTTACCTGCAAATGCCATGATTTTTTTCTCTTATTGCCGAGTAATATTCCATTGTATATATACACCAAAATTTCCCTATCCATTCATCTGCTGAAGGGAATCAGGATGGCTCTACAATTTAGCTACTGTGAATTGTGCTGCTATAAACATTGATGTGGCTGTGACCCTGTAGTATGCCGTCTTTAAGTTCTTTGGGTATAAACTGAGGAGTGGGATAGCTGGGTCAAATGGTGGTTCCATTCCAGGTTTTCCAAGGAATCTCCATACTGCTTTCCAGATTACTGATGGGACTGCAAATTGGTGCAGCCAATGTATGAGTGTGCCTTTTTCCCCACATGCTCGCCAACACTTATTGTTTATATTCTTGATAGCTGCCATTTTGACTAGTATGAGATGAAATCTTAGTTTTGATCTTCATTTCTCTAATTGCTAGAGATGTCGAACAGTTTTTCATGTTTGTTGATTAATTGTATGTCATCTTCTCAGAAGAGTCTGTTCAGTTCCTTGGCCCATTATTGATTGGGAAGGTTTTTTTGGTGTGAAGATTTTTCAGTTCTTTATATATCCTAGAGATTAGAACTCTGATGTGCATGTGTTAAAAATTTGTTCCCAAATTGTAGGCTCTCGATTCAGCTCACTGGTTGTTTTTTTTTTTTTTTTTTTTTGGCCGAGAAGCTTTTTAGTTTGAAGCCATCCCATTTATTGATTCTTGGTTTTAATTCTTGCACTACAGCAGTTTTAAAGAAATTTGGGACCTAATCCAACATGATGGGATTTGTTCCTACTTTTTCTTCCATTAGGTGCAAGGTCTCAGGTTTAATTCCTAGGTCCTTGATCCACTTTCAGTTCAGTTTTGTGCATGGTGACAGAGGTTTAATTTCATTTTGTTTTTTCAGTATTCCCAGCACCATTTGTTGAAGAAGCTAATCATTTGATTTCTAAGTAACGTAGGCAGTCACCCGAAGATCCATTTGGAGAAGCCTGTTCATCACTAAAAGTCACTTCTCCAGAGTCAAAACATCCTGTTTGGCATTAGGGGTGGCTGCTTCTGTTCAGATAACGACTCGGCTCTCACAGACCCACTGCTGCAACAGGCACTCACCCACTTCCGTTTTCCATTAGTAATGATGATACCCTTTAGGAGAGAGGCTCAGTGTGGTCCCTGGATGGTTCTGATCATTTCAGAACTCATCTGAATGACAACTGCTCAATATTAAGTTAGAAATTAAAAATCAGGTACAGTACAATCCCAATGCAAAAAATCAAGTCACCCCTAGAACTATTTTCCTAGCAGCATCATCCTAAATCTTACTTTAATCAGAAGGAAGAATCTAGATGAAAATTAATCAACCCAACCTACTTTCTCCTGTGAATCCTGTTTGTTAAATCTCATTTTCAATGTCATGGCCCCCGAGATCCAAGAGAAGGGACGTTATCAAAGGAGAACTAAAAGTCACCGAGTTAAACCCTTGGCCCACGTGTTAACAAATTAGCATTCTCTTCTTCCCGCAACAGAGGAAGGCTCTGACAGTCAAGTGCAAAATCAAAGCCTTTGAAACCAAAGTCTGTGGGATTTCATAACTAATTCCTCCAAAAAGACTTCCAGAATCCTCCAGCAGAAAACTTGGAAGTGCTTCATCCTTAACTTTTCTAATCCCCCTACTCTAAAAAGAACACCAGTTCAACATTTCCATTAGTCTATTTTTGTTTTTTGTTTGTTTTGTAGTAATAGATGGACAGAATGCCTTTATTTTGTTTATTTTTATGTGGTGCTGAGAATTGAACGCAGTGCCTCACGCATGCTAGGCAAGTGCTCTATCCACAGCCACAGCCCAAGCCACACTGAGCCCAAGCCCATCCACTTGTCTTATCTCTAGTGTTTTCTTTCATAGAATAGAGATCATTATGCAAATAATGCTCAGTGTTTTTTTTTTTAATTCCTTTCCAAGTAAGAATCCAAGGAACATTGCCATCTTATTATCATTTAGGGCCTTTCCAATGTCCTGTGTTTGTGATGTATCCTGAGGATACATCAATGTAACAGGCTTGGTCCCAGCCCTACCTGGAAACTTGCTCAGAAGAACCTTCCGCTCTGGTAGACGGAGACAAACATTACCACCCTATGTACACGTATGACTACACTACTGGTGTGACTCTGCACCATGGACAGCCAGAGGAAGGAGAAGTTGTGCTCCATTGTGTATAGTGTGTCAAAATGCATTCTGTCATGTGTAACTAATTAATTTTTTTTTCAAGTTTATTGTAAAGAGAACCTTCCATTCTGGTACCTCAAAAACATGACCAGTTTGAGAGTTTTCCTGTTTTAAGAAACAGCATTTTAAATGACAAGGGATGGCCCGCAGTTATGGTCTACACACTTTTTAATTCTAAAAACTCAAGAAGCAGCTCTCACAGAAGAGAGGCCAGAGCAGTGAGCAGAGGCCAGGTCGTGACATCGGGACTGCTACTTGATCCTGTGTGTCCTCAGGAACGTTACTTTGATTCTGAACCTTGGGAAAGGAAATGTGGTAGAAAGGGAAGGAGTGACTCTCGAGGTTGCCAAGAGCAAAAAGATCCAACCCCAGCCCGTGGGGGCGAGTGACCAGGGGACACAGGGAGTTGATGTGGCCGCAGCAGGGCAGCCTCTGTACCAAGCAGAGCTTTAAGCCCACTAGCAAGCTTTTGGGGTAGAAAATCAGCCAGGATCTACAAACCATAGTGGCAGCTTCTCTGGAACTTGGAAGTATTCATGTCCACCTTCCCTAGCCATTTCCAGGGAGCCACCACTTCAAGAGTCACAAGTAGTACAGGCTCCGTTTCCCATGTCCACAAGGTATCGTGGGCACCAAGTCATCCAATATCTTGATTTTTCCCATGAAATGTAGAGGTCAAACGAACTACAGTACCCTGCCAGGTCTACTACAGGGCAGCTCTTCATCACACTTTCCTGAGAACACAGGGAAGCCCTCAGGAGGGATCTAGTAACGATTCTGCTACCAGCCAGTGTTCTTCCCCTCACAGTGGGCAAGCTACCTATAATTAATGTTCTTCAACAAATTCATGATTTTATTTTGTTTACGGTACTTCACCTGCAAGTATGTCTTGGGGACTGCTAGGATTTGGATATGGTTTGAACTTGTCCCCAAAAGGTCCATGTGTCGGGGGCATGCTTCCCAGTGTGGTGATATGGGAGGAGGTGGGCCTGGTGTGAAGTCATAGGTCACTGGGGGCATGCCCTCAGCAGGGACTACAGTTGCCCTCTGGTTCCATGTTTGATGTGATTTCTTCCTCCCACAGGCTCACACATGCCATCTCCAGTGAGGTCCTCACTGGTGCTAAGCTGATGCCAGCACCATGCCCTGAAACTTCCAGAACAGAGGGCTAAATAGATTCTCTTTATCAAGTAGCCTGCCTTGTGTATTTCATTATAGTGACAAAAATCAGAACTCATACAGGACCCCAACTGCTAAATCTCACCAAAACATCTGTAATTGAACTAACCATACCATACCCCCAACCCTATCTCCTTCAAAACTTTAATTTCCTGGTATTTCAAGGATATAGCCAGGAATACAAAGTAATGTCAGTGGCATCTTTCAAACACTTTTTTTTTTTAGATCTAAAGCTATTTCCTCCACTGTGTTTGGTATCAATTATCAACGGAGGTTTTTAAGTATTATCTCCAATACATTTGAGCCTCTGAACTCCCCAGTAACACAATGATTTCTCCTGATTTGCTCACTCACAGGGACAAACCAACACAGAGGGAGCTAGAGCTTGGAGACAAGAGTAAACACAAACTTGCATGCACCTAAGGAATTCACGAAATGTGGGGTACAGGTCCTATTTTCTAAGATCTGAAAAGTGGGGCCCCAGGACAACCTTACGTAGGTCTTTAATGCAATTCCCAATGACAGTCACAAGGGTGCCACCATGACATACTAAATGTGTACCCACACACTGCACACCACTCATCAAGCCCATGGAGGTGGGAAGCAGTCACCATTTCTTCAACTTGGCACATAATCATTGCACTTGTCTATGGAGTACACTGTGAGACTTCAATACATACATTCCATGTGCAATGACCAGATTAAAATAAGTGGCACATCCATCCCCTCCAACACCATTTTCTCGTAAATTTTTTTTAGATGTTGATAATTATTTTTTAGTTATAGGTGGACCCAATGCCTTTATTTTACTTTATGTGGTGCTGAGGTTCAAACCTAGTGCCTCATGCATGCTAGGCAAGCGCTTTACTGCTGAGCCATAACCCCCAGCCCTTATCACCATTTTTATAAGAGAAAATATAGGCTCAGGTTGAGCTGTCCCTGATCCACATAGCCAGACCCAGGATTCAAACACAAGCCTGGCTGGCCCCAAAGCCATACCAGCTGCCTTCCCCAGGGCTGCCCTGCCTGTTCCACTTCTGTTTATAGTCACCACACCAGTGGTCATCCATATACAGTCTCCCAAAACAGAGAAGGTAGAAAGGAGAAGCTTTTTTATTATGTAAAACTATTCTATTTGTCCAATGTCTATCTAACTTACTAGACTCTGGACACTTCATCTTCAAAACCACGTGACGTCCCCTGAAAATGTGACTCAGTCTTGGGAGAGCCTGTTTCTTGTATAAAGTTTCCAGACAGACCAACCACACAGCTTCCCAACTATAAATAACTCTGCACCAGTAGAATCAGAGGTGCCATGAGAAGACCAAGGTCAAGTCAAGGTGAGCGGTGGAAGTCTTTAATCGCTGAAAACAACCAAGCACCCCCGCTGGCTTTTTCCCAGGGCAAGAAGCCTTCACAAGAACTACATGTCAGATCTCTGCTGTGTCCAGTCTGCTCTGAAGCTGACAGCATTGCGCTCCAGGAGTCAATGACACACTTGGGGCATATGGACGATGTGCCAGGCACACCAGGAGGAGAACAGATGAGCACCAAGATGTGCACATTCCATACTCATCATGAGGATGGCAGCCACTGTTAGCAAGAAGTCATTCACAATGAAATGTGCACACCAGTGACATCTCAAAACTGCCCTATGAACCCCCCGATGACTCATAGAAACAGAAGGTACAAGATTGTTTGAGCAGACAGACGATGGATTTGTGAGAGGCTCAAGTTTCAAAGATGGAGAAGAACACCTGAAGCAACAATCCATGTGTACCCCAACCTCACCCACATCCTACAAACATTTTACCTTGGAGGACACTGTTCAAGTTTCCAGAGTGGCTACAGTCACAGAAACCAGGAAATGTGTCAAAATTAACAAGACTAACAAGATTCTCTCTTGTTTGTTGAATTATTAAGCTAAACTTAAAATGTTCTAAATCTTTCATCTTTAGAAAAGATTTCTCAATCCCTCTTATGTGTACATAGAAAATTCTATGTATCACTGATCTTTTCTGGTAATTCTAGGTAAAAAAGAACTTCCTGGGATTTCAGATCCAATATTTGCAAGTTGTCTTAGTTAGCTTTTTTGTCACTGTGACCGAAAGAGCTGACAAGAACAACAGAGGAGGAAAAGTTTACTTGGTGCTCACAGTGTCGGAGGCCATAAATGACCAGCTCCATCGCTCTGGGTGAGGCAGGACATCATAGTGGAAGGGTGTGGAGGAAAACTAGTCAGGACCCAGGAAGCAGAGAGCGCTCTGCTCACTGGGGACAAAATACAAACCCCAAAGGCCTGCCTGTCATCACCAGCAAATCTGAATCAGTGGACTGAACCATTGATAATCATTTCGCCTCTGTACATGTTTGCGCCGTCTCACACATCAGCTTTCAGGAGACACCATATCTAAACCAAATCATAAGTTGTCTGGTTGACCCCACAGACTCCTTACAAGGAGTTTCATTACACATTCATTGTCCCCACCCTAGAAACAAAGGGCATCTACAGCACCCTCTCACACTCTAATGCTGGTATGAAATTAAGGGCAAATTAAAAATATAAAGGCCTTATGTTCTATGCAATCTGGGTCGTGATTCTCGATTCTCAGTGGAAACAAATTCCCAGTGAAGTCTCCACACTCTAGACTCTTTTTTAAGAGACTCAACAGGATGGTGAATCTGTGGTTTAAAATTCAGAAATGGAAGCTCCAGAACAGATGAGGGCGATAATTGCAATGTGTTCTGAAATAGATGAGCAGAGTTTCCCAGCGAGCAGCAACCAGCAACGTGACAACTCCCAAAGCCCGACTCCAGGGAGACTGGGAGGAAGCGTTTACTAGTGGGCAGAAACCAAGGAAAGTGGTTTTCAAAAGGAGTTAGAGCATCACAGCTTGGCTAGTCAGGATCACATCTGGACTGTAAGAAGCCCCGGCGGCCAGGACAGCAGGACTGGCCAAGGCCAGATGCCTCTGCTGTGCTGTCAACAGATCCTCAACAGGCTCCACAGCATGCCAGAGACCCCCAGAACCACATTCCCACGCTTTCCTCTCCACGTTGACCAATGGCTTCCACCAGGACACAAAACCCACAAAGACCCCAGCAGCGCCCCTTGATTCAGAGCCTAGAGTTGCCACACTAAATAAACCAGGACATTCAAAAAAGCAAGGTTTCAACTATACCAGGCACCTTCTTAAGTCTCCCAACCCTACCATCTGGCACACCCATCCCCTCCCTTCTGAAGAGAGGGTTTTAAAAGGGAAATTCAACATGTAATTGTGTTTCCATTATACTAAAGACAACATTGCATGTCAAATTTATTATCCACATGGCCACTAATCTGAAATATCTCCACCGCCACCATCTATTATCTACAAACTACCTCCAGGAAAATTTTACTCCAGCGCTCATGAATTTTGACATGACCCCATTTACTGAAGCCTTAAACAGGAGTTTTGTTTACTCAAACACAGTGACAGCTGGAAGAGAAAACCCTTTCAACTTTAACCAAGAATAGGTCTTGACAGTCAGAAATCCCCACACTTAAAAATACTACAGCCAAGGCATATAATTTCTCCTACAAAACTTCTATTTTCAGACTCGCCACCACCAGTTCCCCAGGATTCCTCACCATTTTCTTTCTTTTTTTAATTTTTTTTCATTTTTTAGTTCTCGGCGGACACAACATCTTTATTTTATTTATATGTGGTGCTGAGGATCAAACCCAGCGCCCTGCACATGCCAGGCGAGCGCGCTACCACTTGAGCCATATCCCCAGCCCCTCCTCACTATTTTCTTTACTACTCCCACCAGAATGGATTGACAGCGTTCTCTGGAAGGTCATTTGAAGAAAACTGGTCATCAGGAACTGGGTTGCTCATGTGCGCACACGCAACAAGCGTACACGGCTGACCCAGTGTGTACCGAGACTGAAACAGAGGCCCACTGCAGCAGAGCTTGCCTGGTGCAGAGGCGGGAGACCCAGTAAGCCAGGGGCACACCCATGAGCAGGACGCGTGCAGAGGTCCAGTGCTCCAGGAGAGAGGCCAGCAATCCCATGCCTCGAGGCACACGTGGAGAAGCTCACCCAATGGCCCCCAGCAGAAGCAGCACGGTGTTCGCAGGATCACTACCCTAATATCGCAAATCAGGAAATACCCCATGGTCCCTGGACTAAAGAATGGATCAAGTCACTCACATAATGGATATTGACCAAAATGGACGTACACCACTGAGAGCCCGAGAAACAACGCACACTGGCAAAAGCCATCCCCGAAGCCTGCCCACCGTACACCATGTTGTTTTTAAGTTCAAAACTAAGTCCACCTAAATTATAGGTTTAGTCTAGAACTATCTAGGGAAGCACACAAGCAAGAAAACAATGAATACCAAGTTCAGGGCAGAGAACTGTGGGAACAGAACAGGGAGCTCCCAAGGCCAGGTTCTCAGTATTTATCACTAGATTTCAGTCTTCTGTAGGTGCTACACACAGTATCGTGTATGTATGAAAAAGTACATACAGAAACTATAAATAAAGTAACATGAAACAGCAGGGAGTCCCTGGGCAGCGGGGACTAGAGCACAGCATAAAGGCAAACAAAAATTAAAAGCCAGAGGCACACTCCTCCCTGTTCTTAGAGAATCAACTATAGAAAATGTGCGAGTACTTTCTGTTGTCTTTGAAGAAGTGTAAATTCTTTTTAAAAGCCAAGTAAGGTGTCTGTCAGCTCTGTGACAGTCTCTTTCTCACGGACCTGGGAACCATCTCTTTGGATTGTCGACATCCAAGGGAGATAGCGTCTTATCTCCCAGTCTCCACCGGAGGGCAGGAGTCTATCTTGGGTGGGCACCTAGCCCCCGGCTGCAGAACTAACCCCTGTCAAAAGATCACTCCGACTTCCAGGTGAACTGATATAAGATGTGCCACAAGTCCTCCTCCTTGGGGTCAGCCATATAACCAAGAACAGGTATACATAGTAGTGTTTACTTGCCTCCATGAAGGGTGGCATTGATGTCCATTGTCTCTCCATGAATTGACCCACCGTAAGGGGCATCACTTTCTGATTTCATGTTGATTCAATCATAAAATGTTTTTATCTACAACCTTTGTTTTCTAAGTTGAGAAAAGATCTTGTTTTCAATTCTATTTCCCCAACAGAGGATGGAGATGGGTATTGAAATTGGGTGACATCTATGTCAGATTTCCAGGAGGCCGACTCCTAGAGGAGGAGTGACATGTCACAGGATTAGTTAGGAGGTGCCAGAGGCTGGCAAGGTGAGAATGAGGCAAAACAGAAAGGGAGAAGCCCAGTGAGGAGGTCATGGGGCAAAGCCCCTGTCACTGCAAAGAGACTCCATGGACAATTTCTGCCTCAGAGAGAGCTGGGCTTTCGTGCGTCCATACTACATAGTCATGGATGCAGGGACAATCAGGGATACATATGCACAGACGGCACTGCTGTAGGCAAAGTGGCTGCAAATGAGCGCACTCTCCTCTGCAGATGAGCTGTAGAGGTAGGTCAGCACTGGATCTACACTGCAGCGCTGAGGAGGGGTGAGCAGGGCAGAAAGATGGTAGTCTGAGGGAGGAGGGAACGAGGGCAGAGATAAGGCAGGACCTGGTGCTGAGGCCACTTGAGCTTAGGACTGAGACTAAATGCATCAGGAAGTCATTCACTGGAGAACCTTAAAGGAAGGACTTGATTAAGGCTTAACAAGATGATTTACATCTCTGCACCAACGATTAGAACAGCAAAACAGGGGAATGAGGTACTCCTATGCCTCAACCAACTTACAGATTGCTTACTATGGACTGCGGGAGCTACCCAAAGACTCACCATGAACGTGGGTTTAAGAACACCGAGGAGCTAGGGAAATTCTACCCTCCATACGAGGGGGTCAGGGTGATTGTGTACTTGTTCATGGGCCACACTTTCAGTCAGGAGCAGAGGTGTGTCTTCCCAGCATGGAGCCATCAACAAAGGCCCAGAGCCCACCTGCACCATGGGCTTCCACCTGTATACAGATGACAGGTGGCACTGCCTCTGCCACTCTGCCCATGCACAGCGAACACAGAAACAAGGAGGGGCACAATAAGATGAGCTCCAGTGGGAGCAACGTGCTGCACTTGGCAGTCAGAGCCTCCCCTGTACCTCTCCCCTGGAGATGGCTGTGCAGAGGAAATGGAAGCCTCCGAGTCGGGGTCGGGTGGGGGGGGGGACTTGCCACAGGGAGCCGTATGCCCCTTCCCACCCCCGGCCTAAAGGAGCCCCCATGGCAGGGCTGTGCTCCCTCAGGCCTTGGTTCCCTCTTCCAAGCCTGCATTAGGGAGGATTCCTCTTAATCCTGCCTCCCACTTCCCTCCCTGGGGCCCAAAAATCCTATTCAAATTTGCTTAAGATCAGTGGAGTCTGAGGCCATTTTCTCCATGCACAGCCTCAGCTCCCAGCCCTGTCCAACTTTGCCTTAATTTCAAGGGGGCATCCAGACAAATATCATGCAAGTCACCCCATTTCCCTTTCTGTCCATGAATAAGACTTTATTCACACGTGGGTTCCATACAATCAAGAGATTCTTCCAAAACCCTACAAGAAATGCCTTAACAGCAAAGCATTGAAACCGCCCCTTGAAGACACCACCAACCTCCTTTCTGTAAACCATAGTACCAGAAATCCCAGGAGGTGTACTGGGTCTTCTTATGAAACACACACACCTCCACTATGGAGCATGACCAGAAGGTGACCTCTCACTACACCAGCGAACACGTACAACACAGTGCACTGAAGAATCGTTTCATAAAAAGACATTTTAAAAAGGAACCGACTTCATCGTTCATCACAGGAGAATATAAAAATAAACTGCAACATATCTGCATGAGGTAATGTAACACAGCAGATACGCTCAAGCTGCAGGTAAGATAACCAGAGGCTGAGCTCAGCCCAGCTCTCTACATGTCTGGAGCACATCATGAAGCTGGGAGGTGAAATGAGGCCCTGGTGTTACAGATGCATTTCAGGTAGACACTCAGAAATCCAGAATGAGCCGAACTCACCTGTAATAGTTCAGGTGATGTAATTCTTGTAATAAAGAATTACATAAGAACAAGTAGCAGCCTGAACCCAGAAATTCAATAGCTTTCCAGAACTTTACTCTTTAAGTTTAAAAAAAAAATCTGTTTTCCAAATCCCTAAAATTAGCTCACAGACGGCACCAAGAAATTCCACCAACTTGGAATGCCCAACTTCAAATTGCTCACGCTCCTAGAAATGAGAATGTCGGGCCATGTCATCTCCCACCCTCCTTCCCTGTTCCACAAGAGCATAAATGCATCTATGCATAAGCAGATTTGGAGCTTGGGTATTTCAGACACCCACAAACATGGCACTGCCGCTGTAGGCTTTCCTAGGGAAAATGCAAGTTTATAGAGCAGAGTGAAAAAAAATTAATCACAGCCTAATTAATGAAGAATGACTTAATAAATGTTTGTGAAAAACAGTTCTCAATATGCAACACCATTTAAAGTAATTT
Source organism: Spermophilus citellus (assembly GCF_964194105.1). NCBI lineage: Eukaryota > Metazoa > Chordata > Mammalia > Rodentia > Sciuridae > Spermophilus > Spermophilus citellus. The sequence continues at coordinate 97,373,922 of NC_138187.1, forward strand.
TAAAATGCAGTATCTAGCCGAGCACAGTGGTTGCACACCTGTAATCCCAGTAGCCTAGGAGGCTGAGGCAGGAAGGATCTGGAGTTGAAAGCCAGCCTCAGCAAATTAGCTAGGCTCTAAGCAACTCAGTGAGACCCTAAGTGAAATACAAAACAAAGGGTCTAGGGATGTGGCTCAGTGAATGAGTGTCCCTGAGTTCAATCCCCAGTACCGGGGAGGGGGGGGGGGGACAACACAGGAATATGGTATAAATACACACACAAAGGGATCTAATCAGCCACAAAGAATAAAATCATGGCATTTGCTGGTAAATGGATTGAGATGGAGACCACCATGCTAATAGAAATAAGCCACCTCAAGGGTTGAACATTCTCTCAGGTGTGAAGCTAGAGAGAAAAATGGAACAAAGGGAGATCAGTAGAGTAGAAACTGGAGACCAGTGGGGAAGGAGGAGAGAAAGGAAAGGGGAAGTCCTGGGGAAAAAGTTGGCCAAGTTGTGTTATGTGCATGAATGTCACAATGCATTCCATTTTCTTATGCAGCTACAATGTATCCATTAAAAAAATATACCAAATAGAAGATCAATGTAGTAAAGGGAGGGGCTCAGGGGAGGGAGGGAGGATGGAAGTGAAGGAAACTGTCATATGCATTAGTGAACATGTCAACATGAGCCCCACTATTGTGTACAACTATAATGCACTAAATTTTTTTTAAAAAAAAAGATAATCTTAAACTCTACCACACAAAACAAGCATGACAACTATTCCACTGAGTTGGCTTGTATCAGAAATCAATCCATCTAGTCCTCTGGATGGAAGATAAGATATCCCAAAGTAAATTTAAATTAAGTACTAAAATATGAAAGTGCAGAGATGTTCCATATCCAGCCCTTGTATTTAGGCTAGTTGTCTACAAACTACCCTCTGCAATGCTGCCTTAAGATACTGTGAACATATGATCATTTTCCTAGCAGCTTTCAGAATTCTCATTAAAGAAACAGACAAGATAGTCGGGCATGTCACACATGAAAGGTGCGACAGTTGGGCACTCACCAACTTGCCCACGTTTAGGTTCTGAACAGACCTCATGCCCACATCACCTACTCTGCACACGGTTCCAATGCCCTGCACCTCGGGGCATATGTGGTGAAGAGCCACCCTAGCATGGTGGCCCGCAGCCATCAATTCCATTTTGTCCAAACCGCCATAGCCTTCAGCGCCACAGTACTGGTGGCATTATCTAAAACTGTCAGTGAGACGTACAGAGCGTGCATCAGTAGAAATCGTCTGGGAACAGGTGCTGGGGACAATCAGACCAAGTCAGAGGTAGTCAGTGAGATACTAGTCATGGTCAGGAAGGACCACATTGACAGGAACACCAAGCAGTGTTCACAGGGAGATCATCATGATATTTCTCTCGGGAACAGAGTCCTTTCTCCCTCTCCCCTCCCTATTAATACTGTGCCAGATGATCTCCTGCTTTTGCATTTTTTTTTTAAATCATGGCTCTATTGATGTGTAATTCACATACTGCACAATTCGCCCATGTGAATTATGTAGTTGAGTATTTTTTTGAAAAATTTCCCCCAACTTCCCCAGGAGAATCAACCCTACCTACCAGCAGGCCCCAGCCGGGTGCAGGCAAAATACCTAGGTCTCCATCAGAGACCAGATATCCACCAATCCTTGCCAAATCTGACGTGAGCCAAGTAATCTGGGAAAGGGGCCCAAATCATTCAGTCACACACAAGAAGAGGGCCGATCACGTCTTCCCTCTTCTGGTGACCTTGTTCACCTCGTCTCTGTCCCACATTTCCAGGGTCACGCCCTAGACCTTACCAGAAACAACCCCTCCAGGACCTCGCTTTTAAGCATCCCGTCCTCACGGGCCCCGTGCACCACTGCTCTGACCCTAGACCTCACGTGCCTTGATCTTGACACGGGCCACCACCCCTTTTCCTACATCCACATTCCTCTCCCCACTCAGGTAAGTCATAAGCCATCATCTCACCACTCCTGAGGCACCCCGAGTTCCCGACTGCTGTTCTTCCCTTGCCTGATAAAACCCATCCCTGGTTAACACAACAAAACCACCTCGACCTAAACCCCAAACTAAGTGAGGCCTGGGGAATCCTCGGCCCTCCCACGCCACCCCACACCGTTTCATTTTCCCTCAACGTTCCAACACTTTCTCAACCCTCCTCTCAGGGGACGACGGCGCCTGTTTCACTGAGAAACTAGAACCAAACAAAACAATGCCACAGTTTCCCAGTAGTCACAGTAACTACAAATGTTCTTGACTTGTCTGTTGTAGACACCAGCGAACACCTCTGTTAGATCTATACCAATGAGGAAAAGTGCTGGGGGACTGACCACATCTTCTCTTAAAAGAGAAGCAAATTTCTAATTTACTCTCCCTCCAAAACCCAACAAAGAAAAAAAAAAAGTTGCTCATTAATTTGGTTCACAAATGCAAATTCCTAAATAGCAAAAGTCAAGAAATGGTAATACATGAAAATCATATTACATTACTTGTTATAGTAATGCAAGCATAGCTTAACATTCAGAAAATCAGTATTGTTTACCACATTAATAAAAGTGAGAAATCAAAACACTCTTATGCTTTAAATTGGGCATGTCTCCCAAAAGCTCGTGGGTTATGCCCTGCAGCAACGTTCAGAGATAATGAGATGAGATTAGGAGAGCTCTGGCTTCATTAGTGGATTAATCCATTGGGTGGATTAATAATTTGAATGGACTACTGGGAAGTAGCTGTAGGCAAGTGGGGCCTGGCCTGCTTTCTCCAGAAAGTAGGTCACTGGGCATGTGGCCTTGGATGACATCTGTCCCTGGCCCCTTCCTGACACTCTCTGCGCTTCCTGGCTGCCATGAGCCGAGCTGCCTTCCTCCACCACCTCTTCCACCATAAGGTACTACCTCACCTCAGGCCCAGAGCAATGGCGTCAGCTGACCATGGACCAAGACCTCTGAAGCCACGAGCCAAGATAAACTTCTCACTTCTCCTCTTATGAGTATTCTGGTTACAGTGACCAAAAGATGACCAAACACAAATGTCTTCAAAAATAAAAACATTGATAAAACCAATACCCATTCATAATAAAACCCTCCTCAACCTGACAAAGAGCATATACAGAGACAGAAACCACTGCCCCACACGGTCCACACGGTCACCATCACGGTCTCTGGCCTGCAGTTACTCAAAGGGGGTGTGAAACCAACCGAGAGGGTGGGAGCAGGCTCATCCTCAAGCCTTGTCCCCAAGTGCCCCTCCAGCTATATACTCACACTCTGTCTTAAGGCTCCCTTCTAATTTCTCATCATTTACTCTTCCTGGGCTTAAGAAGGGTATTGTTTAATTGCCGAGTTACATTAAAAAAAAATCCAAATACTTCCAGTTTCATTCCATTTTGAACACAGAATATACTTTGTGAATTCACCCTTCCTAGTTTTACTTATGACCCGGAATATGGTCAACTCTGATAAATGCCCATGAATACCTACAGAGATCTTGTATTGTGATGTTGGGTGTTTTATAAATGTCATTTACTTAGAATACTGTTGAAATCTTGTATCCCGATTTGCTGTTTCACTTATTGAGGTAGGGGCGTTGAAAAGATCCAAATAGAACTGCAGAGTTCTCCATTTCTCTCTTTCAGTTCTACCCATTTCTCTTCTCCTTCGTGTATTCTGAAGTTCTGCCATTAGATTTAAGTACGTTTAAAATTATATCTCCATAATGAATTGATGCCTTCATCATTACCAACGGAATGCAGGAAAAATCCATTTTACTTGAGCACATTTTACCATTTCCTGCACTCCTCACTCTTCACATTGGTCCCATCTGACACCACCATCCTCGTGCACCTTGAATGCCATTAAAATTTCCTAGGTGCTGATCTGGTGGTAACGCACTTCCTCACCTTTGTTTGTCTGAAGTCTTTGTCTTCCGTTTGTAAAAGGTAAGTTCCCCAGGCAAATAGTGAAGTGAAGAGGTGTGTGTTGTTCTGCTCCCCAGCCCTTGAAGGATATCACACCGTGGTCTGGCTGGGAAGCTGAGAAGGCAGATGTCACCATCACCTCTATTCCTGCTGTGGAGTTAGTCTTCTGTGTGCCTTCAAGATTTCCTCTTTGGGTCTCCAGCTCAATGGCCACATCCATCTTCAGTGTGTTTTTCCACGTACTTGTCCTGCTGGGGCTTTTCAAAGCTTCTTGGCTATGTGATTTGGAGCCCGAGTCCAGCTGGAACTCCAAAGCTGAAGGCTGCAGCAACCACTCTCAGGTTAGGCTCATGGGGAAGAGAGACCCCGACACACCCCAGAGCCACCGGGCTCCTCACCAAGCTCAGCTCAACTTTGTACAGTGACATCTTGAAAAGGATGACTTTTATTTGTGAATTCAGTAGTTCCCATGCCACCCAATCCAAGGTCTTGCTTTCTATGGATTTGGTATTCCCCAGACTTGGAAAAATTCTGAAATAAACTACTCATAAAATTTAAATTATAGCATACTGTTATAACTGCTCTATTTGATTGTTATTGATGCTAATCTTTTACTGTGCCCAAGTAATAAGTTGAACTCTACCACAGGTAGGTTTACACAGAATAAAAGAGCATAGCAAGGATTCAATATTATGCAGTTTCAAGCATTTGTGGGGTATCTTGGAACAGTCCCACGTGGATAAGGGAGCATCAATGGAAACCAAAGACTCTTTTTACAAATGCTAAATTTAAGCCAAAATGGGCGCAAAAGGAGAAAGTGAAATTTATTGTGATATTTATTTTCCTTCTCACAAAGGACCCTGATTTGAACACTGATTTTTCATCAAATTTGGTAATATTCTAAATGCACTTGAGGAATTTAAGACAGAAACCATGTCATTAATATTTTAATAATTTATCTGTTTCAGTCTACAAATAAATTTTAACCTTTCCAAACTCAAAAGCATTCTCACAATGGGAAAATCTCTTGAAGGGTCCCTCACTGTTGTGATTTCCATAAAGAATAAAGCAGTAAATCACAGGATCTGCAATTTTTTTTTAAATCAGCCTTTATCGTATCAGTTTGTTTTCCCTCTGTGGCTGATAGTCATGGGCATCAAACCAAAGTCACACAGCTCAGCAGATGAGAATCTAATAAATTCAGAACCTCTAAAAGATGCCCTATGATCACTTGCAACCCCCAAACCTCTGTGGCCTGGTCACAGCAGTCTTTAAAATACCTTCCCAGCCAGGCACAGTGGCCGTTTCTGTAATTCCAGCAACCAGAGAGGCCGAGGCAGAAGGCAAGTTCAAGGTCAGCCTAGACAACTTAGTAAGGCCCCGTCTCAAAATTTAAAACTATATTCCCAGCTTGGGCCACATAAAATAGTGCCACTAAAATACCAACCAGCCAGATATCTCTCAGCTCCTCCTGGCCCCTCATTCAGGACTCATAGTTCTTTCTAGCAAATCCCAGCAACTCTCTGCAAAATGAGCATGCTAACTTCACATCAGTAGGGGGAGACCTCACTTCCCTTGAATTCATTTCCACTATAGTTTAATTCTGAGCCTCAGCCTTCCAAACTGCTGGTTTTCTCTAAGTTGAAAAATCTCCAGGCTTCAGATTTCCTTATTTTACAGTAAAAAGCTCACCTCTTGCATGAATTGAAGTCATCGTCATGTCAACACACATGTGTTTTTCCAGAACTAGAGCCTTTAGAAAGTAGAATGATCTAAGCTCAAGGACAGTGAGGCCCGCACAGGAATCCATTCTTCTCCCTAAAATGCCCATATCCATCATCCCCAGAACCTGTGGATGTTACCTATTGGCAAGGTAAGGAACGGCCACAGATAGAGGAAGCAGAATTAACCTAGGGTCAGAGTGTCGGGATGCAAGAGACTTGGTTGTCTTTGGTGATGAATGGGGCCAAGGAATGTCAGCAGCCACCAGACACTGGAATAGGCATGGAAACAGCCTCTCTGAGAACCTTCAGGAAGAACAGACCTGCCTTGATGTTAGCCCAGCAAAACCCACCAGGGACTTCTGAACTACAAAATAGAACAAATATTCAAGCTACTGAATGTGTGGTGATTTGTTGCAGTAGCAACAGAAGACTAAGCAGGACAGTGAGGTCCCCATTCCCCACAGCAATCAAGCAATACTGAGTAGTCAACTGAGAGGCAGCCACCAATTCGACCCCTTCACCAAGAAGTTGGAATAAGCAACAGCTACTTCTCCTTCCCTCTCAAAGGGTCTATAAACAAGAGTAGGTTGAGAGTCCCTATCTGAAACACTGGGATTATTGGATCTTTTCCAATTTTGGAATATTTGAATACACATAAAGACTATGAAGAAGGGGCCTAAGTCTAAACACAAAGTCTGAAGGTAATTTTATACAATATATTAAATAATTCCTTCTGTTTTGACTGCACCCCATCACATGAGATCAAGTGAGAATTTTTCCACTTGGGGCATCATATTGTTTTGGACTTTTGGGGTGCTGCAGATTTTGAGATTAGGGATGCTCAGCTTGCATTCCCCCCACCCCTCGATTCCTAGACCTGGAGTGGCTGACAGGTTTGGAGCAAATCATTGCAAAATAGCCCACAGACCAATGGCCAGACGCCAGCTTTTTCCCCCCATTACCCCACCACTCGCCCACTCCCTGTAACTCTGCTCTCCCTGGGTGCAAGCAAACTCCCTGTGTCCAGAAGTCTGCTCAACATCATTCACAATTATGCAAGACAAGGAAGAATATCCTCCCCCTGGAGGAAAGGCTATGTGCCGTTACCCACATCGGAGCAGTGCTTCACAGTAGTGAGTGATAAACCCAAGGGTGGTCTTCATTGCCTTCTAAGTAATATGATAGATTCGAATACAGCAGGAAACACAAGCAAGCACCAGAACAGGGCTAGTATATTTCATGGCTTTTCTTGTTTGGGTTCTGTGCAGAGCTGAATGTGGCCATGCTGCTGGATCACCATGCAAAATGCAGCCTCAGTACGCATCATAACCCCCGAAGTCTGAAAGCCACTGGTCTGGACAGGAGCACCATGGTTCAATACGAACAGTACACACAAACATTGCAATACAGGGTTTAGCAGAATTGCATCGTACCATTGCTGTAGCAGGGACACCTGTTCGTTATGTAACTTCAAGGAAGATAAAAATGCTGTTTCATCTCAGTCCCTGGCAATTTTATTTTAGACATATATATGGTTTTTCATTTAAAAAGTTTTTTTCTTACAGAAAATATATTATTAGCTTGCAATAAAAATGACTCGAGAAAGCAATGGAATATTTGCAAATAACTTAATCTTGTCAACAGTCTCACACACAAACACAAAAAAAAAATCAGTCACATCTGCAGTTCCTGACAGAAATCCGGTGGCCTTCCCACAGTCATGGAGCCCCTCCTGCCTTCACACAGGATCCCGGTATTGGCCAGGTTGTTGTGAGCTGAGGGAAGCCTTCAGAGTTGCTCCAGCCTCCGTTTGCTCATCACATCCTTTGGTGCCATCGTTTTTGTGCATGTTCCCTTTTCACTTTCACCTTTTGAGAAGGAAGTGTCACTGTTAAGCCTTTCCTCACCAAGAGACTCTTCTCCTCAGCTCAGCAAGCAGCTCATAGGAGGGACCTCACTGCCACTGTGGCTCTCACCAAGCAATCACCTCCTCTCTGCGGTATTCTCATCAGCATCCCAACCTGCTGCCCCAACAACCCCTATATTGCAGCAACTATCACCAATCCAACCATGAATCCCCCACCAGTGTGTTCTCCCGTGAGGCCTGACAAAGATGTTGAACCCAGAAGCAGCCAGGCAAGCTGCCTCTAGGGTGATTGCTGCTCCCAACCCCAAAACAGTATCTGGAGGAAACAGCCATTGAACTCATTTTGTCTCCACATCAGTGAATCATCACCCATTAAGTTTTTTTCTGAATCTCACAGCTTAATTTCCCCAAGGATACCAAGAAAGATTTTTTTTTATATCAAATACACCACATCTGAGTTTTTCCCCCCTTATCTACAATGTTCCAATAATCTCTCCAATGCTATTTACAGGTCCAGAGGTCAGCCGCCATGCTTGTCTAAGTGAATCCATGGTGGTCTCTGGTGACTACTATTTCCATTTCTCAGGGAACATATTTGATTATCAGTTCAGAAAGACACCCAAGACTCAAAAAACACAGTCTACCATCTATAGACTTTAGTTCTCCACATTCTACCTCTCCGCCTTTCTCTGTAGTTCCTCAGTGGCTCATGATGGTGGGCCAGCAGCCTCCTTTAGAGATTCTGCAAAAATCCTAGGAGGAATCTGTACCAGGAAGCTAACTCCCCTACAGCTTGCTGTTTCCTTACTTCTCCTGGACTTTAATTTTCTTACAAAGATCTTTTTACCCTCGACAGCCTTTTCCTTGATTGAGAAGTAAAGTAGGAACTGGGTGCTCTATCTTCAGTTACTCTTTGGCTGAATGAGAGAATTTCTGTAAAATGCCAGCCATGGTGTTTGTTCTAAGCTGCTATTCAACAAAGTGTGGATTCTTCCCTTCCCCCCTCACCAGGAGCCAAAGTAATAGCCCCTTTCATTTTTCTCCTTGACCTACATAAAACCCAAAGACAGCGGCCGTGGCTGGTTTGCCTGCATTCTCAATTGCCAACCATATAAGCCCCACCTCTCAATTTATTCTTTCTCATGCCACCCTTTGGGATCAGCACCACACCTTCCGTACACACCACCTCTGTGTGCTACGGGGTCTGGGCGCACATGCACAATGATGAGCATTTTAAACCTGCAGCTGTGGGCTCCCACAGAAGGAAGCTCCCCCATCTGTCTGCCCAGAGACCTGCCCCTCTCCCAACTTAGAGGGTCATCCTGTTGCCACATGGGTCTCCAGACAGCTGGCAACAAGCAGGTTAGAAGGGCCTCATGCACACTGTCCTCACAGCCACTCCAAACTCCTTTCTGGAAAGTCCCCAACCCTCACCAGCCATTTTATACTTTGGAGCATCAAAGAGGGGTCAAAAGGAACAGTAAGGTACAAAGCTCAAGGAAGCTTCAGGAAGGAGATATGCTCCAGAGACAGCCAACAAGGTTCTAGCTTCTACCTTCCCAATGAGCAAACGGAGGCTGGAGCAACTCTGAAGGCTTCTCTCAGCTCACAGTTACCTCAGGCAGGAGCTCGATCAAACCATGGTGCTCAACCGACTCTGCACATCTTCTAGCTGCCATCTATGGAACAAAGGCAAGATTCCACACCCCCAAACTCTCCCCTGCATGGTCTCCTAGACTCACAGTGACCCTCCACTTTAAAGACGGGCTCACTATGTCTAATTTACTGCATTTCTGGCAGAAATTTGAGAGGAGCTAAGCAGTCCAGGGTTGCTGGAATTCAAAGAATATTTCTCAACCACTATGGTTTAAGAGGCTTAAGTCACAGCAAATGCCTGATAAACATCAACTCCTATGTATCAGGAAATGAGACCTGAAACAAATAGATCACCTCACTCCTCTCCCCAATACCCCAATGATGAAGAAAAAATGACTATTAAGCCAACCTACAGGTGAGAAGACTGAGGGTCACAGAAGTTGATATATTAGCTAGAGGACATGAAGCTAAGTGAGGCACAGGAGCCAAACCAACTAGTCTCAGCCCAAAGATCATAAAAATATACATTTCCCTATTCTACCTCAACTTTAGAGCACACAGGACTGCTTGGCCAAAAAGCATTTGCCTAGAATATCACTTGATAGCATCTATAACATGGCCAAAGTCCAAGTCCGAATAAAAGAGATGAGGTCCAGTGGTCAGAAGATAGAGATGTGGTATCAAGAGCCAGACCTACGAATCTGGGTGAACAGCCTTCCTCCAGGCCTCCCTGGAGCTGGCCGGCACTGGGGGACAGGCCTGCCCTTCCCTCAGCAAAGCCTGCTTCTCCAGCCCGACTTGAACCACAAAGAGCCTTCCTTCCATTCATCAAGTTGCAGCTTCCAAGTAAATGCAAAGTCCTTAGTGAGGCATCCCTGGAGCCTGGCCAGTCCATCTGATGCTGCACCTGGACGTCTGCCCCTGGACACCTGGGGCCCAGCCGGCCATGACCAGCCTTAGCATTCAGAGGCGCAAGCAGGTGCATCAAGATGAGAACGCTCACAGGCCCCCAGTTCTGACCACCACCCACTGCAGGCTGTGAAGGCCGCCTTCACTAAGAGCCGCAGACTGGGTGGCCAACTTCCACGACTCACCACCTTGCACTCCCACACACACGAGACCCAGGTGTCCACAGGTCGGCTTTTTTGGAAGGACCTCCCGTCTTGCAGGTGGCCACCTTCTGTGTCCTCGCAGAGCCTTCTCTGCATGAGCTCTCTTGGTACCCTTCTCTTCTCTAGAGGACGCCAGTCCTACTGGATGAGGGCCCTACGGCATGACCTCATTTGACCTTATACCTCTTTGAGGATCCTGTCGGCAAAAATCACACTGAGGTCCTGGGTTAGGGCTTCAACAGAGGAACTTGGAGAGGATGTAAGTCAGCCCGTCACCCACCTTAGAGATGAACTCTACCCCTCACCCCATCTCTTACAGAAGGTTTGTTCTTCCTTTTCATGAGAATTATTAAATACTTAATATTAAATACTAAATATTAAATACTTAATATTCAAGTGATTATGATCAGTAATAAAAAAGGAAAAATCCTTTAAATAGATAACCCCATGGACCCCACAACTCTACATGCATAGATTTACTCTCAACACTTAACAGGGAATCCATCGCATCCGAGTCTGGGAGCCTCCTAAATGCCCAACACTCAGAAGGACTAACAGTGTTTCAGTGGCATTCACAGTTACAAGAAATCACGTACCCAAACAGCATTCGACTTAGAAAACTGCTCACAACACACTACGAGGTTAAAAAATGTGTACTTCAAAAGGGTTTTTAATATGCCGATTTGTTAAATAGCATGCATATATGTGTGTAAAACACAGAAAACACACCATACTCATCTCAAGGAGGGTTAGGAAACATCTATTGCCTTTTGTTAATTTTTCATTTAATAAATAGAAAAAAAAAGTCTCCTTGGATGAGCCGTGTGCTCCTGGTCAGGCACCGCAAACCTTCCTCCCAGAGGCAGGAAGAAGGGGTCCATGCTGGGGAGTGACGCTGGCCAAATTCTATACTGTGCACATGTGACTATGACAGTTCCCGTCAAAGTGTACAAGTAGAATTCACCATTTAAAAAAGGAAAAGAATCTTTCTACCCCATGATGAGAGAATAGAAAATACTCTGAAGTGTTACAGATAAAGTCTTCAAAACACGCTGAAAACCAAGTCACTTATGTGTGTGTCCAAACTTTTTATTTTTCTTACTTTTAATTTTGGCAAGAACCACAAAGCCTAAGATTTGAATATTTTTATTTCAGCTTCCCAGGGCCACGCGTGGCATCCAGCACACAGCTGAGGCAGGTCACTGATGATAGCTGCAGTGGCTTCCTCCACCTCACACCTGTCTGTGGCCGCCACAGACCTCAGCTCTCGCAGGACCACTGTCCACTAGGGAGAAAGGACTACCACCTTCCCTAGTGGAGGTTCCCAGCCCAAGTTTCAGACATACCCAAGAAAATCTAATTCTCAAAATACCTCTCCAAAAAAGTCAATAAAACTCAATTGATTTCAATTTAAAATATATGTACAAAAATGTATATTCCTCCAGGTTCTTTGGAAATGGGAGAAGAGGTACTTGCAGTTATTTGTGTATAGGTTGCAAAACACAAAAGGTTGAAAATTGAAACAAGAGCCAACCAGTCGCAGACCCTATCTCCTCCTAAGGTCGGCCACTATCCCCATCCCAGGCCCAAGGACCTATTTAGACTCACTGCTGAGTCCACTTCACGCTTCAAGTGTCATATGTGGGTTTCTCTCCTTTTTCTTCCTCTTTTCCTTCTCCCCCCCACTCCCTAACCATAGGGGAAGCGAGATCAACATTCTTCCCACCCTAGGCCCCAAGAAAATAAGGAACCTAGTTCTGGGACCTGGTCCCAGTGGAGCCGAGTAAGGGCCTCTCAAGGGCCCCATCTGGGCATTGATCACACCTACTGATGGTCATACCACCCAGAGCCTGACCATAGATCTCTTTAAAAGCCCTCTGTTGCCCCTGGGAATGGGGGCAAGAGCCTTGGAGACAGTAGCCACCTGCTCTGCCCATTTCCCAGCACATAATGGAATTTCTTTCTCTCCAAACTTTGTACTCATGATGGGGACCAGCATTAGGAACAAGGAGAGAGCTTTGGGTATCAGCGAGAGCAAGTGTGTCCACCACCCTGCCGCCCTCCAACCCAGCCATGTCTAGCTGTCACACAGGAGTGGTGCTCCTCCCCTGACCCTGTCACCTGGGGAGGCCAGTCAGAAGTCACTGAACCTGCCCCCACGGCCTCACCCCTCCTGCCCACATAGCACCCTGGACTCCTCAGTGCTGCCTGCAGCTTCCTGGCAATTTGCCTCTCTCCTTTCTGGTTCTCTCCTCTCTTGCCCTCGCCTCGCCTCCTGCTTCATCTGAGGAGCTTCTGCTTACCTTCCTGGTTCCAGGCCTTCCTCCACCTACGCTTGCCGAGGCTCCCCTGCCAGGTCTGGGAACTGAGACCACGTGCCTGCACTGCCACCGTGTGATGGTTAAAGCTTCATCAACTCCACCAGGGCCCGAGGTGCCAGGTGCAGCGTTCTCCCAGGTGTCCTGTGAGGGTGTCTCCTGACAAGGTCAACACCCCTCTCAGACACTCAGGAGGCTTTCCTCCCTTATGTATGTGGACATCATCCAACCCATGGAGGCCAGAACAGAAGAGAAAGCAGAGGGAGAAATCTGCTCCTAACTGAACTGGGACACCTCATCTCCTCCAGGTCTGGGATGTACACCATCACCCCCTGTGACTCTCAGGCCTTTGTAGTCAGAGTACCACCACCAGCTTCCCTGGGTCCCGAATTTGCAGAGGACAGATTGTGGAACCATCCTGTCCCCACAACTACATAAGCCAATTACTCATAATAACTCGAGACACTACAGAGATATGTATTCTGCCTCTCCAGAGGGTGCCTTCCAATACAATCCAAGTACCTCTTCTCATGTCTGCCTCTCCATCAGACCATATCCCCTGGCTCTGGGCAGGCAAGGAGTCTTGGGCAGTCAGCTGTGACTCTCCAAGGCCCACAGATAGATCCTCAATGGAGGAAGCACAGAAGGACTCATCTACCTTCTCTGCTCTCCCCAGTGGCAACAGCATCCACCTCGTGGGTAAGTTGCCAACATACCCTGCCACCTGTCTCCCTTCTTCTGTTAAAGGACAAAAACACCTGCCCTGCCCCTCTTTGCAGAGTTTCATGATAATCAGCAAAGAAGGCACACAGACACTCTGGGAAACTAATTCTTAAGTAGAAGATTTGCAGGTTCTGATAGCATAATTGTAGGCTTTAAGATCACGTGAAATAATCTTTTGACCCTACTAAATTCTCAGTTTTCTCACCTTTTCTCAGAAGTCCACATTCATTTCACATTTCAGCCATTGAAGAGAAAACACAAGAAATGTGTTGTTCAAAGTAAGGAACTAAAACACTCAGAACAAATGGGCGATTTTGTAACATCAAAATCACATTCAATCTGGTTTACTAGATTCGGCTTAATTAACAAAAAAAAAAAAAAAAACAATCTTTGGAACATAGTTTCACATTTTCCAAGTTAGCTCTGCAGGGTTTGAAACACCAAGGCTCATAGTCAGCTCTTGCCCAGAGGGGCAGACATTGACGATCACACTCATCGAAGTCAAGATGAATTCCAATGTTTGGGGCTCCATCACGTTGTGTGTGTGAAGTGAACTTCTGTCTTTGGTAGTAATTACCACAAAATCAACTTCATTTCCAAAGAGAATATTTCCTCATGGGGAAAAAATTGCTATCACATTTCCTTTCAAAACAAAAAGTTCCCCCAAACACTCTTGGGCTCCCCTTAGGCAGCCGGAGTCTCCCCTGGTGAGGGACTGGAGCCGACTCAATTCCAAAGGCTCCCAGGAACCAGCTGTGCCTCTCAGAGACCTGTGCTACCCAGGGAATGGACAGTGCCCAGGAAGCAGTAGCTCACCCCAGGGCAGGGGCTGCCTCTGGTCCTGGAGCCAGGAGGTATGGTCCCCTGTCCTGCCACCATCCCCACATGATGAGCAGGGGTGGAGGGAAGGCCCTCACATGGCTTTCCTCCTCACTATTGCCTGGCCTCCTGTCCCCTCCTCCCCCTTGGGGGTTGCATCTCAAAGTCTGGGAGCTACCTGCAGTCCTACTACTTGGGGTGCTGACCTTCCTTCTCCAGGTATCCTGGACCATCGTCACAATGGGATCCATTCAGGATCCCAGTCACCCTCTACTCCAAGTGCCTACACCAAGACCAAGGCAACCAGAATACCTGCTGCCATAGAAGGCAAACGTCACTCCAATCCCATTTGACAGACTAAGGAAGCAGCAGAGGCTGGAGGTATGGAGCAACCTGCCCAGGTCAGAAGTGACTGCAGCTGGGGTCTGCAGGGGTCTACAGGGGTCTTTACTCCAGACTGCCCTGCCCAGATCCATGGTTTTCCCAGATTAGTATTTCTCCATGGAGCGATGCTTTCTCCACCTGGGTCTTCACTCCACACAGAATTTCCTGAAGGATTTCCTAGAGTCAGACCAGTGGAAGACTAGAGGCTCAATTTCTCTATTACTTTTGAAGATTAGAATTTTTGCCGTGCAAGGGATCAAACCCAGGGCCTTGCATGTGCTAGGCAAGTGTTCTAAAGCTAAACCAACAACCTCAGAGCAGCTCCTTTTAAATCCAAGTATTTCCATGTTTCTCAGTGTCCAAATCCTACTGTGTCTTTAAAAGCTGTTCTTATAGTCTATACTGAGCTTAATTCAGCATCACTTCCCCCAAGTGGGCCTGTGATTACATCATTATCAAAGCTTAGGGTGGTGGAATATCTTATTAACCAAAGGTATATTTCTATAAAATGTAAGGCTAAGATACTGAACATTCAGTTTATAAATTTAAAAGGTTTTGATAAGTAAGCATATGTAAACAAAGGAAAAAATTGTTAGCCTCTGCACCACTCCTCATAACCCTGAGAGGGCCAGGGCTCTTCCAGGGGTCCCTGTCCCTTTGACACTCCCCCTCCCCCCCAAAAAAGGTCCAAACAAAACAAGAATTACCATACAATATGGTGTGAACCAATTCCCTTTGTTATTATTTTTTTCCCAGGCATATCTACATTTAAAAATAAGCTGTTTTGTGAAATGAAGTCTGCCCCTATATAAAGAAACGCCCAGCAGACCTTGTGCTAGTTGGGAGAAGAGCAGAGAACAGAAGAAGTTGTGGGCGTGCTGAGACAGGAAGGACAGAGCAGGATCTCACCAAGGCCACCTGTTCTGCCCGAGTCCAGGGCCCTCCGTTCTCTTCCCTCAGTTCCATACCTACAGGCACGAATCCCAGAGCAATGCCACATCTTAATTCTTACATAATATGTAACAATAGCACACTCAGAGCCGTTTCAGTAAGTGTGCTGAAGTCATCTACCACTCCGTAGGTAGAAGCCTACTGAATCCCACCTCAGAAGGTGGCTCTATCCATTTGCCTGCAAAATTCTGGTACTCTCCCTTTCTCAGAAGTGTGCTACATGGATTTTTTGTTTCTATTCCACACATTGATGAAGCGTCCACTGTAGGCCAGAACTGTACAAGGCCCTTGGGTTGCAACAACTAGTGGGATCAGAGTCTGGCCTCTGGGGTCAGGCACACCTTTAAAGGGCCCCCAAGACAGAGTCCTGAAAAAGGAAGGCCAACCCTGTCCTACTGTGTGCAGGAGAAAAGCCCCCCTTCTGAGCTTCTCAGAACTGAACCTCAGAAACCATTCATACCTGGAAAGCAGGGGCTCGTTCTAGATCCTCCTGAACACTGTGTTTAGGAGGTGGAGCCAGAGGCGCACGCTGCCAGGGTATGTGAGTGCAGCCCTGGCAAGGTTCTGTGACGCTTCTTCAATAAATATTTATGTTATGCTGAGGCTCTGCAAGGTAGGCACTTAGGGATACAAAGGCAAACAACCAAGACGCAGGATTAAGGACTCACCAGCCAAACACAAGACGGACGGCAAATTACACAATGGAGCATAAACCAAACGCCAGCCAGGAACCCCATTGTTATTTTAAAAGTCAGCTGCATGTCAGAGGAGAATCATGGTCCCCATTCCCAAGAGGCATATGTCCTCATGGGAAGATTAGATCAAATAAACACGGGTCCCAGAAACTTCAAGCCATCATCATTACTTTGTGGGGGCTGGAGAGGCCAGCCTTCCATGGGGGGAAGCATTCAGTCACCTAACCCTAGGAACCTCCCTTCCTAGGAAGGGGTGAGCCATTAGCCGATTTTTTTAATACCACAGTTTAGAAAGCAGTGGATGGAAGTTCTTCTCTCTAAAGGGGGAAATGCTTAGTGGAAAAGGTAGACAAGAGACAAGTTTAAGATCAGAGAGAGAAGAGACAGAGAGAGCGCATCCTCAGGCCACCACCCTTGGTTGAGTGGGGTGTTGGGTGGGGTGGACGCCACAGAGACCCAAGCAGGCACCATGCTTCCATTGAGCTTCCCGGAGAGTGCAGCACCTCTACAAGGTATCAGAAATTCTGTCCCATAGGTCCATCCTCACTAGGGCTCCCACAGAGCTTCATCAGGGCATGAATCAGACCTCAGGACTCAAGAGCTTCCTGTGACCCTCAGTGTATAATGGTATCAAAATGGGTTCTGCCGTCTTGTGTCACTAAAGAATTCATAAATTTTTATTTTTTTTTATTGGTTGTTCAAAACATTACAAAGCTCTTGACATATCATTTTTCATACATTAGATTCAAGTGGGTTATGAACTCCCATTTTTACCCCAAATACAAGTTGCAGAATCACGTCGGTTACACATCCACATTTTTACATAATGCCCTATTAGTAACTGTTGTATTCTGCTACCTTTCCTATCCTCTACTATCCTCCCTCTTCATAAATTTTTAAAAATGAGCAACAACTGAAGACAATCCCAAGGACGGCAAGGTCCCCCTTCTGGGTTAGCCATTCTCTTCCATTTCACTCTCAGGACTGGAAACCTACACTTTCCCTCCGACCACCTGCAGAACCACAGCCTCAAGCCAAGGGCCACCCCCATCACACCACCAATCCACCCCTACCCCTGAAATTCTGTCATTCACCAAAGGCACTATTGATGTAGGAAAGGAACGAGTCATCACCATTCCCCCATCAAGGGGACTGCCGCTCCTCCATCCTCCTTTAGAGAGAAAGGACAAGAAATACAACAACCCAAACATGCTTTCCTACAAATGACCAGACAGGTCCAGGGCCACAAACCTCGACACCAGGCTTCTCCCTCTCCCATAGCAGCCCAACACAGCAACATCAGAACTTACCTAACAAGGGCTGGGGCTGCAGCTCATTGGTAGAGCGTCCGCCTCGCATGTGTGAGGCACTGGGTTCCATCCTCAGCACCACATAAAAAATAAAGATTTTTGTGTCCAAGTACAATTAAAAAAAAATATTTTTTAAAAAAGAACTTACCAAACAAATGTGCATTCACTTAGTCTCTCACCCTGGACCAGATGCTCTTGAGCACTTTGAATCTAGAGAACACAGGCCCCCGCAACTGAGCTACTTGAAACGCGGCATCACATTTGACCTTGATAATGTCACTGAACTCTCAAGCCTTAATAAAAGGGGGACTTCAAAACCAAGCTTGCGAGATTGTCAGATTCAACTGCCAAGGCAAGCCCCCTGCAGCAGGGCAGCAAGAGCAGAAGCAGCACGTGGATGTTGACAGATTCAGAAGCATCCAGCTCCACGGCTCCAACACCTCACAGAAGGGCACATCCGTGAAGATTCAGAGCACTGGTACTGGGGCGGGGCTGGGGGGGGGGGGAAGCAATGCTCTGGTAGCAGGAGCACAAAGGAGCACTGTTTACCTGGGAAGGGAGCCAGTGCACACCCACCTGAGGGGTTTGCCAGCTGTGCCCAGAGCCTTGTCCTCCAAGGGCAGAGCCCAGACCGGCAGCATCACTGAGAGGGAATGTGTGAGAAACATCCATCCTCAGCTCCCACCACAGAGCCACCAGGGCCAGAAATCTGCCTTTTAACAAGCCCTCCATGGAATTCTGAAGCCTGACTTCCCAGGTGAAAAAAGTCAAGAGTACAGAAAAGTCCACTGTATTTTCCTGTAGTGCTAAAAGGAAGATCAGTAGAGTACAAAGCATGGTCCACACCCCCAACCCTGGAAAGCAGGGCCAGGGGAATCTGAATGCTCTGCTCAGCAAGGGGGTGCAGCTGACTGCAGGGTGCCAACTGTGCATCCGTCTTATGAGAGCTCAGGAACCTGTTATTTGGGAAATTCTGTGACTGCTCAAAGCTCAGTGAACATTGAGGATGGCATAAAGCAAAAAGCCCTCAGAGGTGAGGCCCCCGGAAGCTGCCCATCAGTGGCACTGAGCATCTAACTTCCACTACGTGCCCCCTCCCCGAGCAGATGTTCAATTTCCCAAATCAATTGCATCACACCCCTGCTGCGGGGCCCTGTCGAGGAGCTGCTGCCAGCATACCACCCGCAGGCAGCAGGTGCTCCCCTGCCCAGGCCCATCATGCAGGCCCTTCTGGGAATCAAAAGTCTCAGCATGCTGGTGGTTTTCAACACACAAAGCACAGATCATCAGATATTGCTTTTAGATTTTCCAAAACACACAGCTAACATCACAGGGGGAAATATTCTTATCCAAAGCAATTGTCTGAGCACCTCCATGCCTGAATTTAACTGCAGGTTCTTGAACTGGGAGTGGGGGGGGTTCTTTTTCTGTCTTCTAAAATTTTTATTTCCCAATTAAAAATATAGAGGGTTGCATGGAACTTCCTTATTTCTTTGGAATTGCTTATGAACCTAAAGTTATTTCAAAATACAAGGAAAATGTATGTATCATCTGTATAGGGTTCAGTTTTCTCTTGGTTATTCTATTAAAAACACATATACACTGTTATGCTTTAAATATTAGTTGTCCCCTAAAACTCATGTGTGAGACAACCCAAGAAAGCCTTTGTGTCAAAGGACAGGTTTTGAGAGCCTCAACCTAATCAGTGAATTAATCCCTGATAGGAATTAACTTGGGTGGTGACCACAGGCTGGAGGAGGTGGATCATTGAGGGCATGCCTTTGGATATGTATTTTATCCCCAGTGAGTGGAATCTCTACTTCCTGGTGCCATGTTCCCGTCTACTTTCCTCTGCCACACCCTTCTGCCATGATGTTCTCCCCCACCTCAGACCCCAAGGAATGCAGCCTGCTGTTTATAGACTGAGACCTCTGAAACTGAGCCCCCAAATAAGGAGAACAATTTTAGAGGAGGAAAAGCTTATGTCTTTTGGTCCCAGCAGTATAAAAGCCAACTAAACACTCAAGAGGCAGGCCTCACAAGCCCTGGTTTCAGAATCCAACCCACTTGCTCACGGCCCTGTGAAGCAGGGGCCCTCCTAGCAGCCAAGACAGAGATAAAGGAGGGAGCAAAGCCTCTCGTCCAACCCCCACAAGCAGCCAGTCCCCTCGGCGCAGAAGCCGAGGCGGCTCCAAGATGCACAAGTGGAGCTTTCTGGTGGAAATCGTAAAGACCAGAGATGACAGGGGCCTCCGGAGACCCAGCTCCCAGACTTTCCCAATCACACAAATTGCCCAAGTGGTAAAGGAGACGCCCTTTCCCATTCCAGATTCCACAGTGAGGTATCTCCCACACCCAGCTCCCATGCAAACTCCAGGCCTCTCATCCCAGCCTTCTCCAAGGGGAAAGAGGGAAGTTCTCTAACAAATTTGGGAGCATCCTGGGCCCTGCTAGGCTCGACTCCATCCCTCTTCTAGTTTGGAAGTGCACTTCTGCAGTCTTCTGTTCTGTTGCCTTTCAGGGCCTCCAGGCCCTGAGGAGAGGGAGGGGGACTACTGGTTCCTCTGTGGACTTCGGCCTTCTTCCAGGAATTCAATTAGCAGCCTACAGGCCTAGCTGACCCAAGGCAACATCCTCCGGCAAAGCCAAGACATTCTGACCTCCCATTCGTCCTAGTCACTGCCCTTCCTCTCCATTTGTTGAGAACCTGAGCAGGAAAGAGGCGTGTTAGCCACTGGGCCCAAGGATTCCTCTAGCAGGTATGACTAACCAGCCAGGCCCCACCGGAGGAATAAACCAGCACCTGGAGCTTAGACAAGGAGCCTGGGAGAATCCTATTACCCAGGAAATTTGGTAAATAAAGAATATTCTAGTACTGAGTTCCCTGTTATACAAAATGGAGGGTAGAAACGATCCAGATTGCGCAGAGGTATTCAGCACCACCAGGAAGTTTAGCGCCCATTACTCTCACAGGGGAAATTAGAGCAACAGCAAGCTCAGGACTGGAACCTTCTCACCCAGAGGTGAAGCAGCCACACCCCGCACCTCCAACCCAGCAGAGTGGAGGCTTTTCAACAATGCTTCTGAGAAAAACCAGGAAGATTAAGGAGCATAAACCAGCCCAGGGACCACTGTGGGAAGGAGGGAGCAGCCTGAATGTGTTTAAGGGGACAATTGTCACCTGCTTTGGTCCAAGGGACCTCTGGGTGGAACATCTGGGCAGAACAGACTGATATTCTGACTGGGAAGGCAGCTCCCCCGTCAGTTGCCCAAATGTCACACCTCTGTGACCACACCAGTTCCCCAGGTAGACTGGGGCAACATCTTAGAGACTGGAACACCGACTCACAACCTGAAAGACGAAGTGCTCAGCACCCCTCGCTGGTGACAAAGCAAGGTGAGTCAATGAGCATCTCAGATAACCTAGAACTGCAGGGAAGGGAGACCCTATAATGTAGTGTAACAAGTACAATATAGTAGGGTTCACAGGAAGGACAGCACCCACCACTCCTGTTAAAAAGGCACAGCAAGTACACTTCGTTACTGATACTCTGGTGTCACAGCTCCATGTCATCATGGTCCCACTGGGGCCTCTTTCACGTTCAGCTATCATCCTCCTCCTCTGGTTCCAACATTCTTTCTCCACATGATCTTAGATATCTTAATCCAAATTAACTTTACATATGTATACTAGAGTCTGAATGTTTGCTCTTGCCCAAAATCCTTCTTAATTTCTCAACGCTGACATGACAGTGTTAGGAGGACAGTCGTAAGAGCAGAGCCCTCATGCATGGGATTAATGCCTTCCACAAGGGACTTTAGGAGCCCTTTTCTCCATTCCACCACATGTGGGTACAAGGAGAAGGTTCCCTCAATGAGCCAGGAGACAGACTTCAGACATGCACCTGTTGATGCCTTGAAGCTGGACTTTTCAGCCTTCAGAACTTTATCAACTTTTTAAGGCCACCTGGTCTACGGTGTTTACAGCAACCTAAAGGGACCAAGGCACTTCCACTCAGCCCTCCCCATGGAGCCCAGCACAAACCCCCTCCCAAGAGCTCTGAAGATGGCCAAAACCTCCATGTTCCCCAAACGAAGCTGCTAACCCCCCTCACATCCCTGCTCCAGTTTAGAGGGCAGAGGGGGCCCATCGGCCAAGACCCAAGGGGACCCTTCACTCCTTTTCTTTCAGAACCCACAGCCCACCTAGGGTGAAATCCTGCTGGCTTTTCCTCCAGAACATACCCAGGGCTGATACCTGCTGCCAGGGTACAGACCCCAGCAGGAACCTGCTCAGGGAGCTCGTCTCTCTACTGCCCCTTACCTGGCTCTGTCTAGTCACCAGACAAGCCCTTCAAAAGGGACACTGGAACAAGCAACCCCACAGCTCACACCCTGCAGGGCTCTACTGCCTGGAGCACCAAGGCCAGCCCTACCTCAGCCCTGCCACAGACCCTGGGTTGCCCCCTGCCCCCTCCCCTCTCTAGCACCCTCCGCTTCGGCATCTGCACAGCAGTTTCCTCTGCCTGGAGCCTCTTGATCCACCCTTCGCCCCTTCAAATAAGTGTCAGATGGTGGCTTTCACACTGACGCCCATCAACACCACTTCATTCCCTCCTCCAACCTCCCTCCTGTTCTACTCCTTTTCCCCCCATGGTATTCATGATCTTCTAACCCACAAAGAGACTGGATGTTTCCTTTTGATTATAGGCCCTGTAAGGGCTGAGTATAGGTGCTCAGTAAACACCAGCGCCTTCCCCAGACCTGCACAACATAGCAGGCTAGCTCAGGGTTCAGCCTCACCTCACCCAAGCACATTTGCCAGAACTGAGAATCTTCTGCCAGGGGAAGATGACTCACAGCTGTGTGCAGCAGCCCTTATTTGTGAGGTTCCAGGAGACTTTCTGCACTGAATTTCTCCCCTGACAGTCTGCCAGAATGCCTGAAATTCCCAGCAGCAGCGTCAGACCTCTGGATGAGGCCTCCAGGGAGCAGGGGATGTGGTAAAATCTCACAGCCATTACCAAGCAGGCACAGACGCATCTGCTCGGATATCCATATCTGTGGCAAGACAGTAAACACCTACAGAGGGCCAGCCACACCAGCCCTGGGGCTCAAACCCCAGCAGCTTCCGCCCTGGAGAGGCTGGTCTGGGCTGGGGGCAGAGAGACACACGGGGAGGAGCCCAGCACTGCGGTCAGCCTGCCACAAAGGCCAGTGCCATCAACCAGGGCCTAGCCACAGCTAGGAGAGCCACTAGGCCATCCAAGAAGAGAACCCAAGAGGAACCCCAGAATCTACCTGCTGAAGAAGAAAAACAGATAGCACCTGCAAATCCGCAGCATATGAAAGGGGCAGAGGGATCCCCTACACAGGCTGGAGCAGCACAAGATGAGTTAGGAAAGAGTGCCTAGGAGCTGGGGCGCTATCTTGCAGAAGTACTGCAGAGCAGAGAGACTTTAACGGAGAGACCCCTCCCCTCGGGGAGGCATGTGGGTGGGAACCTCGTGGGCAGGCACTAATGGAAACTCTATCCAGGTGATAAGCCAGGAGGCTTGAACTAAGAGGAAGGATACATGTGAAAGGTATTTACCGCATGGAAATTTCTAGTCAGTCACCCAACAGGATCCATAGGAGTGGCAGGGGTGGGCATACAAGTTTAGTGGAAAAGGAAAAAATGACCCAGAGTGCCATGCAAAGCCCTGGAGAGCCAGGTGGTGGGAACCTTGTCACTGAGAGACCCCTGCACCCGATATATGCAAGGGTGCAGTCAAATCCCATAGCAGGCGCCCTCTAGGGTGAGGGGCTATGCTGTTCTCTCCAAGCCCACTACCAGATGGTGGGAAGTGGGCTGCGAGAGGACAGCCCCTCCTATCCCAGGTGCCAAGTGTCAAGAGTTGGGACCCTGCATTTGCAGTGAAAGTCACAGGAGATGAAAGAACCTCAGCCTGGAGTGTGACAGAGACCAGTAAAGTCGTAGTGACAGAAGGAGAGCCGCATGAGAGAGCCTGCTGGAGTTCCCAGCTGTAAACAACCGAGACCCAGAGAGTCAGGAAAACTCAGGGAGGTCCCAGGACCTGGCCTCCAAAATGGACAGAAACCAAAAGGAAGCCAGAAGGCCCATGGCCAGGGCACACCTGTAGGGGTCAGGATACTAGCAGCAGCCCAAGTTAGCACTGCCTGGCCCCGGTACTTCATGTTACCCACTGCAGGTTCAAAGGCCTAGGCAAGAGTCAGCTGGCTGTGCCATGGCCAGGGAATCCCCTGGGCACAGAGGTCAGAAAAGCAGAAGCTGGCCTTGGCAGCTTCTCTGGTAGAAGACATTAAGACTCACTGCAGGGGGGGGGGGGGGGGGCGGGGATCCTGAAGGTAGTGCAGGGTTCAGACGCTGGGTATCCAAATAAGTTTTTAAAAATACTGTCCACTAAGCAGTTTCTAACTCTAAACACAGTTTCCAATAGCCATCAGCTCCTACTGGCACCAGGTAACCATGATCCCAGCCACAAGCCTGAAACTCTCCAAGGTCAAGTTTCCAGCTCTGGTATCCTAGAAAGTATCTCTATGCTTTGAAAAAATCAGTTTCAGGTTTGCAAGATGAAAAGATGTGGCAATCTATTGCCAACAATGTGAATATACTTACCACTACCAAACTGGACAGTAGAAATAGTTAAGATGGTAAATAAGTTTGTGTGTGTATTTTAAACAGCAGAACATTTTTTCTCCCTGTTAAAAAAATATCTTAGGACAGCTGATTGAAAGTAAAAGGAAACACCTGAGTTTGTATTACCACTCCCTTCCCGTGTCACTTGACCAGCAAGCGTGGTAAATCTACTGGATGCATCAGTATGTAAAGAGAAGGTAATAAATAATGGTTCTTGGTGGGTGGGTCTGCATATATGCAGGGTGACATATGGTGACAGAATATATGTGCAACCTCCCTGGATGCCCCCCAGGCCAGAGTACCACCACCCCAGCACCATGCCCCCCACAAGCCTCAGCTGTAGGGAGACTGGCCCACACCCCCACTCCTTGTTCCCTGGAGCATTCTCCCACCTGTCCCCCATCTACCTGATTGAATCCTGACTATCTGGAAGGCTCACCTCAGCCCTGACCTGCACAAAGTCCATGAACACCACCCCAACCCACAGCCCTTTCTTGACCTCTAAGTTCCTGTAATGTTCACAGGCAAGAGGCCCAGGAGGCCCTCATTTGACACCACCTCCTCCTCGTACTGACACATCTGTTGTGAATCCACACACCTGAACCGTGATTGAAATCATAAATGCAGCACGATAGTTCTCTCCCCCTCTGCCACCTCGACTTAGAGGAGCTGATTGGCTAAAAAAAAAGTGAAAACTGAAGCAGAGGAAGTGCATTTGGAATGACTTTTAGACCTCTGGGGGCTGCAGGCATGACTCAATGACAGACCCCTTGCTGGCACGCATGAGGTCCTGAGCCCAATCCCCAGCACCACAGAAATAAAAAAAAAAAAAGTCCTTCCTGGACCATGGGGTAATCATTCCTCTATTAACAGTGAGGTCACCTGTTTTGCTTTTGTACAAATAAAGGTTCGTGTGCTGTCATGAACTGCCACCCATCTGCCACTTATCTGATACGACCCAATATAATTAATGTAGCCTATCACATGTTTGTGTACTTTAATTGCATAATGTATCTCTATAAAAAATATTTTGCCTGTGAGGTTTGTCTCTTTTGAAGCATATAAAAAGTGTTGGCTGAAACCTGGCAGGTAACTGACAAGGGTCAGACTGAGATCAAAACCGCCAGAGGCCAGGGTCCGAGCTTGCTGATGCACTGAGCACCTAAGTCCTCCCAGAGGACACCAAAAGTCCTCCCGGCTCTGCTAAGAGCTGAAAAGGAAGGCCACAGGGGCCAAGACAGGACAGGCAACAGGGAAGCTTCTGGTCCCTGAAACAAAGCACCCTCACTGCGGCTCCAAAGCCAGGGGCCCCTACTAGATTTGCCAGCTTAGAGAACCCGTCTATCACATGGTGACAAGCCACGCAGGACAGAGAGGATGAGACTGGGTCAGGTAGCCTTTGGGGCCTGAGAAGGTGGGACAAGAGCCCAGGAAGAGGAGAAGCTGCACCCCATGACACAGCACCTTCCCTGCTCAGCAGCTGGGGACCAGGATAACTTCAGAGACACCCCAGGGACCCAGACAAAATAGTAAGCTCAGTGCTTGTCTCTGGGAATCCCAGGCCCCCAGAGCCGCCCTGCAGGGCCTTCTGTGCATGCTGCAACTGCCCCCTGAAATTCCACATAGGCACTCCCAAGGCCTTGCTGTGCAGAGGGCTTGGTGGGTCCTGGGAGATGAAGGAGAGGAGATTCATGCTCTTCAACACATCTGTTTCCTCCTTTCCATTTTCTTTGTCCCAATTTCACACCATCTTCTACCCCTGACCCAGTGTGTTCCGGTGGGGATCTAAGAGAAAGGAAGCTAGCCCATTTCCAACCTACAAGGGCAAGAGCAGGAGAACTGGCACAGTTGCCTGAACACCAGAACCGAGGCCATAGGGGAGGATGACCTGTGGCAGTCACTAGGGGACCCAGAAGTGCCACAGCTCTCAGCTTGGCTCAGACCACAGTCAGCACATATCACTGGCCACTCAATCCCAGGGAAGCTAGAAAACTGTTCTCTGCCTCAGATTCCATGTGTGTACAGAGTAGGGAAAAGGGAAGGCCTGGTGTATGATTTGGGGGAAGATTAAAAGATTAATTACTTCAAATCGTGTCTGGCACTCAGTGTCTCACCTCGACCTTATTTTCAATTTTTTTCCCAAATAAATACCTGTGGGTGGTACATTTTCTGTGCCCTTTAATGTTCACACTACTTTCTCATTGTTAAAGGCTGATTATTAAGCTCATTGGTTTACTGGGGGATCACGTGGCACACATCTAAGCGGACAAGAAACTTGGTAGTTTTAGGATGCCCTCTCATATGGGGCTCATGACATGTGATTTGGGTCAAAGATGTGGCAGAGAAGAGACCCTTGCAGGTCCTCAGAGCAGAGTACAGGGTCTTCTCTGAGTCACGGAGCTTCTTTTTCGAGCAATACTTCACTGTTAGTACTGCAGGATCTGGTCTTCCTGCAGGACACCCTGGACCCTGTGGCCAACATCTCCCCATAATCCCTTCCCCTACGCCCTGGCCAATGCTATGCTCTGGGCTTCTATGGCTTGGACTTCTATAGGTACCACATGTGATTGGGGTCACGTGAGACCTGCCGTTCTGTGCCAGGCTTATTTCACTGGCACGATGTCCTCCAGGTTCACCCATGTTGTCACAAATGACAGGATTTCCTTCTACGAAGGCTGACCAGTTTCCAAGGGACATGCGTACCACATCTTCTTTACCCAATCACAATCCACCCTCCGGCACTCACCATCTCCAGGATACTGTGATTAGTGCAGAGCATGTTAATAATTCTGGATTGTACACTTGAAATTTGCTAAGAGAGTAGATTTTAAGTGTCCTCCCTCCACACACACAAATGGCACGCATGTGAGGTGATGGATATGTTAATTACCTGAGTGTGACAATCATTTCACGAGGTTCAAAACATCAACATTGTACTACATATATAGTATGTAGTAGATATATCAAATTATGCTATTTTTATTTGTCAGTTATACCTCCATAAAGCTGGAGGAAAAAAAATTTTAAAAATCTATCAGTAGACTGACCAATCCATAAAGAACGAACCAACAACCCCCCTTCTGTGTTCAAGAATTTTATGACACAAATGACTTGCCAAATTTTCTCCATTTCCCAGGTCTTAAATGTCATTTTCATACATGAATAATTGAATATTTACCATTCCTCTGGGAAATGCACAGGGAGTAAAAGAAATCATTAGAGTCAATCTTTATTTTCATCTTCAAGCATAAAAATTTTAATGCATACATCCTAATAAAATGGTACAGGAAATCCATTTTGAAATCCCAATCATGACCTCACATATTCATCTAAAATACAAATGTGTACCAATGACATTCCTGTAGCACAAGGTCCACAGGACCAGGCACTCACTGGCAGTGGGATCACGGAGTAGAAAGCCAGGTTTCTCCCTCTCCAGCCCAAGCCATCCAGGCAGGTGATGCTGATGCTTTGGACTGGCAACGCTGGTACTAGATGGACAGAGAATTTTATCATAATCGGCTTAAAAAATGAAATTCCCGGGAGGAGTGCAATGGAATCTTTTACTCAAGCCCACATCCTGCTGGCCAAGAACAAACAAAAAATAGGAGTTGCTTGATGGCATTACGAGACATTTTCCTTCCGTCTTACCCACTCCAATCTCTTGTACTAGAAGGTGGTATTGTGAGGACGCCTGAGAAGCAGAAATGGGTATTAAGTACCAAACTCTGTAAACAGAGCAGAGACCCAGAGGCCAGATGTACAGAGCTTCGTTCCTTCTTATTTAACCTGATTTAAGCAGTGGAATAGATTTCAACAGTCACACAATGAAAGCAAATCAGTTCTGCCATCTGGGGTTCACTTCCTTATTAAAAATTAATGCACAAGAATAAAAAGCCAGGCAGGATGGAGTCTCCAGATCCTTCCACTCAAATATTTCGGGTTCTTCCCCTTTTAAGTCAGGGCCGTACTGCAATCTCTGTACCCTTGTTTTGGAGAGTTTGGCGCTGATGGAAAAGGTCAGTCTGGCAACTCTGAAGAATTCCACCCTCTATTTATTTATCCACCTAAGGGACAAGGCTTGATCTTTCACTGCCCTGGAACACTTGAATCATACGACTTGGGACAGGAGCCATCCAGAAGTGGAGAAAGAAAATACATGTTCAAGCTAAATCAATCCAACTTTATGAAGGCCATTAGTCAACCCCAGTTTTAGTAAGGTATTGAACCAATGCGCGAGATTAAAATAGACTGAAAGCCCCGATGTAGCTGGGGACCCTGCCCGGCGAGGACCTGTGGGGCTGCCAGTTCCCACTGCCCGGGTGTGGGACACCCGACTCGACAGCACACAGGACAAAGGTCTGGGCAACACACCCCACAGACGTAAAGGGGGCATGGGTTGTGGTCCCCAGGGGTCAAGGGCAGAGACAGGTCCCAGACACACACCGGAGTAGCTCTATTTCTACTCTTCTGGAACTGCCATCCCTTGGTCCAAGTGGTAAAATCTTTTCTAGTTAAACACCTGTTACAGATGGTGGAATGATTAGCTTAAAACTGACCAGTTCTCCTAGATACCATGCCTGGGGTCAGAATACTAAGAGGCCAGCATGTATCCCCTTGCTGTAAGCGAAGCCACTGAGGAACAGAACAGAAGACAGAGTGGCCCCTGTACTTCAGCTTGTGATACCGCCACCCTCCACACACTGCCACTAAGCACTAGTTTCACAGGAACAGTAAACTACAAGTAGTCACATTGTGTTTAAGGGGGAAAAAAAGCAGAAGGGAGGGTCCCTAGTTCATCAATGGGAGGGAGGACTAGTAACAGCATCCCAAAAACAAGGACAGGAACTGAAGAAGGAGCTTCGTGGAACTTCAGCCTCATGCGTAACAGGCCCAGGATACCATTCCCCAGACGGCAATGAGCTAGCAAAGGGCTCCCTCACTACCTGGGAGCACTGAAAGCAGGACATTGTTTAATGTCACGAGCTAAACACAAGTCATTTTATTCCTCTCTCCCATAAACCCAGGACCACAAAAGCCTATAAAAACACAAAATAATGTCCAGGATCCAGGGGCCATGACCTTCACCATCCTCCTGTGATCGTTTTTAAGTCTAATTCTTTTTTGTTGTTGGAGGTGGTATTTTTCTTTTTTTTTTTTTATTTGTTCTTTTAGATAGACATGACAGTAGAATGTACTTTTGTACATATTATACATACATGAGGTATAACTTATTCTAATTAGATCCTATTCTTTTGGTTGTATATGATGTGGAGTTACCCTGGACGTGTATTCAAATACATCTGATTTGTTCTACTGTCCCTCCTATTCCCTCCCACCCCCGTCCCTTCCCTTCATTCCCCTTTGTCTAATCCAGTGGATTTCTGTTCTTCCCCTCCCCACCCTCCCTTGTTGTGGGTTAACATCCACATCAATTCTTTCCAAAAATTTATTTGGAGACTCAGACCTCTGCATGAGAAAGGAAAACTATTCTAGCACAGTGATTCGGTGGAAGCTAGCTTTCTCAGTCTCACCTGAACTTCCTGCCTGGAACAGCCAGACTTCAAGGTCAACCCCAGGGGCGTCCAGGTGATCTCATCCATATCATTTTTTAGCTGATTCCTCATGCTGAGCCACAATGAGCAACGCAATGGCTAGCCCACTCTGTGCATTTTGTTTCTTGATTAATCTCCTTTACAGGTATCTTCCCCCACCCACTGAGGGCACCCTGTGGAAATGGATGGTTGTCACATTTCCCAGAGCCTCCCAGGATGCAAAGCACCCCTCACAGAGGGACCTAAAGGCTAGCAACTGGTTCTCCAGTCACTGGGCTAGTGGGGTACACTGAGGCTTGCCTGGTGGGCACTCCCTTGAGAAAGAGGTTTCCGTGGTTCTGCTGTCAGCTTAGCCAATCGCCCCTGCACTTCATGGGGCACTGCTTGGCTAACAGCACTTTCAGGCACAATCCCAGAAAAACAATGCACTGTTTGCAAATGCACAGGAGGACAGTCCTCCAAAACTTCCAGACTGTTCTGTGGGAACACTGCTGCACAGTCTCTCGGCTGGCACTGTGGAAATGGGAGGACCGGGTGCAGGTGGAGAGCCAGGTTCCAGGGACACACAGCACCCCACTCTGGATGATATGTTCCCAGTTTTAGTCAAAGCCTAGGTCTCCGTCAGCATGACAAGAATGACTGAATAAAGTTTGTCTTAAATGACCTTGATCTGCCCTCTGCCTTTGCTGACTATAAAACTTTAAAGAAAATTAATACTAGAGGGACAGAGGGCTCACTTCCTATATGTTTTCTTCAACATTTTAATTTGCAACTAGAGCCTGAAGAAGTTGCTTGATCTCTCTAGGCCCTGAAGTCCCATCAATGAAATCAGAAGAACACTTACCTGGGGAGGTTACTGGTGTTTAGCACAGAGCAAGGCGTCCAGGAAGCAGCTGATGCTCAGTCACCTGTGGTAGTTGCTAATAATGTTTGGGAAGACGAAATAATTGACGTATTTGTAAAACCAGAGGGATGTTGATGTAAATTAAGTCACTTCTGTGGGTTAAAATGTACTGAGAACCTTCATTCAAGTTCAAGGATTGTACAGATAAGCAATACCCTCCCTTCCATTACCCCCAAAGAGAAAAGGATACTTAGGATCCTTGCACATGAGGATTTCATTACTTAGTAGGTTAGTAATACACAGAATCCACTTTTGAAACACACAGGAGAGCTCAGAACAGTGACACACACCTGCAATCCAGCAACTGACGTGGGAGGATGAGGCAAGAAGGTTACAAGTTCAAACCCAGCCTGGGCAACAGCAAGACCTTGTCTCAAAACTTCGAAAAAGGCTGAAATGTAGGTCAGCAGTAGAGCACCCTTGGGCTCAGTCCCCAAGTACTGGGGGGAAAATCCTAAGAGCATGAATAGCCCCTGAAGCTGCCACCTGCTCTTACTGTCCACTTAACTCTCCTGTGGCCACTGCTCTGAGCTGGGAGCCTGTCTTCCAAAGGCCCAGGATGCCTGCCTCCCTGGCACTGACCTGCTCTGTACCTGTTATCACATACTTGGGCCTGACATCTGAGGACAACCAGGACATGCCAGCCATACACAGATGGTCTCAATCACATGAAAGCCACCACCACCACTTCACTCAGGCAAAGAATCAGACTGAATGCCCACCAATGCTCCACTGTTGGTCAAATCCCCGTTCCTAAAGCCATCTGGCCCTCCCTGCCCCCTTCTCCCCAGGGCTAACTCCCACCTGCACCCAGCCCAAGCTGAGCACTCCCCACCAGCCCACCGTCTATCCTTCTGCATGAGGCCTGAGTACCCAGTGCTGAAACGGTCTCCCCAGTCATCCAAGCCCAGCCCAGGGCATCATAGACTCATCTACAGAAGTCCCCAAGGCTGCTGCTCCCAACACGCCCCTCTGGGATGTCTTTATCCCCTGCATTCTTCATCTCTTTCTGGCATGACATGAACAAACCATTGCCCTCTCTTTATAGTCTGAAACTTTTTGCAAAGTCTCAGCAGCTCCTCTCCCAGGACACCACCTCATGGGCTACTAAGTTCATTCCAACCCAAAGTAACTGCAGGTCCCTCAGGGAGGTCTAGGTTTTCAGCTCTGGCCAGACTCTCTACTCAAATGATCTAACAGAGACAAGCTGTCCAAATTGCCAGACCCCAGCCTTGAGAGCTATTAAAATTAATTAAAATAAAATAAAATTTAAAATTCAGTTCCTTGGTGGCACCAGCCAATTTCTGGGACAGTGGTCACATTATTGGATGGTTGCAAATAGGGCACACCCTCATTGTCACAGAGCGCTGTGGGGGGCAGCGCTGCCATAAGCTCTGGTATGCACCCACACACTGTCACTCTGGCCACAGGAAAATAGCTGTGCACAAACACAGGACAGTCCCATGGCTCCAGCAGGCCTGGTCCAGGAAACCTTGTGAAAGAAGTCAGTTCTAAACCAGGTTTTGAAATCCTAAGACACCTGACACTTGACATATTGTGAATATATAAAGAATTCTTACATATTTTTTAAATAGCATGGTTTCAAATGGGGTAACATTTTGCATGGCTGAACAGGGTGTGCAAAGATAACAGGCTGAAAGGCAGGAGAAGTCCTCGCTCAAGGAAGCCAACACACTTTCATGTGAGGGTCTATTCAGGCATCTGAGAGGCCCTTGAGACATTTCCACCCGCTTTTATGTCTTTATTTGACCTTCACAACTGGGCTAGATTACACAAACCTTTTATTAACCCAGCTGTGGACAGACCATAGCCCACCATCCAACAAATCCTGATGGTGCATATTTCTATAGAGACTCCTTTTCCTGAAATCAGTACGATAAATGTGCTCAGGTATATCTCCATCAGGTGATCACCAGTCCAAATGGATTCATGGGTCAAACCAAGACCAAAGGGGACCAGGGAAAAAATGGGACAGAAAAAAGGAAAAAGAACATCTGGATATCAAAACATACTCACCTCTACTCTTATCCCCTTCCCTGCTGGCTCTCTGCTCTTCTCTCCAAGCTCCCAGCTCTTAACCAAGAGTGCTGCCATCGGAAGCTGGACTCTCTGCCCCTTTCATGTAGCCATGCTCGATCAGAGCTACCATATTGGGTAGCACAGGTCTGGAACTTAAAGGGCAAGGATCAAGAAAGGAGAAGTAGGGGCTCAGGGTTAGGATTGGAAGAACATGTCTTAGAAGAGTCCTTGTGTCTGTGTTTTTGAGCCCCAGGGATGTGGGAATGGCACCTGTGAGCTGTTTCCTTCTGGAGCCTAACAGAGAGTGTTTCCATCCCTCAGATGGAATCCAGTAAAACCTGCACAATAGTAAAACTCATGCCCTTGCAGCAGCCAGCTTTTCTGGATGTTCCTCGAGTCACCTAGTAGTTGACAGGGGTGGCCAACCCCAGATTTCTTTCTATTCAGTCCATTTCCTAAGCCAGATTTTCAGAGTTAATCATTTAATTCAATCTCTATTAATCCTCTAGAATAGTAACACTCCGTCAACAACCAAAACTTACTCAACATAAATATTATGTGAAGACTCCTCCAAAAACAAATGTACACAATTAAACACAGGGACACGGTCTCCATTTCACTAGTTTATCATAAAATGGCAAGAATGTCAGCATGACGCAGTATCTCTGGGACTTTCTGGCTTCGCATCAGACTTCTTTCTCAAAACTGAGCCTCCTGAAATACTTGGCCACGTGAAATAATCTCTCCATGACCTTTCACAAGGGAAATTTTTTCACATTTAAAAATCAAATCGCTGGCAGCCCTTCACTTGGAGATGATAGAGGACAGGCAGCCCCCTATAACCAAGGGTACACCAAGCCTCAAACCACTCGGGCAGACTACGGTAACTGCCTGTCCCAGTACGGGACTCCCTCAGCCAGCTAATCCTGCAACTGCTGCTATATAACAAACTACCAGGCAGAACGGCTTCAAAAGCAAATTTATGATGCTATCATTCTGGAGGTCAGGAGTCTGGGGCAGGTCTGTTCTCCTTCTAGAAGCCCCTGGGGAAATCCCTTGGCTCAGGGCTTCCTTCCAGCAACAAGGGCTTCTCAGGTGTCCTTCTCTGACCTCTCCTTCCATTGCCACATGTCTGCCTCCAGCCCTCCTGCCTCCCCGTGGGATGACACTGGGTAAATCTCCCCATGTCAGGATCCTGAACTTAATCACATTTGCAAAGTCCCTTCTGCCATGCAAGTCACATGTGCATGGGATCTGGGGATCAGGACATGATCGTCTTTGGGGCCATTACACCAACATGATAAACTCATCTCTGCAGACTGATGAAACATAATCTCCTGAAGCACCAGAGATTACGGACAAGCTCATTACGCAGCCCTCCCACCTGAGGTCTACACTTGGATTCAGCTTTGCAACATCAGGTAGGATCCACTGGGGTGGCAAAAAGAAAGGTGAATTATTTTTCTAAACTATTTTGGAATATTCACCTTTCTTATTTCTTAACAATGTAATAAGCAATTATATTTGCTAAAAGTGTCGTGGATTCACTATTCCTTAAGGGATGTTAGGGATAAAATGTGAGGTCACAGATAAAACTAATGAAACACATTTGAGTTAAACTCAGTAGATTATCTCTTTTTAAAAAATCATATGGCTTTTTGGTTACTTCTTGCTGACTCATTACCTTTTATGGATAAATCTGACCTAGTACTAGGCTGAACAAAAAAAATATTTTCAATAATAAAAGTACTCAAAAGGAATAAAATAGAATATGAAAAGAGCACATCATGTTTTTCATACTACTATCTTATTTGGAAATACATCTAAACATCTTGAAAATTAAAAGAATAGGAAGAAAAAGGGTATGGTCAATCTCACAGACCTACCTGAGTGTTGGCTTTCTTCATTCACTTCTAAGAAAGACAACCTTGAGGTTCATTCTGGAATACAGTTATCTCCACTGGAAATGGGGTAAGTTGAGGGTGGATGAAATGGGAGGGAGCAGGGGTCTCCTGAGAGGGAAACCTAAAAGGTGATACTCAGCAGGCGAAAGGGCAGGAAGCCAGGGGGCCTCTCCAGGGCCAGGGCTTTTTAATCCCAGAATGAGAGACAGCTTCATGGGCTCATAAGTGTTTGGTTTGCTATTTGGGAATAGAAGGGACCTTCCCTGTTATAGTAGAAACTCAGGCAAGAAAGGTTATTTTTGTTTTTTGGGTTTTATAAGTAACAAAAACACTCAACTGAAATTCAAGAAAATGCTGTCTCTCAGAGCATGGTCCTGTTGCTTCTTCCAAATGCAAGATACTGTGAGTCATGCCTTGTATCCTTCTCATGACAGCTTCATCTAAACATATCTGAGTCCTGGGGGAAAGCACCACCTGCCATAGAAACAGGGCTGGGAGAGGGAACTCTGTGGGCAGAACCTCACCTACGGCTTGCTGGAATGTGACTAGAATGTGACCCCCACGTTCATGTGCTGGAGACTTAATCTGCAGCATGCTGAGGGAGGGGACAAGCTACCAAATCACTGACCCAAGCCTGACTCCAGCAGGCATCCAGGACCCGTTCGCATGCTATAAATATGGCACAGCCCTGCAGGAGTCTCAAGAAGGAAAGGAAAGGACAAGGAATAGCTTCCCATCTCCCCTATCCAGGCACTGAAACCCATGAGTGGAGGTCACAAGGACTGTGACAGAGGCCAGACCTCACCAGCCCTCTGCAAGGTGCACGCATAGCTAAGGCTGCCAACCCAGGAAGGCAAACGCACCAGGAACACGTTAGTAGACGGCCAAGCAACTTGCAATGGCAGCAGGAGTAGATTCAGTCCGTATTGTGTCTTGTATCTATATTAATTTCCAGTCAGTCCTCTCCAGCAGGGAGAAATGGCAAACGTAGCCATCACCCACTTCTAAATTTGAAGACGTTACTGCCCCCAGTCCTCAGCTGGTGCCAACAGATAGCAAGTGCGTAGCACAAAGACACATGACTTAACCCAGGAGTCACAGAAAAATGATCATAGTGAGTCTCTTTGTAAAATGGTCTAGAAGGTTTATTCTAAAAAATGAGAAGAATGAGATGGAAACCACAAAAACTAAATGGAGGGTTCCTCAAATTTTTATTAAGACTCATTTTATATCTAAGCTTATTGTAGAAGAAAAAAGGTGGGGAGAGAAGCCCAGGATGGCCAGACCTGGAGTAGGTCTTCCCCAGAGTCCACATCGCAAACAGGAACATGAGGAGATCCAGCAAGGACTTCCTGCACGTGTTTCTAACAAGACACATGAACGCCATTTTCTGCTTACTGACATCTCTGTGGGCTGAAAAGAAAAACGGTGTCTTGGTGCAGCTGGTATTAGGAATAAATCTACCTCCACAGCGGTACTTGAGCAGTGAATCATGACTCATTATACTTCTCACACTCTGCATCTCCATTTAAACAAAAACATTTACATTTTTTATCCTGACTTTGCTAGACTGTAAAATCAGATGATTCATCACTGGTAGGTAAGCAGGTTAGCAAGGGCGGGTGGGACGGGGGAGAAAAGAAGTGCTAAACAAACCAATCTTAAACCCAGACTTGACCCTGAGAACTGGACCAATGTGACAGTGACCACAACACGACCTCCAAGCCCAGGGACCAGGGCCTGGGTGGGACGCCAGCCACTGGCTGTGCTGCGGGTTCAGGTGGTGACTGGAGCAACAGGGAGGAGAACTTCAGTAGTCAAAGGATCCCCCGGAGCTCCCCTCCTGCAGGGAGCCCAGCTGTGGTGTGCAGGGGCCTCCTGTCCTTCACAGGTGCAAGGTGAGACTCCTTTCCTCGTCTCTGAAGCCTGACAGAGAACTCATAGGCCACAAGCTCAATACATAGGAGGTAAAGGCATGGACACCCCACGCACCGCCCACAGTCCTCCAGGGCTGCTGTCCTGTTGTCTGTTACCACTAGATCCATCTGATTTAAAAGCATTATTTTTACCGCTGACGCCAACATGGTTCCGCCTTAGCTGCAGAATGAAGGCCCAAGATCTGTACCCACCATGACCTTGCCTCCCAAAGCCTCTCTATTCTGGTATCACAAGTAAAGCCACGTGGTCCCACTCAGTACCCCTGCCTAGCAGGGCCTGGCTCAATCACCCAGCAAGTCCTCAGTGAGCCAGTGTCTTTCCTGCCCACCACACCACAGCTCTGTGGTGAGAGGAGGGCAGCAGAGACTGACATGGAGGAAGAGAGAAGCCCAGCACATGAAGAGTCCAAAGAACTTGGCCAGTAAGGTGGGAAGGGTTATAGATGGGACAGTGTCCCCCAAAAAGCATATGCCTGAAGCATGAACTCCCAGGACCCATGAATGTCTTCAAGATGTAATCAAGTTAAAATGAGGTCATTAGGGTGAACCCCAGTCCAATCTGACTGCTGTGCTTCTTAAATGGAGAAATGAGGACACAGAAAGAGAAAAGACCTGTGAGCCAGGGAGAAAGGCCTCAGAAGGAACCAATCTTGGGGACACCTGATTCCAGGTTTCCAGCCTCCAGAACCCTGAGAAAATAAACATCTGTTGAGGTGCCCCATCTGCAATCCTCTGGGGCAGCAGCCCTAACGAGCTGCCCTGGTGGAGCAGGGGCCTCCCCGACCTCCCATCCCAGTCTGCACAGGCCTCCTCCCCAGTGCCCTTTCCTCTCCAGGACCCCATGTGGCCCTCCAACTAAAGCCAAGTAAGGAGCACCTCAGCCCCAGTGCTCCTGGCTCTGGATGGTAGGAAAACAATCTGAGTAAACACACACCCGCTATTCCCAAACCCTGGGGCTTCAGTCCCCTAGCTCTGCCTCACCACAGCCCTCAGGAACATCAGGAGGGAAACTGACACTTACTGAGCAAGCAGAGGATTTTCTATGATGAGGTCAATTTTCCTTTACATGAAAGGGAAGGGACTCGGAAAGGTGATGGTAACTTCCCCAACAGTGGAACCAGGAATTCACCACAGATACTGTCTCTTGTTCTTCCCACGGAGCCACAGTATCCTCACTGTAGCTGAGATGGCCAAATTTTTGTAAAACATTCCAATTAGGAAAAAAGTCACTGTAAACATTCTCTTAATACCTCTAGAGATCACTTTGAAATGGATATGAATTATATGCTCTCTACTACGAAGCCTCTGCAGAAACTAATTTATAAACCATTGAACTTCCAATTTCACAAATCATGCTAAAAATGAACATAAATGGCAACATTATCCTTGCGTAGTTTTTATGGAGAGAGAACTCAATGAAACGCCTATTTTTAAAATATGAAGTTGTCATGGTTTAGGTGTGAGGTGTCCCCAAAAAGCTCACTTGTGAGACAATGCAAGAGAGTTTAGAGGTGGGACGACTGGGTTATGAGGCCCTTAGCCTAGTCAAGCCTTGATCCACTTGAATGGATCAAGTGGGTGGTGACAGTAGGCAGGTAGGTTGTGGCTGGAGGGGGTGGTCATTGATGTGTGCCTTTCAGGTATATATTTTATCCCTGGTGACAGGGGCTCCCTCTGCGCTTCCTGATTGCCATGTCCTGAGCCACTTTCCCCTACCACACTCTCCTGCTATGCTGTTAGGCCTCATCTTGGGCCCAGAGTAATGGAGCCGGCCGACCATCTATGGACTGAGGCCTCTGAAACCATGAGCGCCAAATAAACTTTTCCTCTGCTATGTTGTTGTTGTTGTTGGTCTTTTGGTCTCAACAACCAAAATAAACTGACTCAAACTGAAGTAGTGCATAGGAAGGGCCCCGTGAATTCCAGGCTTTCCTATCGTGACCGCTGGGGCATCCGGCTCTGTTGCCAAGGTCATTCCCACTCCAAAGCCTTGGTCTGAGAGAGCCAGGCCCCTCCGGCAGGCTCAGTCCATGCTTCCTCCATGGGTGCAGAGGGTGAACCAGCAGCCATCTTCGTCGTATATCAAGACGTAAATGGGTTTTTCATTTTCCTTCTGGAGAACTGACGAGGGACCAGCACATCAGGAAATGTCCGACCAAAACCAAAGCACTATTCCTGAGGCAGGACAACTGAAGAGTGAAGGCACCAAGAAACCACTGGGAGGCAGAGGAAGCAAATCTCTAGCTGCCGGAGGGGCCCCAGCATGGGCCGCTCCTCTCCCACCTTTCCATTAGCTACCCAAATGCTTCCTCTGCCCTGAACAAGAGCAATAATAAGCGTAGTGTTCACAATTGCCTGTAAGAATTGTTAAATACGCTGGGCTTTCTTACATGTGCCACTCAACTTCTACAGCACCCCAGCCCGTGCGTTCCTCGAGTTCACAGCTTTTTGCCTACGTAGACTGGCTGTCATCTTAATTGCTTTATAAAATTAGAGGGAACATTAGAAACCAGTGGGGAGAGGAGGAAGCAGGGGTGGAAGCAGAGAAGCCAGCCTTAGATGAAGAATCTTTGGAGAAGCAGGAGTTGAGATAGTAAGATGGAGATGAAGCACTGGGCTGGTGGCACGCTTGTGACAGGCGTGTTCCAGGAGAGAATGTACAGCATGAGGGAGGGCGGAAGACCGCCCTCTGGAGATGTTCCCGCTTGAGCAGTGGGAGCACCATGAAGGGCTGAAGGAGAACGGGGGTGAGTGGTCAAGAACTACCATTCAGGGCCAGGCTATGGACATGGCAGCCACTTGCCAGTTGTGGCCATCAGGGGCTTCAAGTGTGGCTGGTCCACACCAAGATGTGCTTGGTGCAAAATGCACTCCAGATCTTGAGGTCTAGACAGACACAGGAAGCAGGCGCAGCAGGCTGTGAGGAGTGAACCAACGCTGCACCTAGTATTGGGGGTAGGGAACTGGAGCAGCATAGTGAGGGACATTTTATGATGTCATTTTGGGCAAGGGAGACCTGCCTTTGTTTGTGCCTTGTGTACTGGCCCCCTTTCTTCCCTGCCACCATCTCATCCTCACTGACCCATCTGGGAACAGCTCACCCTGGCGGGACTGGAGCAGAGGGATGGTTCTGGAATGTGAGGCATCCTGTGATTTATCAAGAAAGGAGCATGGGCCTTCCATGTGTCGGACTCTGTTTTACATCTAGGACAAGATCATCAGGAGCAAGGCTGGACGCTCATGAGTGGCCTGGGAATAGTCCTGCAAGGGTACTGCTGTGCACATCCTGGATCCCAGGAGCCCAAGGACCTTTCCCACCTGCCTTCATCCGGACACAAGTTCATCAGGAAATTTCCTCCTGGTGGGAAGAATTGCATTACTAAGCCCAAACAAAGCATTTCCACTGCTTTTCCCCAGTCCTCCAACGGAACAAGTGAATTTTGAAAAGGGAAACTGTTGATGGCCTTCTGTAGCTCTACAGGGTGAGTCAGGCAGGTGGGTACTCTTCTCAAGGACCTCTAACTAAGGCAGTATGGGTAGCAGTTAGCAAACAGGCTCTGGCACGGGCTTTGAGTCCTGGCTCAAAATGACCTATTGTGTGGCTTGAACTCCCTTGGCCTGGGTTATAATGGGAATAGCAGCAGTACATGCCCCACACTGTGCTATGGTGAAGATGAGTGCCTCTGAAGTGGCCCCAAGTGGGGTGTTAGACCCCTTCAGAGCAGATCTTTTAGAAGTCATCGTGTGGGCTGGGGATGTGGCTCAAGCGGTAGCGTGCTCACCTGGCATGCGCAGGGCGCTGGGTTTAATCCTCAGCACCACATACAAATAAAATAAAGATGTTGTGTCCACCGAAAACCAAAAAATAAATATTAAAGAATTCTCTCTCTCTTTAAAAAAAAAAAAAAAAGTCATCGTGCCCTTGGTGGGGATTATGGGACCTGGACCCTTCTTTATTTTCTTCTTTTTCTTTCTGGAAATAAAGTGAGTGGTTTTACGCCACCACACATTCCCACCATGAGGTGCCCCAGGCCCAAAGCAACAGAACCAACTGAACCTCAAAAAATGTGAGCCAAAATAAACCTTTTCTCTTTATGAGTTGTTTATCTTAGGTAGTTCATTATGGTAATAGAAAGTTGACTAACACACAGTCTTCTGTGAGTATATGAATTAATAAGTACAATTATATAATCACAAGCTTGTCCCTGGCCTCACCCACTTTCCCTCCCTATT
The DNA here is from genome assembly GCF_964194105.1 of Spermophilus citellus. NCBI lineage: Eukaryota > Metazoa > Chordata > Mammalia > Rodentia > Sciuridae > Spermophilus > Spermophilus citellus. The sequence goes on from NC_138187.1 coordinate 97,414,613, forward strand.
CTGCTTATAGCTAGATCCATTTACCCGATTACACTGGACTTGATTGAGCAAAGCGGGTCCCATCCAAAGTAGGAGTCCTATTTGCATTCCAAACACTAACCCCATCCAATAAAAGTCCTTAAACAAGCAATCAACTAAAGACTCCAGGATAAAGCCCAGATTCCTTGAAACAGCACTCAGGGTTAGCCTTTGCATGTTTACAAAGATCCTCTTTGTAAATCCTTTACTCTAGGTCCCAAGATTTCTATTCCAGTGTTTGGTAGGGTGAGGGTAGAAATGGGTCACCAGGTCAATGTACTACCTCTTCCTGCAGAAACAGAGTACTAATTGGTGAGTATTTGTATATTAAAATGTTTCAACATACAGTGAAAGAGAAGGCTGATAACTCCCTACCACTTTTTCTTTTTTTTTTTTTTCCTTTTCTTTTTCTATGAGAATTGAACCTAAGGGTGCTTTTCCACTGAGCTTCATTCACTCCCAGTATTTTTTTTTCTTTTTTTGGATACAGAGCCTCACTAAGTAGCTAAGGCTGGCTGGCCTCAAACTTGCAGTCCTCCTCCCCCAGTCTTCCGATTCACTGGGGTAATGGGGTATACTACCTCACCAGGCTCCCTACCAATTTTTTTTTAAAGATTAGATACAAGTCTCCAAAACCACTTTATGCAACAGCAAGCAGCTTGAAAATTGACCCCATAAAACCTCTGGAAATGGTGACCTAGAATACAGTCACCAGAGACACTCTGGGGACACTGGCTCCCTGGGCCGCCACAACTCATGCCTTCTCGCTTCAGACCTCTGCTGGGAGTCCTTCCTTGCCTGTCTGTTCCTCCTCTCTGCCCACACTGGATGCCAGGAAGCCCACCCCAACCCTGAGCAGTGGGATTTCCCATGCTCCCCCTGGCCCCAAAGGCTACAGGGCTTCCCAGCACGGCTTACACCCAGCGGCTCTGCCAGGGTGCCAGTGCTCTCCTGCTCATCCTCCTGAGATCCCAGAGGGCAAGACCCTTCCCCACCATTTCTAAGGCACTGCTTCCAACTGCTGCTGACTGAGCTGACGGATGGTGCACAGAACATGCTGCCAATTCTGTTTCCATCAGTGTGAAGAGAGAAACCCAGAGGAGGGAGAAAGGAGAGGTCAAACGCAAACACAGATTGTCAACCCCTCTCCCAGCAGCCTAACTGGACCAGGGGTGAGCCTAAAATAAAACGATGAGCTTAAGTGGATGAGTTGACACCACTGTGAGGTACTGTGAGTTTGTTATTGATGTACATGAATGGGTTCGTGGTGAGCCACAGAAAACAGTATTTAAGGAGAGAATAAAGGAAAACGTCTAGTAGCGTCATGCCACACCCTCCGTCCATCTCACGTCAAAAGTCAAGGTTTTCAGAAAAACTCTCATGAAACGCAGAGGTCAGGGAACACCCATATCACAGAGAAGAACAATGAAGCGAAACATATTCCTGGAGAAACAGCCTAATAAAAACAAGCTGAAGGAAATAACCTTGAAAATACATCATCATAAAGAAAGTGTCCACACGCCCGCCTGACGCTACATCGGGGAATAAAGGGCTTTGCCAAAATAGAAGGAGACGGTTGGCTCCCAATAACACCTACTCCACTGCGGTCCAGAGAGACTGTGAAAGGCAGCAGCCCCAGCTGATTAAAAACATCAAGCATTTTCCTTGGGAAAAAGTTCTCTCTTAAGTTAAATGTTACATAAACATTCCTGATTTTCATGACTACTTTTAGTCATCTGGATGACAGACATTAATAATTAAGTCCAGTACAAAAGTCTTCTCTGTACCCACTGGGCAAGCTATAAATGTCCTACTTGCTGTGCCTATTTTGAAATGAATTACTTATACTAGATATAAATAACATTAAAACTATTCAATTCCTAAAGAAGCAAACTTATGGATCAGTATACACATTTTTAAATTACCCTCTTAAGATTATTCTCTTTAGCCCCTGCTGCTAAACCTCTGAGTGGTTTCCTCCAGTACTTCGCCCAGTCTTACCACCATAAATGAGGCCAGATTATCAATAAACAATGCCTAACTGGGATAAGCTGCCATTCATGACAGTGTTCTTCTAGGACCTAGAATGCAATCACCAACCTCCTCTGGAGCAATCTGTGAAAAGTAGACTTCAACTCATTTTTTAAAAATTAGGGATCATAATGTTCCAAAGAGCTATTTTCCCATCCATCGCTGGACTTTCCCTGACGGCCTCCCTCCTGAAAAAGGGAGTCCTCCTGCAGCTGCTGCGATTAGGCCCCACGCCAAGAGACACAGGAGACTCTGCCCCAGGACAATGTCTCTGTTGAACACACATTTTTTTCCTCAGCTCACCCACCTAGGAGCACATTGGAAGAAAATGTCAGCTAAAGGCCACAGTACAGGGTGATTTAAAAATAGTAACCAGAGTTTATCTTATACCTCAAAAGTCAAAAAATAGAGTGCATGAAACCACTTATCATACAAAGAAAAAGTGAACTGTAGTGAACAAAAATTCATTTGCATATTGCTCAGATCCAAACAGACTAAGGGCTTTCTTAAAGCGATTCCGATGCCCAAACCCAAGGCAAATATAATAAAAAGAGATAGAGGGCCATAAGACTGTGTTGAAAAATGGGAAGGAGTTTTAAATCCCTAAGAAGAGAGAATATCCACCCACCAGTGAAACACGGAACTGCAGACTGAATCAGAGAATGTATCTGTGCAAATGGGTGCGAAGCAGGTGGACGGCCAACAGGATCCTCTAGGCTACCACAACAAAAGCCTCAACAGCACACATGGCCTCTAGCAATTTCAACTGCTCTCAAGCTATACTCAAGGTCCATGACCTATCAAACTAATTTTCCAAGGTATTTTGCCCAGCCAACCACCCAGTCTCTGCGGGTCCGGTGGCTTTACTGTGATCGCCATGCTGAATATACTTATTTAGAAGAAGTGTTTAAAAAGCAGGGGAGGAGATGTAGGGGTGTCATTGCTGATAGCATCTGTGCTTGGCCCACGCTAAGTCCTGGATTCAATCCTCAGTACCAAAAATGAAACTGATTCTCTGAGGAAAATGGCCCGAGAAAGAAAGCCAAGTACTGGTGCTACTGACCGAGCCTGGCATGATCAGAAAGCAAAGAGTCTAAAAATAGGTATAGTTCTTAGCCAAAAAATTCAAAGTTTCAGATAAATCCAGGCTAACAATGCTGAATTTGTGGGTGATTATAGTTGTACGGCGACTTATTAATTATATCACAAACTCTAGTACAAGGTGGTGATCAATTCTCATCATTGGGGAGAAATGATGTGAAATTAATATGCTTTCAGGTTAAAAGAACTTTGCTAGAAGAAGTAACTATGAATGATGAATGAAACACAGGATGTGAACTGAAAAGAGGATAATCAGAAAGAACATTCCAGGGGCCTCAGCCAGACCCATGAAAACCACTAGGCACCAGGTTCATGGATTGAAAGGCTCAGGATCCTGAAGATGCCAATTCACCCCAAGCTGATGCACAGGTTACTATAGCTCTTAACACAACACCAATGAATTTTTTCTCTGTAGATACAGATGAGAATGTTCTACGATTTATATGGAAAGGCAAAGGAATTACAATGTTAAAGCAATTTTTTAAAAGAGAATGAAGCTAAAACACTTGATTCAATTTTAAAGTTTATGAGCCTCAGAAGTCAAGACTGTGTGGCACTGAAGGACAGATGGACACTCAGAAGAATGAAACAGAATACAGAGCCCAGCCTCACACAAGTGTAGCCTGATAGTTTTTTACAAAGGTACTCAATGGAGGCATGGTAAGCCTGTCAGCAAATGCTCTTGGAATAACTGGGTATCAGTGGGCAAAAAAAGAAAAAAAAAATAGAGCCTTGACCTAAGTCTCAGGTCTTATATAAGTGTTAAGTCAAATGGATCATAGATTTAAATATGAAACACAAAACTTGTAGAAGAAACTATTCAGGCTCAAGGACTTGGTGAAGAGTTCTCAGACTTGAGACCAGAGGCACAATCCACAGAGAAAAAAAATCAACAAACTCTACTGCATCAAAATTAAGAACTTTGGTGCTACAAAAGATTCTGTTAGGAAGGGAAAAGATGAGCTATGGACTGAAGAAACCATTTGCAAACCATGTATCTGCTAAAGGACTCGACTAGAATTGATAAAGAACTTTTAAAACAGAATAGGAAAAAAAGAAAGAAAGAAAGAAAAGAAAAGAAAGAAAAAGAGTTCATTAGAAAACGAGAAAAGATGTGAAGAGACATTTGACTGCAAAGAATTATACAGATGGCAAATGAGCACATGAAAAGATGTTGGGCATTAGGAGCCACCAGGGAAATGCAAATGAACACCAGGATGAGATAGCAGCACACAGCCAGCACAACAGCTCAGAGTTTTAAATGGTGACAGTTCCAAACGTCGGCAAGGGTGAAGAGAAACCCACAACTCCTAGACTGAGGGTGGTGGCTGATGGCACAGCCACACTGGAACATGGCTCCTTTAAAAGCTAAACATATGCTGACTGTACAGCCCACCACGAGTATTCCTGGGCATTTACTCCAGAGAAATAAAACACATGTTTACCTAAATGCCTGTCAAAGACTATTCCCAGCAGTTGTTAATTGTATTAGGCATAAACAACCAAAATGTCCTGGCATGACAAAGGAATAAGCAAAATGTGCTCTCCCCATTCCACAGGAAAAATGCCAGCCTCGGAGGCCACACGCATGGCATTCCATCCCCGTGACGTTCTCAAGTGATAGAACTGGAGAGGTGGAGGACACAGCAGTGGCCGCTGGGATTCAGGGGGTGGTGGCAATGAGAAGTACGGTGGCCAGGAAGGGAGGCACAGTGGGGACCTTGGTGTGCTGGCTGAGGAGTTGACAGTGTGCTCACATTCTAGGAAATCATTTGCGCCAACATGGGTAAGCACTTTGCACCTCAGAATAAACCTGACCCCAAAGCATGCAAACCCTCTCACAGGGAAGGGCAGTTCCTGATAGAAATGGAATGATTCCTAAATATAAAGGAATCACAGGTTGGAAGGTTGGACATGATAAAGATGTTAGTTCTTCCCAAATTGATCTTCAGCTTCGACGCCATCCGGTTACAAATTCTAGTGGTTTATTTTGTGGAAATGTACATGCTAATTCCAAAATTTAAGCCGAAATGAGAGGAGCCAAGAAGAGCAGAGGCAACTTTAAGGAATTAGAACAAATTTAGGGAATGAACACCAACATATAACAAGCCCATCTAAAACAGGGGCATTTGAAAGGGCCAGCAGAGGAGCAAGAAAAGACAGAGACCAGGGTAACCAACCGGCCAGAGTCCAGTAACAGATGGCACCCCTACAGTGCCCACCACAGCATGGTGGGAGAAGGTGACTTTTTAATTGGTGCTAGATCCACTGAACATTCACATGAGAGTAGGGACTGCTCTCTACCCCCAACTATAAACAGAAAATAAAACCCAGATGGATCCCAGGCCTCGATGTCAAAGTTAAACCCATAAAGGCTCTGGAAGGTAACATGAGAGAATAGCTTGGAGTGGGCAAAGGGGACACAAAAAGCACAAACTGGGAATGAAAAAGCTGAGCAGCTGGAGCTCAGTCAAATGAGCACCTGCTGTTCACCACCAAGGACAAAACCCCAGCAAGAGCCATGCACAGGGAAGCCACCCACAATAGACACAGCTGACCAGACCACCAGCAGAGCACCTGAGAGTACAGGAAACCAAAGAGAAAAGGCAATCTTGCTTTAAAAACAGGTTGAGGCTCCAACAGGTGCTTCTCAAAACAGCACATCCAAATGGCCACCAAAGACACAAAAAGGTGTCTGACAAGACCAGCAAAATGCAAACTAAGACTACTGTAAAATACTCCGACATGACCATCATAAAGATTAAATGCTTTCTAGAACCAAAGTCGCTGGTAGGAGCCTTGACTGGTGGACTGCCAGGTCCCGGCCTCAGCCCTTTCTGTTTAGAAGTCTTCCTAGTAACTATATGGTTTAAAATAGCAAATGAAGAAGGAGGGATAAACCTACAGCACCCCATGAGCCCCTGACCCACAGGAGATGGTGAAAGCATGTCTACAGAATGAAACAGCACACAGGCAAACATGGTCCTATCTGGGACCTACAAAGGTCTTCCATGAAAAGACCCACCCAACGCACGGGCAACCCCACGTTCACAGCACCCGTCACAACAACCATTCAGCTAAACAAGAACAATATCTGAAAACTTACTAACTACTGCCCAAACCAAAACCTAGCCTGAGCCTCCTCTGATTGATAGTGGCTGTTCTTTTGCCCCCTCACTCATGCGAAAAACTGTTGTGCTCTCAGTATTTCAGTCAGCGTAAGAGAATCTTATCAAAAACCCTTCAGCAATAATTTTTCCCAGCCCATAAAAATAGACTGAATTTATCTGACCTTAAAAATAGATTGTATTTATCCACGATATCAGGGCTCTGCTTAGAAGCTGTGCTGAATTATGCAGTTCTTGACTTCTGACAGTACGAATAGCAAGCAAAAGCGGGTGCCATTATTCACTTTCTCTCTTATGCAAAGATCTGCAAGTCCTTCTCCTTGATTTATTTCCCAGATTCTGTTGGGTCAGATTTTAGTTTGCTCCATGATTCATTCTAAAAGGCAACGGCATTATCACTGCTAACACGAGACTTTAAGATCCATTTCTGTACCCTAGACATTTGTCCTTGACTGGTAGACTCCCAGGTCCCGGCCTCAGCCCTTTCTGTTTAGAAGTCTTCCTAGTAGTCACACAACACCCCCTGCCCAGGCCTGGGTGTCCATCTGCCCATCAATAGAGGGAAGCAGAGGTGTATTCCTCTGTCCCATCCCTACTTTGTGACAACTAACATGGCTTAGGGAATCACTGGTGCCGTTCTCCACGGGCATCCTGGGCCTTTTAGACCCTTCCAAGGCAACAGTTTTGTTTTTTGTAACATTTGCTACCTTTCTTGTTCTGCTAACCATGTGAAATTCTCTCATGAAATTTTGTTCTATAGACCATCCCTGGGAAGCACCAAAACTAGGAAATGTTCTACTAGGTAGGCGTGTCATTTCACACCGCTTGATAATAAAGAAGCCCGGTGCTGATCTACTGCCTTTTAATGAGTGCCTAAATCCAACCAGGCTTCTTGCCTCCCGTTCTCCAAAGTGGCATCCAAAGCAACCAGGTGGGAATATGGTGGAGTCTTGGGGTAGGTACCAAGAGGCAGCTAGATCTTTAGTCCAACTCTTTCCTTCATCCAACTTGATTCTTGAATTCTTTTATGACATTTGTACAAGAGTGATTCATTTTCTACAAAGAGAGGAAGAACTAAACATGTGGGCTTTGTAAGCTTGAGTCTCTGCCCATTCTTAAATTTATTCTGGCACTTGGAAACGTAGAACCTTTAACCCTGACACTGAGAACCTCTGTGTGCCCAGCAAGGTGTTGGTAGCCCAGAGCATGCTGGGCACACCAAAGAGCAGGGTGTTGAGCATTTCACCCAGTGAATTGCTGGTTGAAGAAAGTTGTTCTAAAGTTATAGGATATATAACTTTGATTGACCTTTGGAATATGCATATGCATACACACACACACACACATACATACATTTAGACAAGGTAAGATGTGCTCCTTCTAATTTGATATGGACAGAAAGTAACATTTTTGTCTTAATTGTGTCTTTAGTGTGTGGTATGTGTGTGGTTTGGCTAGTTTTGGACAAGTGCTATCTTGAAGGCAAACACATTTTATGATAGTGTGGTAGGCACTGATTCAGACACTAAAAACATCAAGATACACAAAAAAGTTAAGCTCAGACATTTGTTAAAAGCTTTTGCTTTTAAACCACTTGTGTTAAATATAAAACACACTGGAATTTGCATACATAAGTTCTAGATGCATTTACTGTTTATATTTTTATAAGCTATAAGTTGTATGTGCAGTGTAATGCCAATTACCTAGAAATGTGGGCAAAATATCTCTGAAAATTGAAATTGCTTAATTTTCTGAAAAAAATGCTGAAATTTATTTAACACGCTCTGCCTTTTATCATAGTAAGCAAGCCAAGGGCAGTTGCTATTAGCAGAATCATTTTGCTTCCTAACATATTTCAACATTTTCCCCTGATCTGAGCCATCTGAAAATCACTCTGATATATGCCTAGGCTGACCACTTCCTAGAGATTATTTGTAATCACCTATAGAAGCCCTCCAGTCTTTTGAGCCAGTACTTGTGTTTTTAAAAATCGCTAGCAATATGAACTTCTTCTACTCATAATGAGATGCGCCTGCGATCCAGCCTAATTGGGGTACTTAATCACCAACACCCAACAACATCCACACAAAACACGCCCAGCTTTGAACCAGTGAAGCTTTGCAAAGCTCCAATTTTAATTACTTGCCAAAAGGTCCCCAGCAGAAAATGAAATTATGCAAAGCTAAACCAAACTCAAACAAAAATATGTGTTCCCTCAAATTAGGTAAAGCAGGAAGTAATTAGATGTCTGCAAAAGGAGGAGCTCCTTCAGCTTGCGCATGTGCCCAAAATGGCGGTGCATGTGGGGTGGAGGTCTCTATCATGTCCTGTCCCTTGGACCCTGCTACAGCAATAATTTCTCCTCCCCTACAATCTTAGATTATGGCTTCTCCCATGAGAAAAAAAGAAAATAATGAATAAGTTTTGCAACAGTTTGGATCCTAATTGTCCCCACAGGCTCAAGTGTTAAAGGCTTGGTCCTCCGTGTGGTGCTCTTAGGAGATGGCAGAGCCTTGAAGAGGTGGGGCCTAGAGGGAGATCCTCTGGTCATTGGGGACCACCCTTGAAGGAACAGTGGATGCCCAGCCCCCTCTCTTTCCCTTCACAGCCATCAAGTTTGCTCTCACACCCTCCCACCAGGATGTGCCACCTTGCCACAGGCCCAGGGCAACAGGACCAACCGATCATGCACAGGAAATGCCAAAACCCACAGTGCGCCAAAATAAAGCTCTGTCCTCAGGAGCCTTTCTCTGTTTCAGCTGGTTTTCTCCTTATTTGCTGACATGGTGGGAGGCTGACTAATGTGACTCCCCCTCTGCCCTCCCTGCTCCTCAATACTGGGATGAAGAGAGCATCTGCTTCCTCTGCCCTGCTTGCTGCCACCCTCTCCCTTCCCGGGGCCCTGCATGGGGCACCTACCTTCCCTTGCCCTGGAGGCTTCTTGTTTGCCTCCTCAGCCTTGGCTGCAAAGCCTGCTGCTCCTTCCTTGGGGCCATCCCTGCCCTCACTCCAGGAGCATCCAAGCTACCTCTGGGGCCCATCCTCAGTTAAGATGCCACAACACAGCACCAGAGGCAGGAGGCTTCAACCACAGGAATGCATGGTCTCTCAGCGCTGAGGACTGCAAACCCAGGCCAGGGCCTGAGCAGGGCTGGCGCCCCCTGCAGGAAAAGAAGAGTCTGTTCAGGGTGGACCTGTGGCCACGGTGCTCTGATCCTCAGAAGTCTTCTTTCTCCCCCGTGTCTATATCCTAATCCCATCTTGTGACAAGGACACTGGTCATGGGGGATCAGTCCCACCATATAACCTTGCTTCAGCTTGATTCCCTCTGTGAAGACCCTCAAACAGTGCCACCTTCTGAGGTTTTGGGGATTGGGATGTCTTTGCAGGGGACACAATTCAGTTCATAACGTACTTCAGAATCAATCCAGAACCAGCCCCACTGCCTTCTCCTGGAGTCTCCACTGCCTCCTGATTTCCTGATGAATGCCACCACCTTCCTCTGATTCTCCCAAGCTCATCCTTGTCTGTTTCCTCTCTTTATGTCTAATCAGTCACCAATCCCATGAGCTCTCCCTCTGCAGCATCTCTGAACCTCCCCCTCCGTCTCCACAGCCACCACCCAAATGTAGGCCTGAATTATCTTGTACCAACTCTGTGGTGACATCACCTAATAGACTTCTTAGCTCCAGTCCCTATCTGGTCTCTCTATATCCCAATTTATCTTACAAATCACTGCCACATTCATCTTCCTAATGGACAGCCCTGACCCACTTCCCTCCTGTGAGAGGGAAAAAAGGGAAAAAGAGCACCTTCAAAGGCCCCCTTGCTTTATGAATTCAGAGCAGATCCCTGACCCTAGTCTCAGGGCTCACCACCCCTCCAGGACTGCTAGAGCCCACACTCTCACTTTGTCTCCTTCCCAAAAGTGTCCCCATGTTTCCTGCCAGTTCCATGGGCCCCTGCCAGGGAGAGAGAGGGCACCCTCCAGGGATTACCTGGAAAGAGTCTAAGGAAAAAGCATTGGCCAGGGAGCAGGCAGGTCCCACAGAGACAGCAGGACATCTACTGAGCTGCAACAGCGGGGAGCCAGCACCTGCCTCTATGAGGCACAGGGGAGGACATGGGGCCCCAGCACCTTCAGTTTGGGGGGCCTTCTGGCCACAGAGCAGGGCAGAAAGGAGTGGAGAGAGCCCTTGGGAAAGGGCGGGGGGACAAGAAAAACCCACTGCCTCTGCTCAGGGTCTCCTTCCATCGTTCCTCCCTCCTATCCATCAAAATCCCTCCCACCCGGACTTTAGGAGGCACACTAGCGAAGCCAAAGATAATTTCTCAAAAAGTAAATGACTCAAACAAAGAAACACATGGCAGAAATTTAATTCATTAACAACCAAAAAAAAAAAAAACAGTACAGTGTCACAGCAGGTTACAAGGAGACTCCACAGAGCGCCCCTCTGGAATGCTGAGCTGAGAGCATCTGGTGAGTGCACACCTGCCCACACCCCAGCTGTGTCCCCCAGGACTGTGTGCATTGTTTGTCCTCAAGAATGGAAGGTTCCGGAGTCACTGGCACAACTCAACAAAACTGCAAAATGGCTCAAAGACAGATAGAAGGCAGAGGTCACCCTCTGGGTAAGTGAGGAGGCCAAACAGCCCCGTTTCCTATATCTTCATTCAGCTCAGTCTTCTGCTATTTTCCCTGATGGAGGAAGAGAAGAAGAAGGGATGGGGCTTTGGTGTCTGGAAGACCCCAGCTCGCCAGCAGTGTCGCTCATTCACAACCTGTCCTTGAGAAAGTCACTTTAGCTCTCTGCACTTCAGACTCCTGTATAAACGCAATTAGCTGCTTCACAGACTAAATGAATTGTTCCATGAATCAAATGAATGATAGCTGTCCCGTATGAGCTGAATCCATGCAGCCAAAATACTTGTCCTTTGATATTCCTGCAACATAAAATCATGGGGCAAAACTTGATGGTCTCAGTTGCCTCCGCAGTAAAGCCTGGCGCCCGTGGGACTCTGGTAGGGGACACACTTTCCCTCCTTGACATCTTTCCCCATCACAGCGTCTGCCTCTGACGCCCTCTCTGCAGCAGGACACCTGATGTTCCCTCCTGTCCTCCTCCCCTCTCTGACACACAATGAGTTCTTTGAAGGAGCAAGACACAGCTGTGTGAGTCCCAGCACCCAACTCGATGCACTGCACATAGTAGGCAATCAACTAATGTTTCAGACTAACTCAGTGAAGGGACAGGGCACTGTAACAGGAGGGGTGCCAGCAAGCACTCTCCCCTCCACCAGCTGACAGCTCCTCCTCTGTGCACGCCGTTCCTCACTGTCCTCCCTAGCAATGACACCCACCCTTGGGAGCAGGCGCCACTCTGCCATCACCAGGAAAGTAGTGGACCGGACACTGGAGTCATCAATCAGACATTCCATCATGGCCCTTCACCTGTCTGTGACTCAAAATGCAGTTCCCTGGTGTTTCACTGAACCCTCAGCCGGGATCTGAGCACTGATCCTGACTCCAGCCACAGGCGCCCTTCTTGCAGGTGCAACATGTCTAGAGCATCCTAGAGCAACGAGGATGAGGGGAGAGCCCAAAAGCCATAAGGAGGCTAAAGGGCATGGGAGGGAGCCCCTTGTGCACGTCTGTACCTTTCTCCAGTGGCCATCATCCTTCATATGTGGTTCCACCTGGAAGGAGGAAAAGGCCACGTGTTCCACAATTGTCACATGCCCCAGGTACAGTGCTCTAAAATACTGTCTTCAAGGGCAAAGGCATTTTGAAATGTGTATTCACCCCTTTCTACTCCCCAAACCTCAACTTTCTTCAAAATATAATTAATCAAATTTTTCATAAATTCCAGAAAAATTTGGGGCCCTTATTGAAGTGGCATTTTATTAAAGCTTTAACCTTTGTCTTTGATGTCCTTCCACATTCCAGACACTCCCTTAATGTAATTTTCATGCTGTATATGAAAGAACTCTGCTCTTCAGCCATGGCTCGGCCTGGTAGTCTGGGAGCCCAGGTCACCTCGTCATTTCTTCACCTTCGTTCCCCTGTGACTTTACACAGAACACAGTCCACGCAGGACCAGGAGCTCACTGTTCCCAGCCTGATGACCATGAGGTTCCACTGCTGGACACTCAGCACAATGTCAGGTGTCTTCTTGTCCCTCCACGTAGCTCCTGAGTACCTGGCCCACTGCTGTGAACAAAGTGTACACCCAGTTCAGGCCACCAAAAGAAGGTAACCTAATAAACTTTGTAGAAAATTGCCCTATTCTGTATTTATTACCCAAAATACTGTCACACAGAATCAGTCAACTCCACCTACACTGGACATGCCCTGTCATGTGGTAGACAGCTGGTAAAGAAATGTGCATTCCATACCACAAACAATGTGTGCCTAAAGAGCAAAGCAGAGCACCGAGTGTCCCCCTGCATAAAGTATGCTCACCCTGAAGAACAGGACCACCTGGCTTTCACAGCTGAGCAAGGGTTCCAGAGCAGCTGCCTGCATCCACCCTGGTATCTGCAAACCCTGCTCTGGGGACCTAAATTCCTTGTGCCTACCTCTGAGGGATTCTGTCATATTTCACAAGAAGAATGCCCATGAAAGACTTGGAGCAGACACACCATGTAGTACATATAAAAGAACTTAAATGACATCATCACCAACAGCAGCAGGTAGAGACTCTGTAAAGGGGCTCTGGCCTCCTAACTGAGCACACACCAGAACAATAGTTATTCCTCGGGGCTCACACTGTCTGAGAGCAGAGATATGTCTGTCGGCCTCCAGAATGCTTCAAGTGTGTGTCCTAAGAGGGCCCCACACAACCCCAAGGCAGGTGGACACCATGTGGCCTGAACACTGACATGACAGGGCTTCAGCCCTGGGCCCTCAAGTGCCACCTCTCCTGCCCTAAACACCTGATCTTGCTCTTCTCAGAATCTCACCACCAAGCCTCCCACTCATCTGCCTCCGGACAGGCTCTCACTCCATCTTTGATCCTTTACTTTCCATGAGATTTCTCTCAAGCCTGTCCTCACAGGGAATCCTGGGACCCTGATCCTCCTGCAGATCTTAGGTAAGAGGTAAAATGCATAGCACTGAATGGGAAGCTTCAGAGATGGTCAGAGAAAGTAGAATCAGAATCGGTTGATGTGATTCTTAGACGCTCCTTGGAAGATGGAGAAATTACAGCAGAGTAGGAAAGGGCTCGTTTTAAGAGGTCATGATCCCAGCAGAGGGTTAGATTGGATGTGACAGGTGTCTGAACTGAGGGGTGGGACCAGTCTCATTAAAATGGCAGGAAGGGGGCTGCCAGTGTGTTGGGAAACATGGGCTAATGAAGGCTGAAACAAGTGCTGGGGTCCTCGGGTCTGATATTTAGGTCCCCCAATTCCTATGTGGAAATCCTCTCCCTTGAAGCAATGGTATTAAGAGGTGGGGTCTCTGGGACAGGTTAGTTAATCCCTCTTAAGTGGGATTATGCCGCCCTCACAAGAGACCCCACAGAGCTCCCTTCCACCTCTCTGCTCTCAGAGCCTGATGAAGTTATTAAAGCTTTCCAAACTCCATTATTCAAAAGATCCCAGATTTTATGACACAGATGATCTCATGAAGGCAGAAGAGAGAAAAGAGGAAATAGAATGGAATCTTTGTGGATAATCACAGAGTTGGAGAAGGAGGGGGAAAATGAACCCCCCAAAAAATCATGCTCCATAAATGTATAAAAAGAGCCCAGAAGGTACCATGTCCCCATGACCAGACAGAGTAGCTACAGAAAGGAGGGTCAGGCTGGCAGACTTTGAGCAGGCTCTTCAGGGCTAGGGACAGAGAGGAACGTTTAGATTCAGCAAGGCAGAGGCTGCCAGCCACATCAGGTTTTGACATAGGTTGCAGCCCAGAGGAGAAGCCAGGTGACACATAGGGAGACAAGCAGTGACTGCAGCTATATGAGGTCAAACAAGGAAGTTCTAAGATGGCAGGAATTCATACGTCTCAAGGTCAACCAGAAGGAAGAAGTAGAGGGGGAGGCAAAGACAAAGGATGGTCCACCCATGGTGACCCAGGATCTAGGGCGCATGAGGAATTGTAACCTTAGAAAGGAGGGGAAAGCCTCCTTTTCAGTGGCTGGAAGGACAAGAGGGCAGACAAGGATGGAGAACTCTAGGGAGGTGACACTGAGGGTGGAATGGGACAGCTGGGTGGGGGCCTCATCTGTAAGAGCACTGTGCTCAGACACCATGTCTCTGGTGTTCACACTGTACAGTACTCCTGCCATGGAGCAGGAGGGTGATACTGGACCAGGTCACTTTGGCTCTCTGAGCTTTAGTTTCCTTATCTGAAAAAGACAAAACCTGGGGCAGCCTGGGGAATGTTTCCTAAAGGCCTCTTCCTACCCTAAGGCTAGAGATGGGATAGGTAGTTTTGTTTTGGTTTTTTTTTCCTTCTAATCATTATGCCAGTCTTTCCTTTGCATTTATAATTACAAATCACTTCTCTGTTTATGTTGAATGCTTCCTCAACACCTCATATCACACCACACATACAGAAGGTGCTCAACAAATGTTTCTGAGTTAATAAAACTGCCACAGTGTCAGAGTTGTAGAAAACAAATATGTGCCTCCTCCTCTTTCCCTGTCTCCAAGCACTATAGACAGCAAATAGAGCTGCCCAGCACTGTTTGGAATCCTTCTTTGGGTAAATCAGCCTTGATAAAACCACTTACCTAAAGCCAAAGTGCAAATAAGACTAAGTGTCAAATAAATTAGTCCCTAAGTGTTTTGGATTCTGTCCTTCCTGCCAACTAATTTCTAAGTAAAAGGGTCTGATGACGTAAGCTGGGGGGATGCTTTCTATCAGTTCCTTGTGAAAATACCTCAGTGCACATCTATCTAAAGCTGTCCCATGCCTTCCTTATCAAGGAAGCAAGAGGTGCTAATTTCCACTGCTCACTGAGTCCCCGGTGACATTCCCACAGTTGAGAAAGCTTAAAACATTCTCAAGCATCCTTTTTCTCCCAACATTGAAAGACGTTGTTAGCCATGGGTCTGAGATTTAGTCTGGGCTCTGCATGCTGCAACATTGCTTCCACTCCATGAATCTTCTAGACCTCCACAAACAGAGATGACACATCCCACCCAGCCTACACTGCACTAGGCACTGCCTTTGACACTACATGATTGTTGCTATTAATTGATGAATACACTTTAAGATGCTTCTGGACATTTTAGAGCAAGATATATATGCCCCAAGAAGAAACCTACAGTGAAAAGATTCTTTCTGCAGAGGAGAGCTGTGGGCATCTCCAGCAGAATAACTTCTGCAGCTAGGACCAAGTTTTAATTCCCATCTTGCATGAATATAAAACTATGTGACAGTGCATCCCGAGAGGAATGCAACTAACTGTGCTTGCACAAAGCAAAGGAAAGCCAAGTACTCAGAAAAATCCACCCTTGACCAAGGTCATTTTATATCATGGCTTTCTTAAAGTCTTCTAATGAAATTCTATAAACTGCTTGGAAAAGAGATGCATAACTAAAAAGTTCCACATTTTCAAATACCCAATTATAGTTTCTTACTATGCTGGAAAGTTAATAAAATTTTTTAAATAGAACAAAGCAATAAATTTCAAATCATGGATGTACTTGGACATGACAGTGAACAAATCCATTGGGAGCTTTGGGTTTATTTCACGATAGATTTGCCTATAATAAGGGTCCCAGCCGTGCAGAGTTTACACAACACACTCTCAGGCTCTCTAAGGATAAGTAGACCAGAGGGCGCTTGTCTCCAGCTGGTGAGAAGCTGCTAAGCCAAGCTGATGGTTCCTGTACACCACCATTGGGAGGAAGGCTGGCAGGATCCCAAGCCACAGCATAATGGGAAGGAGGTGGGAGAAGGAGGTGGGGCTAACCAGTGACAAAACCCCTCACACAGAAAGCTTCATCTACAGCAGCAAACATAACTCATGGAAACAGCCTATTAACAAGCTCACTTCAACTTCCCTCAACAGTGGTCTCAGATCTCTTGCAGCAAAAGAAAAAAAGCTGTGGACAGTGGACAGAAAAGCAATTCCATGTGCTAGACTGCTGAACACAGGTGCCAGGGTGGAGGCCTGCTGGAGATACTCATCAGGATGCTCCAACCAGACATGCTGATGCCTGGCCCACCCCATAAAACGTGTCCTGATGATCACTCCATTTTCTTCTTCTACACATGGGATTCACCTATTCACTACTGGGAAGTCTTGATTTACAACTACTTTATCAAGTGTGCAGTTTTGATAACTCTTGGGATATTTGCTTTTTAAAAAAAAAGACAACAGAACTCATACTGATGAGACTACACATAGTAAATAAATAAATGCCTCAGGGAACAACAAAGATGAATTTAATGTAGGAATGGCATGCTCTCCATTACTAACCCCATTAACATTTCTGAACTATCAATGTTCTCAAGTTAAGAGAATAAAACAGAAAGGAATAAAGGCAGTAGGCAAGGTAGCTAGTAAAGGACTGCAGAATTTCCACAGCAAAATTGCAAAATATTGACAAAAAGGCATATTTTCCTTTCAGATATTAATACTAAACTAAAAAAAATCCTCTGCTCCATACTGCTACCTCCTTCAAGGTCATTTATCATGAGCACAACTACATACAAATGTTTTATTAAAAGAAAAATCCCAGCCTAGGACTGCCAGATCTTGCCCAATACCACTTATCAAAGGTGTTGCTCCAGCTGACAGGCAGCTGTCAAGTGGCACCGAGTTAACATTACTTTATATGTGCAAAACCCCTTCAGCAGCACAGTCCCTCAGTCCCCATTAAGCATTCCGATAACAGCACCTCCTCGAGCTCGGCTTAACATTTAAGCCTGCAGGAATCCCTTGAGTGCACACAGTCATCCAAAATTTCCTAGCTAATTTTAACCCTATTGAGTTTGATTTTTTAAAAAATTGAATGTAAAAATCATCCAACAACTAAATCTTTGTTATTTAGCTTGAAGAAAAGATTTCTCAGTTTTGAGAAAAATCTAATGTGACTTAATTATTTTTTAAAAGTTTGTAAATAATTTTCCACTAAGAAAAATAATAAACTGTATTACTATTAGAAAGGCAGTTTAAAATACTCCCTGTGAGCAAGGGATTAGTGAATACATCCCCTGGAGCCAGGTCTTGGGATAATGGTACCTCAAACAGCTCAGCAGTGGTGCAATAGCATGCAGCTCAGGTTAGACCATACCCAGGCTGCTGTGTGCCCTGGGTTTCACCCTTTCCAAAGCTTTCCACTATTCCCATTTAATGCACAGAGGAGTACCCCCAACCCACAAGAAAAGATGAGGCACAGCAAATGGGGAAAAAATGGTCCTTTACAACCTTCTCATGCAAATTATCCAAATGCATCATGGAGGCTGTCACACCTAAAAGTTAGCATCTGGTTAGTATTAAGATTCATCCATCTCTAGGATTTTCTGTGATCCTGGAGGGAATAGGACTGGGGAATGGGATCTTTTCCACTGCTAGGAAGAAGTACCAGAAGTGACCAGGGTCGAGTAATACTGTGAGGGATATCCTTTTGGGAGGAGGGCAGGAATGAGGAAGGCAGGATCCCGCACAGGCTAACTGGGTTATTCCCAGCACGAAGTTGTGGCATTTCTTTGGTCCTGAGCTTGTCAGCCTCAGCTTGGAGGTGAGCAACGCCTCAGGCTGGGAAGTATCTGCAGTGTTCGAACAAATTAGAGGGAGGAAGGAGCAGCGCCAAAAGGTACTTAGGGAGAAAGAATTGTATTAGTGTGGTGCCAACCTCTCCCTGCCTGCCACCCAGCGTGGACATTCCGGGCAGCCTCCCTGCTCTTGCACACACACGCACACACGCATGCATGCTGGCACGCACTTCACTGCATTCAATAAGCCAGTATTTAGAAAACGACACCTTCATGATGCCCATCCCCTCCCGCACACGCGCGCGCGCGCTCGCGTGCATACACATACACACACACACACACACACACTTGCTTCCCATGCCTCCGCGCTCTGCAAGCGGTCACAGCAACCACCGTGGCACCAGCCCCGAGAATCGCGGGAACCACGGAAGCAACCCCCTACCCGCTTTGCAGAATCCTGACTTGGGGGAAACCTTTGGGCAGCGTCCTGCAGCCCCCCGCCCGCAGCCCGACGCTGCGCACGCCATGCCAAGTACACGGATCTTGATGTCTTGGATCCGTGACAGCGCGCAAGTCCAGCCCCAAAGCCCGAGGGACCGCGCGGCGGTGGTATTCCCGGCGACAGCCCGAGAGCCCACGGCCCCTGCGCCCCACGGGCCACCCTGATCTTCACCCTTCTCCCGGCCGCCCCGAGGTCCTGGCCCCGCCGGACCCTCAGACCGCGACTCCGCAGCCTAAGCTCGGGTTCCCAGTGCCCCAGGACCGAGCCCGGGCGCCTCCCGCCGGCTCGCCACGCTTTCGCGGTGCTCGGTTCCCTGGCTTTCCACACGCGCTCACAGACACGCGCCCTGTCCTTTCCCGGCTCAACACGCACACCTGCATACACTTGGTGATGCCGGCCCTCCCGCATCTCAGGGGCCCTGCGCCCCGCGGTCCCCGCTGCCACTCTACCGGGACCTGGTCAGCGGATGCCCCGACTCCCTTCCCCTGGGAGGGCACACGACGCGGCGCTTACAGTTCGCAGAAACTGGATCTCGTCCTCGCCTTCACCCCCATCGGCCATGGCTCCGCGATCCTCGCCGGGGCCGGCTCCAGAGCCCTGCGGAGCCCGGCGGCGGCGGCCCCTCGCGCTGCTTGCTCCTGTTCCTGCTCCTGCTTCTGCTCCTGCTCCTGCTCCTGCTCCTGCTCCTGCTCCTGCTCCTGCACCTGCCGCTGCCCGGAGCCGGGGGTGACAGGGGGCCGAGCTGCTGGTGCCGATCGCCCGGCCCTCCGCGCCTGCAGAGCCGAGGAGACTGCGCGGGCGGGCGCGCGGGGGCGGCCGAGGCGCGGGGCCTCCCTACGCCGCACTGTGCGGGAGGAGGCCGGCCGGGTGGGGGACGCGGGGAGGCGGCCCGTAGCGCAGCCGCGCTCGCTGCCTGCAGCCGGGAGCCAGCTCGGCCCCGCTCCTCGGAGCGAGTGCGCGAAGCCGGGGGAGCTCGGGTAGTGCCGCGGCGGGGGCGGGGTGGGGGCGGGCGGGGGCGCGGGGAGGAGCTCGCTGTCCCGGCTGCTGCAGGTAATCCGCAGCCCGCTCCGCCCGCCGCCAGCGCCGCTTACTGGCTGCGCCCGGTATCGAGCTGGCGAGCGCCGGGAAAGCGCAAAGCCTCCCACCTGCTCCCTGCGTGGCCTCTGGGCTCGTTCGCCCGCCCTTTCCGAACTTAAGCCCAGGCATGGCTGTGGCACTGGGCACCAACTTCCTCAGCACTTTGCATCGCCAGGAAGACTCGTCTCCCTCCCGCTTGCCTCGGGAGGGCAGGGGGTGGAGAGTCTCCAAGAAAGGGGACCCAACACGTGATATTTTAAACCAGGATTCCCTGGATTCAAGATCAACATGGGAATTCTTCGATATGTAGTTCTAGTGCTTTTCACAGATAATCCGTACAACGTGCGTAGTTTGGGTGCACAGAACTTTTGTTGTTGTTGTTGTTGTTGCTGCTGCTGCTGCTCCTTTACTTTTATTCATTTATTTATATGCAGTGCGGAGAATCGAACCCAATGCCTCACACATGCATGGCAAGCGCTCTACCACTGAGCTACAACCCCAGCCCTGCACAGAACTTTTAACAAATTTATTCCACAAATATATAAAGAGCATGTATATCAGACAATATGGTACAAGACAGGGGAATATATGGTCTAATTGAACAAGCAATTGCAATGTATGGGTTCTAATCACTGAGTGGCTCTAAACTGATACTGTGGTATCCATTACTCTTTCTGAGAAAAGAAATTTAAGCATTGCACCACAAATCATTTTCTGGGTTCTCTGTGCAATAGCCTACCGAGTCTCCATTTAAGACCCTGGCTGTGAGTACAGGGTCTGAGACTCTTTGGACCAACAAGCATGTATCTCTTGCTCCGTCCCTGGCTCTTTCATTAATGTCACTAACAAAATGAAGTTAAGTGCAAAGTAAAGTTTCCAGATGTCAAACCTACAAAAGTGCAGTTTCTACCGTAAAAGATTTTGGCCATCAGTTTACCTACATTACACATTTGGCAGATTCTAACCTGTATTAAAATTGACCTGTAAGCTCTATACAGCATGCATTTTCTTTCTGGCACTCATTTACTTTGTACTTACTGGGCTAGTGTTTGCTGTTTCCAGGAGAGTGGATACCATAGGCACCATGTCTATAAATATCCTCCCTGTGTGGTGGGATCCTGCTCTGCCCAATGTTTAGAAGTGAACTAGTGTCCTAGTCCTCCTGCCTAACCACTTGACACATTCTTGTATCCATGGTGACTAGCAAGTCCTAAATCCTCATTATTTATGTAAATTTCTACTCTAAGGATTCTCTAAACAAGCTTCCAAAAGATAAGGTAAAAGTTCTCCTTGAGGGATGACTTCTGAAATTGGCTCATAATGCTAAATAATTCAATCTTCCTAAGTTAAAACATATAAAATTGACCTTTTAAGGTACTTTTTCCAGAAGTAGACACCGTTTCTAAAATAAAACACATTCTGTATGTTTGGAAATCACTCCATCCTACCTATAGAATAGGTAAAATATAAAAACTTGTATTGTTTTCCATTTTGGATACTTTAACTAGACTTATAAACTCTTCTAGCAAAAGCCATATTTATTATTTCTCTTAGCATAAGTGAAATAATGCTAAATGGCCTAGGCTCTCAGTAATTATTATTTACCCTATAAAGTCTTCAACAGCAAATAGACAGAGCAGACATTTTTTTTTAAAACATACCATTTGTAATGTGGACTTTAACACTCAAAAGTACAATAGTGTGAGATTTCTAGACCTATAATCTGAACTAAAAGTATAAAAATGTTTTGGGGAATGATACATAATATCTCATTTTAAAAGAAGAAACTGAAGCAAATAGAGCAAGTGTTTTAATATTGGTGATTGGCATAAGGGTGTAGTGTTACTCTTGGAACATTGATATTTTGACATATTTCATAATCATAAAACTTCAAACAATTTTAACAGAGAACTACTTCAGTGAAAGTTATAGAAACTTTTTATTTACAGGGTTGTTTTTTTTTCTTTTAACTTTTGGATGACTTAGCTATGATTCCCTATGTTCTTATTCTAAGTGAACAATTGCAAAAATATTTGGTTTTGAGTGAAAAGATTATAAAATGATAACTAATCTCAATTTTAAATATAATTTTAATTGAGAAATAAAATTTGGATATAACCTAAAGTTTCTGTTTAGCCAGAGTCTTCTTGCAGACATAAGCTATAAGGAACTAGCAAGTATTCACTTTCACAGGCACAAAACTATATAATTCATAAAATAGAAAAAATATATTTCAAGTTTCCATGAGAGTATCCCATACTTGATGTGTTTCATAATTTTTATAAAAATATGTCTTCTTTTCTAAGTTTTTCTGTTAGATACTGAAATTGGGTTTTTTTAAATTTTTTTTTTTTTTAAATTTAGTTGTTAATGGACCTTTATTTTCTTTATTTATATGAGGTGCTGAGAATTGAGCCCAGTGCCTCATACATGTTAGGCAAGTGTTCTGCCACTGAGTCACAACCCCAGCCCAGAAAATTGTTTTCTTAATGTTGCTTTATTGAAATCTTTGATAATCAATAAATAGATAACACTCCATTTTAGATCTTTATTTATTTTAATATAAAAAATTTATAGAATGATATTTCTATATTTTTGGTACAAATTTGGGGAGATTTTTCCTTTGTAGCTGATTTGTATCCTGCAAGATAGGGGGAAAAACATTTTTTTAATTATTAAAAATTTTTCTGTGGCTGAATTTGATCCTTAGCATCACATAAAAATAAACAAAATAAAGGCATTCTGTTCATCTACAAGTACAAAAAAAAATTTTTTTACAAAAGAATTTTTCTTCAATGGTCTAATTTAGAATGGGCCAACACAGCTGACAGTTCACCCAGAGGATTCAGACATCCTTTAGGAAGAAAAAATCAGGACAGATGTAAGATTTTTTTGTTTGTTTGTTTGACTTGCAATTCATTAAGCTCTCCAATATTATATGTGAGCTTACAAAATTAACTTCTTCCTCAGGGTTTCTACAAAAGGCAGTCAATGTTACCAGTTTAATTCAGCTACATTCAGTTGAGAGCACATAAATTTATGGTATTATTGCTGACATAAATGCCTATGGAATTACCATTGGATCATTAGAACATTAGATTTGAAGAAGCCCCAACATCTTGAAATTAGCCCATTCCTTGTCAATGCAGGTTTCCACTTTGAAATCTCTGGCGGACATTTCATGTATTTCTTTTAATTCCATTTTAGAGCTCAACAGATCAAAACCTTAGATGATTTCCCTTTTATTTCCATCTCCATTATATGCACTCTACAAGTCCACAATTCTGATATGCACATGCCCTAGAGGAAAGCTCCTGGAGTTGGGGTGGGGGTGGGGCCTCACCTGGAGCTGGCCCTCAGGTCACATGTCTGAACCCCTGGGTCTGCAGGTGCCAGAGGCCAGGAGCCAGGGAGGAGGAATCTGCCAGGACCTAGTGACCCAACGAGAACGTTTTCTACGCTCCAGGCATTTAGGTCTAAAATTTTTTTTCCACCTTCACAGCAATGCCATTGTAGAAAGAAGGAATCAAAGCCCAGAGAAGTTGCACAGCTTGACCAAGATGGCACAGCTGTTGAGGAGTGAGGCAGGGGTCTCAGGACGCCAGGTCTGACTCCTCTTCTTCATCTGTGCTGTCGCCTGCCCTGATCCCAAGTGGAAAGCAGAGAGTCTAGACAAGGGTGAACTATAAAAGGCTCTGGCAGCCCCTGGAGATCGGTCCCTGGTTTCAGGCCAAACCAGGGTCCTTCGAGTTCTTGGAATGCCAAGTAAATTCCTGAAAGAGGCAGGAATTACTGGGTGTTCCAAAATAAAATCCAGCTTGTGCCTTCTTCCACAGCTTGGATTCTTAGGGGAAATCTGTTTTTCAAGACTTGAAGGTCATTCATCACTATCTTATGAGTTCCTAACACTCATCTTAAAACTGTAATTCTCCAAACTACAGTTAGTGTTCTGGTTTCCAAGGTCAGGATTGAACTATAGGTAGAGGATAAAAGTAAACATGATCTACCTCCAGGGATCCAAGGAGCCCTAGACAACAGAGAGAGGGCAGCCCTACATAAATAGAAGTTTGCTACCTAAAAGAAGGTATTGGTCCTGAGGAGCTGTGGCTTCCTAAGGATCCATGGGTTCCAGCACCCCCCACTCCCTGCAGGCTGTGCTCTAAGAGAGTGAAGGCAAAGGTCCAGGAAAGGCCCACCCAGTAGGAGGCTTTGCAGATGAGAGTCAAGCCGAGGACAAGTCCATTCATTTAATATCATTA
This sequence comes from Spermophilus citellus, assembly GCF_964194105.1. Classification (NCBI taxonomy): domain Eukaryota; kingdom Metazoa; phylum Chordata; class Mammalia; order Rodentia; family Sciuridae; genus Spermophilus; species Spermophilus citellus. Next base: position 97,438,406 of record NC_138187.1, read on the forward strand.
CCACTGTCTCTGTCTTCCTGAAATACAGAGAGAACATGACCTGCCTTCTTCCTGGGGCTTACAGGGGCACATAGTGCAGAAAGGGGGGGTGCTGTGCAGGTACACAGCGAGGGGAGGTGGGCCTCAGGCTGAGGAGGGCCTAAGAGAACATCTCCTGAGGGCAAGTGACTTGTGGGCTGAGTGGCAGGAAGGTACCATCCGTACTTTGGGATGGAGGTGGATCCAGGAGAAGCAGTAGTCCTGGAGGTTAAAGGCCCAGGACTGACCAAGGCAGAAGGAGAGCTCTCAGGGAGGAACCCAAGAAGCAGAGAAGGGGCAGCACCATCCCAGGAATGTCCCCTGGAACAGAGATAGGCCACGGCATTACATGACAGCCCACTGCTGGGTGTGTGTGTGTTATGCTGAGCTTAGGGAGTCAGAAGTTAGCAGCCAATCTGAATTCCCATCTCGATTCCATTATGAAATACCCAAGCCTGTGGAAATATTTTTCCTGGGCTACACTAATGAATTTTCTGGAATGGGAATGGTCAACTGCCATTTCTCACTACAGTTTCTTGTAAACAATTTGGTTAAAAAAAAAAAAAAAAAAACAGTTCTTGAAGGCCTACTAATATGCAGGCACTGAGCCAGGTGGAAACAATACACGTGTAAATGGGATCGTGAAATGGTAGGTGCTCTCTCCTCTCAGCTTCAGCTGAGGTACCAGAAGGCCAAAGCCAATGAAACAGGAGGTAAAGACTCCACATTCCTGAGAGAAGTTCTAGAACACCTGTGTAGGACAGGAGAGAGGGTGCTAGAAATTGACCTTGAAGTTTAGCCTTCAAGGTTATGAGAGTGTAGAGGTTGGAATGGCTGAGAGGCCTTCCACTCATCTATTGCTATTTATAATTTATAACACCTCACACACTGTGAGATTATCCAAACGCATCTCAATGCTTCTAATCAGTGTCTCAGTGCCGCCCTCCCTCTTGTTCCAGAACAACATCCGACCTCCTACACCGCCCTCAGGTGAGTGGACAGTTATCATATGCCACAGGGTCCTGTGTCCTCTGTCCCTTCCACCTCTTGTCCACCCCTTGTCACCTTACCTTTTTCCACTGCTCTTCAAAGCCACTGACTTCCCTTCTGTCCACCAAACAGGGAAGGTCGCCCAGCAGGTGCTCCCTCTACGGGGCATTCTCCCTGGAATTGTCACATAACTGGCTCCTTGTCATTACTCAGCTCAGGCAACCTGCCCAAGAGGATGCCCTGGCCACCATTTCTAAGGCATGGGACTCACCCATGGCTTCCTTCCTCATGGTCTTGCTTTATCTACTTCTTAACAGGTTATCACTGCCTGAAATGTTCACACGTATTTGCTTCCCAAGCAGAAGTCAGTGCAGCTAGTGTCCATAACCCTCCTCTCCTCCTGGCCGATGAAGAGTCCTTCTGTCGGAGTGGAGCCGTCCTAATCACAGGAGCTGCTCTTCACGTGCCCTGCTGCGCACTGTGGCTCCTGCTGACGTACTTACCAGATGTTTCTCCCAGTGTTTCCTTGTGGCTTCTCCCTGATGGGGAGGTTATGTTTACCAGTCTGAGAACTTCTAAGTCACTCTGGTCATAAATGTGAAACTTGCTATTTTTGTTAATATTCAAATTTCTCCCCGACAAATTCTCTAAAATGGAACAATGCTTGCTTAGTCCTTGACCATGGTAAATAACCCAAACCTGTAGGAACAAATGGCTCAGATGTTTCTCCTCCAGTTTTCCTTATTTCAGATTCAACTCATGATTCCCCAACAAAACCACAGGGTGCTGTTCCAATAGGGACAGATTGTTCAGTTTTCCTTTCTGGACTTTGCTGTTTTCTCATTTCCTCTTTCGGCATTTCTTTGTTTCTCCTAGCAAAGTGCCCCACATTCGTTCCTCTAATATTCCCATTTACAGTTCACATTCTAGAAACTATTTTGCTTAGTCTATTACTTTTGGGGTTTTTTCTCTTTTTCCTTATATGAAAATTATTATTCTGTACTTAACAGAGCATGCATAAAAATGACCGATCATCCTGCTCTGGCTGCATTTTTATTTCTTTTTCAGTTTCTACTAATTCAATTTGCATATCTTTTAATGCATTTTAATCATTTGCTCATCAACCTGATCTGTTCAGTATGAGAGATCTCCAGCTAGAAAAAAAGATCCCCGCTTGTTTCCATGCACTGGAAGGAAACCAAGAGCAATAACGACAACAAAAAGCCTAGGATTTAGGAACTCACATGGGCTGAGTCTCTTGATTCCCCAAATCAATATGAATCGAAGGCAAGAAACCATCTGCAGCTATGGCCACACAGCCTGGAGCAAGTAGCCAATTGCCAAAGCTCAAGATCACTCTGGGCACAGCACAAGGGCCTTGCTCCTGTGTCCTGTTCTGACAACCCTGCCCCACCTCATGGCTTTCTAGACGGAGACCTTGCCTCACCTTGTCAGACTTTGCTTCAGGCACAGGAGTCCTGCCTCTAAACTGCAAGCTGCCCCAGCATTACTTATGGTCCCCTGCCTATTCCTCCTATTGCCACTACCTTCTATCCTCTATTGGAACTCTTTGTTGTGCTTGGTTCTCTTCCTTCTCCATCTTCTTTCTCCACCTTGGGTCCCTAAGAACTGTTGCTCCATTGGATCGGAGCTCCCCTGAGCTCCCAGGAGGAGGCTGCCAGCTTCCTACTCACCTTGTGCTGACGGAGCAGCCAGTGGCCTCAGGTAGCAGACAGTGATGGAAACTCGGGATCTGAACAGAGGCAGGAGGATTCCACAGCAGGACTCATCAGTGAAAGAGAGAGGTGCAAACAAAACTGGAAGAGTACCATCCTGCAGCTCCCTTCACCCATGGGAGACATGCTAAGACCCCTCCACCAGAGGCCTGAAACATCTAAGACCCCCCACCCCCCGCCAAGATGCATGAAACCCCACAGGCATCAGACCCTGTATGTACCATGTTTTTTTCCTAGATATACATACTTATGATGAAGTTTACTGTAGACGAGGCATGGCACAAATTAATATCAATAATAATGAAACAGAACTATTATAGCAAACAATTATAGCAATAAACTATAATAAAAGTACTTAAAACTCATGAAGTTTTGTGTCAGGCATGTTCCATTTAGTATTTTTAGACTGTGACAACTCAACGTTTGGAAAGCAAAGCTGGGGACAAGGGAGGACGCGGAACAGAGAGAGGAAGGAAGCTACCACACCTTCCCATTCTGTTCTCACAATTAGAACGGGCAGACTCGAGTCCATTACAACCCCCGAAAGGCCACTAGGTTGCTGGGCGTGGTCCACCTTGTTGAACTTCAAGTGCCCCAGTTCCCAGTGTCTGGCCAAGCTGCCCCCAGATAGTGACCAAGGAGGGAGGGAAGGCAGGAGTACTTCATGAATGACTGACCAGCTGCTGTGGGTTGTTGGGGCTATCTAAAGAAAGGAGCAGGGCATGTGCCTCAAGGCTGGACGTGCTGCTCTGTCTATTCATCATGGTGAGCAGAAGGGCTGGAGGGGCACAGGGACAGGACGGAGCTGAACAGACACCACCACCAGGCCCAGAAATGTCAAGTGGGTCACCAGGAGACATGACCCCAACACACATCAGCAGAACACCCTGTCTGGATCAGACACAGATGAGGGCAGGGAAGAGCTTGTCATTTCAGAGCCAACAAGGAAATGGAATGCGTCGGCTGTTCTGCAAGGGCTGCAGGGTAGATCTGAAGAGAACCAGTCAGATCCTTCTGCAGAAAGCAGCTCTGACAACAAAGAAAGCAGCCATCTCTAAAAACAAAACCAAAAACATTCCCATGACTTGCAGAAAATTCCTGGATTCTCAAAACCACATGTTAAAAACACAAGACCAATGTGAGAGGTATATCACAAATTCAAAAGGTCATATTCGCTAATAAAAATCCAATGTGACTCAGTAACAGAGTGTTTTCCTAAAAGATTGCAGCCAAGGGCAAAAGTAAAGGCAGGAAGGAGGGGAAGAGAGAGGGGAGGAGGGAGGAGAGGGAGGGAGGAACAACAGGCAGGGAACCCTGCTCTGTACCAGACCCAGTGATAACAGGAGGCAGGACCACAGATGGCCTCGTCCATTTGGGCTGCTGTCACAAAATGCCATAAACGAGGCAGCTTATAAGCAACAGAAGTTTACTTCTCACAGTTCGGAAAACTGGGAAGTCCAGGGTCGAGGCGCTGGCAGATCTTATGTTTGAAGAGGGCCTGATTCTGGTTCACTCTGCCCCAATCACTTCCTAATCACTTCCCCCAAAGTCCCGCAGCCTGAACATTACCCTGGGGTAGGATTTTACCCTAGGAATGGGGGGTGGGGGAAGCAACAGATTTGCTCCACAGTAGTGGATTTCTGCTAATATATAAATGAGGGGTCTAAGGGGGTAACACAAGGCACCAGCACTCCTGCCCTAGGAAATTCACTGGTCTCTGTGGGTCCTTTGAATGGACAAAATGACACACAGATAGGATTGAATCTGAACCTGTGATTCATTCAGAATTTTTCAAAGAGACTTTGACAGATTCTAGGACTGGGAACCTATTATGGATAGGGAACACAGGAAAAAAAATAAATGAAAACAGGGGGTCCCCAAGGGCATGGGACCAGGCCAACTATAGGTGGACATTTCCACAACTTGGAAAACAGAAGAAATAGTGGCACAAATCTGACCCATGACATGAAGAGTTTCATAGCAGTGAAATTCCAGGTCCTGAAACTTCAGCAAAGATTCCCCAGCTAAGTCAGCCAAGAAAGGAAGTCCGTGAATCTCCAGGATGGTAAAGTCTGCACACACACAAGAAAGACTTGGGCTCCAAGTTCCCAGTCATCACCAGGAGTGGGACACCCCACATCCTTGAGACCTGAGGTGTAATGGCAGGGCATGCTGAGTAACGGACTGACGTAATAAACTAAAAATACACCCCAATTCCACACACAGATTGTGGGTGTCTGTGCTTGGGATAGCACATACAGTTCTGGTCAATCATCTCAAAAACACACAGGAAACTGGAGAAAGTCAGGAAATTAAAATAATCACGAGTGATCAAAGAAGAAAACTGCTTTAAAATGTTTTAGTCTAGGAAGATAAGTTAGGGGCTGGGGACATGGCTCAGTTGGTAGAGTGCTTGCCTCGCATGCACAAGGCCCTGGGTTCAATCCCCAGCACCCCCCCCCCCCAAAAAAAAAGTGTTAGGAAGATAAGTTAGGTGGCATGGAAATTTTCAAAAATCTTGGAAGGTATAAAAGGTTCTGAGAGCCTCTCAAGGGATTCTTTGGAAATGGTAAGAAGTCCTTAGGAGGAATCAGTGTTACAGAGACTCGTTCTTGTGGAAGTGAGCAGCTCGGGATACCAAGGTGAGATGGCTGGTACATGGTGCTAGACTGGCCCTGTGCCACAGTGCTGATCCTGGGTGTTTCCAGCTGCTGCACTGGTTGGTTGAGACACAGGGAAGTCAAAAAGAAAAGAGTAAGACCACTGCTCATGCAAATGTCCTGTGTTCACCATCTGCAGAAAGTCCAAGGCTGTGCTAGGCAACAAGGAAATGGAATGCACAGTCCAAGGCTGTGCGTGGTAGCAGGGAGGGAGAGGGGCTTGACATTGCCCCCTCCTCCTAGGTGCCCATTTAGGTTACTTGGTTCCTCTCTTTTATATGAAATTACACTGAAATGGAAATTAAGGTCATAATGGAGCCAGTTCTTGAGAACTTTTCCTGAAAGAATCATGGAACCAGATGCTGAGAACACGACCGCATGTTTTCTCCCCCAAGGAGCTTGAAATCACAGGATGTGTTGATCTGATTCAAAGTACAGCAGGAAACTGGTGGAAGGTTTGAGGCAAGGAAATAACATGATCTTATTTTTCATGTGATAAGGAACATTTTTTCTCACTTTTATCACTTAAGTGGTAGTTGACTATTTAAAACAAAAATGGGAACAATGTTATGGGAAATTTTCGACAAGGGATAGGAGGATGGAATTGAAGTCTACTGTTGTAAAAGTTCCTGAGCCACATGTGAACTGTTATAATATTATTTGGGGGTTTGGACTATAATAGGTTAAAAGATGGATCTTATAAATCCTAAAGCAACCACAAGTAAGAATATTAAAACAGAAGTATATCTAATAAACTCCCCCCACAAAGGAAATAAAATACAATCTTAAAAATACCCAAGTGATACAAAAGAAGGCAGAAAAAAGGAAAACAGGAGCAAAAACAGATGAGAAGAACAGAAAACAAATAGCAAGATGGTAAGTTTAAACCCAAACATATGACTGATTACAAAAATATAAACGGCCTAAACATTTCAATTAAAAAGCAAGATGGTCAAACTAGATTAAAAAAAGTAAGACTTAATTCCATGTGGTCTGCAAAAAAAAAAAACATGCAAATGTGAAAAGCAAGATACAAACAGCCCTGTTATTTTTGAAAAAAATTCAACTCATCACCAATGGCTTTCCTTCCACCAAAATCTTCAGAATCAAGTTGTTTCACTTGGGAATTCAAACAAGCACCTGAGGAAAACGTAATAACAATGTGAAGAAAATTCTTTCAGGAAATAGTGAAAGAGGGAACACTACTCCTTTCCACAGTCCACAACCTGATAAAGACATTATGAGACAAGAAGTGTACACACCCGCACCCCTCAAAACATGACATTTCTAACAAAAATACCAGAGCGCAAACACAGTAAAGTATAAAAAGGAATACACCGTGGCCAAGCAGGGTTTATCCCAGGGATGCAGATCTGGCTTCACATTAAAAAAATCTACCCACATTTTTCACCATATTAACACAATAGTAAAAATAAATATGGTCCTCTCAATAGCCTTAGAAAACGTTTCTAAGAGTTTCTAAGAGTGTTCCCAATAAACACTCACACAAGCTGGGAACCAAAGGGAACTTGTTCAAGCTGACGAAGGGCACCCAAGAGAAACCGCAGCTGCGACCATCCTGCGCGTTGAGAGACTGACCCTAAACCAGGAAACAAGACAAGCAAGCCCGCTCTCACCACTCCCACGTGACACGGTGCCATGGTCCCAGCCAGCACAAAGAGACATGAAAGAGAGACAAAGGTACCACATCAGAAAGAGGGATTTAGGCTCTGTCTTCATTCACAGGTGACATCGAGCATCTATTTAGATAATCCAAGAATATGCAAAACAGCTTCTATAATAAAAATGTGAGTCTTGCAAAGAAGTGCTATTTAGGGTCAAAATGCAAAAACCAAGGGTAGTTCTGTGTAAGTGCAATGAACAACTGGAAAATTACATTTAAAAAATAAAAGCTGGGCTGGGGATGTGGCTCAGTAGTAGAGCGCTTGCCTAGCATGCGTGAGGCGCTGGGTTCAATTCTCAGCACCACCTAAAAATAAAATAAAGGCCCATCAACAACTAAAAAATATTTTAAAAAATAAATAAAAGCTGTAATAGCATCAAAATTAAAAATGATTGGGATTAGATTTAATGAACTATGCAAGACTTGTACATTAAAAATCACCAAAAATTCTAGATGAAGAGATATACTGTATTCAAAGACTGGGAGATTGATACTGTTAAAATGTCAGTTCTCCCCAAAATGATTTACATATTCTGTGCAATCCTAATTTAAGCAACTATTTTAGAAATCTAAAACCAATTCTAAAATTTATATAGAAATGCTCAGGACCTGAAATAACCTAAACAACTCTGAAAAAAAAATATTCAGAAGATTTACTCTTTCTTGCTCTGTGAGCGTGTGTATGCATGTATGTGCACATGCATGTGCATTATAGAGAAAAGCCAGGGCCTTGTGCTTGCTGGACAAGCTCTGTGCCACTGAGCTGCACTTCCAGCCATACAGTACCAAGGTCAAGACTCACTTTAATGGAAGAGTAGTCAAAATAGTGTGCTATTGATGCAGTAAGGATAGATTGGTATTGATCATAAAGAGTGCAGAAATATACTCACACTAGTATGAACCACTGATTTTTGATGAAGGCAACAGGAAATTCAAAGAAGCAAAGAATTCTGTTTTTCAACAACTAGTGCCCGATAACTGAAATGCCACATGCAAATAGAACTGCAGACCCCATTGTCACATCCAAACATGACGCAAAATGAATCATAGACCTACACATAAAAACTACAGCCACCAAATGTCTAGGAAAAAAAATGTCAGAGGGAATATCTTTGCCTTGGTTTTTATTCTTCATGTCATAGGACAGAAATGAAAATTATAAGTGAAAAAGGTCAATAAATTGGTCTTCATCAAAATTTATAGCTTTCCTTGTTAAACAATAGAAAAGGCAAGCCAAAGATTACAAAAAATATATATATTGCAAGGCATATGTCTGACAAGGGCCTTGTATTCAAGATATAAATTCTCTCAAGTTAATAAGACAACTACCTGATTTATTTTTTAAGTGGCAAAAGATTTGAATCAATAAACCCACTACAGCTTAGTGAGTATCTTGTAACATAATGCAGTTCAGCTGCTATAAGAGAACTCCAAACAACAGGGACCAAGGCAGAACAGCTTACAGCAGCCCCTATATGAGTTTCACTCTCTGTGGTTTCAGTTCCCTACTGCCAACCCTGGTCCAAAACTAATGAACGGAAAAAATCCAGAAATAAACAATTCATAAGTTTTTAATTGCACTACATTCTGGGTAGCATGATGAATCTCAAGCCATTCTGCTTCCTCATGCTGGGGATGTGAATCCTCCCTCTGACAAGTGTATCCAGGCTGTATACACTACCCACCCTGTTGGTCATTTGGTAGCCATATAGGTTATCAGACTGTTGTGGTACTGCAGTGCTTGCATTCAAGTGACCCTTATATAGTGGCCTAAGGCTACATCACCAGGTCTACATCATTCACTCACTGCATCTCATCACCTAGGCATTACATCATCTCACATCAATAGGAGAAGAGTGAGTAGAGTACCAGGTATTGATAGAGAGAGAAAGAAAAAGGGAGCACATTCACATAAAATTTATTTTAGAATGTTGTTATAATTATTCTTATTATTAATTATCGATATTGCTCTTTTATGGTGCCTAATTTATAAATTCAATAAGTATAGGCAAAAACATAGTATATATAGGGTTTGGAACTATCCACAGTTTCAGGATCCCCTGGGGGTCTTGCACATAACCCCACAGATAAAGACGGATGATGGATGACTACATTTCTCTCCAAGTAAGGAATAAGCAGTCTCGAGCTGGTATAGTAACTATTTTATCTTTCTCTAGAGAGCTAACCTTGTCCAAATGGTCCAAAATACCTTCCATGTGCCCCGCACTATCCCTGGGGAAGGAGCACAGCGACGCGGGAGGTGCAGCCCCAGAGCCCCGTGTGGCTCTACTCAGCCCACACTGGCTGCAAGCAATGGCATGTGTCACCTAGTTGCCAGGAAAGGCAGGGTGTCTCCAGCTGTCTGTGCCCAGCTGTAAAGCAGATGCCTGTAGAAGGAGAGATGGTGTCTCTGCTGTAGAAGCCACCCCCCTCCACGCCACAGTGGACACGGTGGACATGGGCCGCCTCCTGCATGCCCTGGGCAGCACTATCTCCTGTCATGGCACAGTGTGCATGACTTGGACGGAAAGTCGGACACCAGAGAAGGCAATCAGAACATGCCATCACAGCACAGCACTTAAAACTGCAAAGCCCCCCTGCCATCCCTGCCACCAGGAACTCCCCCCTAACCTTCCCCTCATCTCTTCCAGAGCCCAGTGTCTGCCTGTCTGCCTGTCCTTCCTCTGCCCACGCCTTGCCCTTACATGTCACTTTCTCTTCATGTTTTAGACACCATCTTCCTCCTCTTTGGAGCCAACTGCAAGTGCTCTCTTCACACTTTCTTGTGCAGAACAACTTGACTCTTCTTTTTTAAAACACGTATTTTTCAGGAGGTTTTGTCGTGACCCTGCTGGCTCTTTCTCTAAGAACCCCAGCCTCCGCCAACGTTTAGTCCAAACTTACGTTCATTTTCTCCTGGTCACATTTGCATCACTGAGCAGTTGGAAATGGAGGGAAGGGTGCACCAACGAGGAGGAATAACCCTCAAAGGGACTCGGAAAGAGATGGTTTTCTTTGCCATCATCCTTACAACAGGATTGCCTTTCCATAGAATTCACGGTGCGCCTGTGACTATCCAGTCAAGAAGGAGCACCATACTGACCCCTCACAGCCCAAGTCCATGAAGGAGCACCTGTACTGACCCCTCATGGCCTGCTGTGATCCTCTTGAGGACTGCTGCAGCAAACAATCACAGCCTGGGCCTATTACACCATGAGAGCTGTCCTCTCATGAGGTTGGAGGCCAGACACCTGAAATCAAGGTGTCAGCAGGGCCATGCCTCCCCCAAAGGCTCAGATGCCCTCCATCTTGGCCAGCTCCCCGAGGTCTGATAGTCCTTGGTTGATGGCAGCAGAGCTTCACTCTCTGCCTTTTCGCCTGATCACCACCTGGCTTCTGTGTCTCCCTGAGTCTTCTCCTCAGAAGGACCCCAGTCGTTGGACTGAGAGTCCCCTCTGGAGTCTAGAATGCATTACTACGACAACCTTAGCTAATTACGCCTACAAAGACCAAATAAGGTCACATTCTGAGGTTCCAGGTGGCCTGGAATCTGGGGTCTGGAGAGCACTCTCCCACCTGCCACTCCTAAAATTCTGAAAATGTATAAATAGCATCCAAGGAATTCAGAATTTTACTTTAAAATTGCACATGCACACACACAGAGAGACACAAATACACACATTCCTACATTTCAGTGAAGTTTGTCATATTTTCCAACCACCCCCTTATTGAATAAGCATTTTCTGAACGTTTGCCACTGCTCTAGATGGAGGAGTGTGGGCCCTTCAGTAAACCTAAGCATTGCTGTGACTTCTGACTTCTTCACATTGACTTTGTCTCTCCTTTCCAAAGGAAGGAGAGTTTCTTCCATGCTGGAGTTATTTTCACGCCTTCGGTTTTAAATTGAAACACTCGTAAAGGGCATTGACATTTTATCCCTGGAGCGTGTAGAATAATATTTCTATGGTCACTCTGGCAACCACAGAGATAAAAGTGGCAGGAGGCGAGCAGCAGAAGGGCTGGCATCAGCGCCAGGAGGTGGAAGGAGCCCCTCTGTGGCAAGCTGGCTCGGGGCCCAATGGGACAGGGCCCAAGTGCAGCCACTGCCCAGAAAATGGTCTGCATCCGTGGCCGGACTCATCATCCCAGGACTGAAGGACATGCACAGATTACTCTCTCCAAAACCCATGCTAACCCAAGGGCAGTAGGGTTAGGGACTAGCTCTAAAAAGGAAATGCTTATATAGGGCCAGACCTCTCGTCAGCACGGGAAGGGGAGTCGCTGGCCGAGCTAGGACTCACGGATGCCCAGTGCAGGCGTGGCCAAGTCTGCCCCTGCCAGAGTGCCTCAAGGACTTGATTTTGTCAGTGGTTCCAGATTTGGGGGCCAAACTGAGCTGGGTCCTATTACCTCTGCCATCTCCCTTTAGTGCCATGACCTGCCCATCATCAGTCAGCGCACAGCTGTTGAGGACCCACTGTGTGCTCAGTACGGAGCCCATGTGATGTGGGCTCTGATCCAGGCAAAGACACAATGCAAATGAGACACATAAGTTTATGTGATTCACACATTTCCCCTCCAGATTCTTAAAAAGAGAGGAAGGTAGTTGTGGGAAAAGAAGAAAATCCAAAGTCCTGCAAGGATCCCCAGGTCCTGGTGGTGGAGTGTGAGCCAGGCTCCGGCAGCCCTGGATCTGAGCCTCAGCTTGAGCCTCCAGCTAGGTAACTCCGCAGGTTGACCTTCACAGGGGACTTACGTTACCCACCGTGTTCTCTCATTTGTAAAAAGGAGGGGAGACTCCTGCCTCATGGATTCATCATGAATTCAATGACAAAATGTGTGAAGAGCGCTATGGTAGCAAGTGGCATATCACCGAGGCTCAGCAATGGGCACTGTCACATTGCTGGCACCATAGGTCCAGGTTCAACTGGGTCATAACTTGGGACACAGGCCTGAGGCATAGTGGCTGGGGATACCAAGAGGCTGCAGAAACTCATATCTGAGGCCCAGGCCTCCTGGTGATGCTACAATCTCAGGGACAGAGGAGGCACAGTAGCCTGGCCACCCAGGGAAGGGAGAGCCTGAACACCTTGCCATCCACTGAGACATGCCTGATGAGGCAACCAACTCTAACCACTTAGCATGGGATTGACTAGGTCCCAACTTCTCTCCTACACACCTCATCTCTGAGTGGAGACCACAGTCTGGGGAGGGCCAGGATTGGAAAAGAAGGCCACTGCCGAAACCTACTGCATGATACTTTCTAACCTCAGGAGAAGGTTGGGTCCAGGAAGAAACTGCTACCTGTGGACTCTAGATTTCCCTGGAGCCCTAGGGCCTCCTCCTGTGTCCTCTTAGAGGAGCATGCATCTTAGTACAGCGTTGGTCCACCCGCCCTGGGTGGGCGTATCAGAAAATTGAAGCTGGGTTGGGCCTTCAGGAGAACCACCTGGGCCCAGTGGTGGAAACCAGTGAGACCAAGAGCATTGTGATGAGGAAGTGGCCCCGCTGTCCTCGGCCGGCTGCGAGGTGACAAATCAGCTTGGTGAGTGAGAAGCCGTTTTACCCCTGTTAGTTAGTCACCCAATTAAAATTATTTTCCAGATTAGGCTCTATTTATATACCAAGGAACTAAATCTGGAACTGCATGACTCCACAAGCATTCCAAAATACTCCACACACACTACAACATGAATTACGAGCCAGACCAGACTGCCTCAACTTTCAATCATAACCAGAAGGAAGACGATATCAACATTTAAATGCTTCCAACCATAATCAGAGCCAGAAGAAAATTTTCAATTTATCAATCTTATTTAAAAAAAAAAACACCTCAAATCTTTGTCTGTAAATGAAGTGATTGTAAATGTGGCCAAATTGGTTATAAAAACAACTAAAACCACACTGGCTTTTATTTTGTTTCCAGCAAGAAGATGTAGCGCTGACTTTCTCTGACTAATGGACCTGTCATGTTGTCTGGACCAACGTAGAAACTGTCACAGAATTAGGACATCAGTATGGTGACTCTAGAACAATGGTTTAACAGAGAGAGAATTGGAGACTCGGGTCCCGGGCATCTGGCAGAGCAGGGCTGGGCATTTGCTAGGGCCCAGCTCCAAGTGAGAGGCTTGGGAAGGGAGGAGACTGTTTCTTTCCTCAGCAGTTTAGCATCCAGTTGGTGTCGCCGAATTAAAACCAACAGCATAGAGGGGCCCAGGTGACGGTTTACAAGAGGTTGACACCAAGGAATGAGGAAAAGGTAAAATCTTCAGGATGTGGGGCAGCCTGGGAGGGCAGAAGCTGGGTTAGCCTTAGGAAGCTGTGGGTCAGGAAAGAGGAAAGCGTGGCCCCTGTGCTGGGGGGAGGGTGGACACTTGCCTCCTGGCTGGTGAGACCCCAGGTCGGGGTGGGTGGAGAAGTAGGTGAGGCAGGCCAGAGAGTTGAGCCTAATGTGACAGCGATCCTGTTCACCCAGGGTTTCATCCACACCTACTATGTGTTGTGCAAGACAGGGCCTAGGACCACATCTCAGCAGCACAGAGCTGGGGCTAGAGAAGCCCCAAAGAGTGAGGCCTCAGCTAGGGAGACAGTTAACCAGAAACGAAGCCACAGGAGTCTGGACTGGGGAGGAAATGGTGACAACAGGGAAGAGGAGCCTGGTGTCACAAAAGAAATGGGAGATCACACCCAGAGATGCCAGACCCAGAATCCAAGAGTTTCAGAAAGGAGCAGGTTCCCAGCCCAAGTGAGGGGGAGCCTATGGGACCACAGACAGACAGACAGACGGACTGATCTACTTGTCATATGAGGGTAGAAACGATTCCCTGCCTACATTTTAGGACTGTGATGACATCACGTGAGAAATTGTTTTTGAACTTATTTAAAATAGGCCCCTAACATAGAATTAGCCAACTTCCCCCATCTGCCCACTAGTGGGCCGCTGCTGTCCCTCTGCCACGCTCTTCAGCTCATCAGTATTCATTTCAGGCATCCAGTCATTCTCCAACTCCAGATTATACCGTTTTTAGAACTATTATCCCCGAACGCCTGCACTTCAGCCTGGTGCTGACTCTTCTTGGCACCTTGGCCATGGTGTCTGGGCACGCACGCTCTCCATTTGCAGTGTTCTCTCTCCACCTTATGGGTTCCTGAGCCCGACGAGGGCCTCTCCAGGGCTGATTGGCTGGGTCGAGTTGTTCTGTCTACCTCGGCTCTACCTCGGCAGCTTGCTGCAGGACGAAGATAACCACAGGATGGACGCTGCCCACCCCCACCCCCCCACCCCCGCAGCATTTCCACCTTCCCAGTGTACAGGCCTCAGCTGGTGAGAGGCGGGGCCTCCTATTCATTTTGTAGACCTATTTTGCATAGACAAATTGATTTTCTGCAACTGGATTTTTGATGCTGAGTTACAGTCCTGTGGCTGCACTTACTTACAAGAGATGGGAAAACAAAATGGACCAGAAAAAGGAGTAGAGAGAGGAGGAAGAGTCAAAGTCCTGTGCGTAAGAACCAAGGCCTCCCCTCTGCCCCCTCTGTCTTGGTCCCTCAGCCCTCTGCAGCCCTTTTAGCAGCCTCTGTCCTGAAGCTGAGGTGAGGCTTGTAAAAAAGGGAGGGGAAGGAGAAGGACGGGGGCATCCCACAAGCTTCTCCCTGCCACCTCAAGCTGTGTTCTCTCCCCACCCATTTACAATGAAGCCATAGCTTTTGCTCAGCTGCTTCAGCCCTTAGAAAGGGATTCAGTGAACCCCTGCAGCATCATGGAGTTTCAGCAGGAATTCAAGGACTTAACAGGCCCTTTCAATTCTCTCTCTTCTCTGGCATCCAGAAGTCCCAGAGGGACACCCCAGCTTCAGAAAGACTGAGACTTGTGTCTGAGGCAGAAAACCCAAGATCCACCTTGGAGCTATAGTCAGAAAACACACACACATTGCTTGATGAAGTGCATGGGGCAGAAATTCAAGTATTTTCAGAGCAATTCATATTAGAAAACATTCGCACTTTTCCTAAATTTTCATCCTTTTCTTTCATGGCAGTTAGGATCTGAAACATTTGCTACCTTTGAGCTACAGTGTTCATCTCCCAACATAAGGACCAGCAACACGTGCTCACATAGATCTATTAGAGGAATCACCTAAAGTCACCTAAAGTCAACAAACAACATTAGTCACCCACATGGGGATAACTGGCATCACTAGCACCATCGGTCATTACACTGCCTGTGCCTTGCACACAGCCAAACATCCACTACTTTTTATATCCTTCTCAAAATAATAAATTTGAAATTGCTGTGAAGATTCTAAAGCGTTAATAACTGTGCAAAGACAATTCCAGCACTTTCCTCCTTTATATACTGCAAACATAGTTATTAATCATCTTCCAACCTGCTCGTAAAATTGAAAATATACAACACAGTATAGAAAAGAAGAATTAACTGGAACTATAAAGCAGCTTGGAAACCAAGACAGCCGTCCAAAGGACGGGAGGAAATGCCATCGACAACAATTCACAATTTCGGTTTGGCATTAGCAAAGGGAAGCTGGCTGGGAGCTAAAGGAACTGGGGCTGGGGTGGAGCTCTTCAGTGAGGTGTGTGCCCTCAGCCCTGGGTTTGATACCCAGCACAGAAAAAAGAAAAGAGAAAGGAGCTGAATGTTCTGACAGGTTTGAATTTCTTTACGTGTATCTCTCTTTGGCAATAAGCCAGAAGCAACTCTGTGTGTGTGTGTGTGTGTGTGTGTGTGGTGTTGTGTATTCAGTTAATATTGATTGGACATTTAGTTTGTAAAAGAAACTAAATGGGGGCCTGGGGAGTGGCTCAGTGGTAGAGTATTTGCCTAGTATGCATGAAACCTGGGTTCAATCCTCAGCACCTCAAAAAATAAATAAATAAATAAAAATAAAAAGAAGCACTAGAAATAGAATAATGAGTGAAATGGACAGAATCCTGCCTTCACAAACTTAAATGCTAGTTAATGTTACATGGGATAATTAAAAAGCACCTACTTATCTACACATGGGCTCAAGGTATATGTTATGTACATATATGTGCATTGTATTATAGTTTCTGCTGTCTTCCCATCTGCAATGACATCTTAATAACACAATAGTTACAATCTATTGCTTCCTGTTATTTTCTGCTTCCATAAACCCTTTCTACTCATTCTC
Source organism: Spermophilus citellus (assembly GCF_964194105.1). Classification (NCBI taxonomy): domain Eukaryota; kingdom Metazoa; phylum Chordata; class Mammalia; order Rodentia; family Sciuridae; genus Spermophilus; species Spermophilus citellus. The sequence goes on from NC_138187.1 coordinate 97,454,661, forward strand.
AGTGGGGACTCAAATAAGGCTGTAAGTTACCCAAAAAGAAAACTTTCAAAAATGAATTCTTTGCTTCTTGAGGCTCAAGATGGTGAACAAATGGAACATACATAATTACTGCTCTTCCTTCTCCAGGCTCCATTTAATTGATGGAGAAAAAAAGATACAAATGGAATAAACCTAAAATAGTACAACAAATGGGAGAAGCTAGCTATCAGTAAAGCAGTTTTTAAACAAATTCTGGAATGTGGAAAATGAGACATTTTAACAGGAAAAGAAAAATAGTAAAACAGAGTAGAGGAAGCGATCTTCAAAAACTTGCATGAGAAGTAAGGTGGAGATGCTGGAGGGGGACTCCACCAAGGCTGGAGATGCAAGAGGGGCAGGAGGAAGAATCAGGGGATGGGTTATCTCTCAGGTCAGGCTAGAGTCTGCTATCGTAAAACATAAGCCCAGATCCCAGTGTTTTGTCCCCATGGATGGTGATCTGAGAGCTCTACTCTGCACCATTCCTGGCCAGACACTCAGGGTGACAGGGTAGCTGGTAGTGAAACATTACCAGCTATGTGCCCAGGAGAACAAGAAGGCCACCCTGCAACATCCAGTGGCTCCCTTTCATTAATCAAGAGCAAGTCACATTGTTACGTCTAATTCAAAGGACGGGTGGTATATATGTGCAAAGCCAACTACAACTTGGTGTGCTTCTGAGTACGCTGGAGAATGTCATGGAGAGTACTGGCGTTCACCCCGGCATGTAGCTATGCTTCATGCTTGAATCACAAACTGCTTCTCACTCTACAGCTTGTCAGTGGGACAAACGACGGAGTCCTAGCCAGTGGAATGTGGTAGAAGCACCATTTCCAGGCTTGCCCATGAAGCCTCCCTCATGAGCTTCCCTTAAACTCTTTCTTCCCTCCAAGGAGCAAAATTGAAGGGCTCTGATGCTCTGGAAGTTGATGTTACAACAAAATGGAAAGAGCCGGAAACTCTTAAGTCATTGCTGGAAAAGAGTCCCCCATAGCGAACAAACCAGCCAAGAAGAGTGACCCTGGGTTCCAGTGAGAGAGATATATAGTTTGTATTAAGCCATTGAGATCTGGGGGCTGTTTGTTATAGCAGCTAGATTTTATTAAACTTAGTAAACCAGAATATTAGAACACAAAATCCAATTGACCTTGAGATTCCGAACCATTCCACTTTGAGGCACAGGATCAGTGACATAAAATACATTGCTTTCTCTATGGGTTCAATTACACTATTTATTTCTACAGTGAGTAACAATTATATAATCATATTATAAATGTTTTTGAATCAACTAGAAGCAAAGTACAAAAGATAAAAATATTAATTGTGGTGTATGGAACAAAATGTAAATGTGATAGCTCTTGACAATTTATTCATGCGCTCAGATGCCATTTGCCTTGCACCTACTGGGTGTTGCTACCTTTCTTGGTCCTGGGGACACTCTAATGAGTAGTATCAAGCTAACACTAAAACTGGAGCTGAGAGATGAGCTGAGAGCTCTTCTCACACCAGGAAGAAGTGGATGCTGTCTAAAGCAGATGGAACGTGGACCAGAGGTTCATGGGTATTCATGTAAACCAGCAGAATTCCAGCAAGTCACAAATGTGTAAGCAGGATTAAGAGAAGGAGGTAAGAGAGAGTGTAAGTGGAAAAATTACCCTCTGCAACACCTAGGAGCCAACAGGTTCTGTCAAAGGTCAACAGCTTTGGAATTCTAGGCAGAATGCACTATTTAAAGTCACGGACACCAACAGTGGGAGAACTGAACAAGCAAAGGCGACAGTGATTGTCCCTGAGCAGCAGGTCGCAGGGCGGATGGGGATGCTGTACTGTGCCATTTCCCTTCAGCATATGGATGCATTATGTGGATTAAACAAAGCAACAGCAAAGAACCATTCTGGTGCCTGTCAGGATAAAACCTGCATAATTGACAGGATTTTGATTCCATCTTGCGACAGAGATCACTTAGCCCTCTCAAGGAGGGCTGGTGAGAGACATAGGGCAGCTTTCTGGGACAGAAGAACTTCCCTGGTTGATCAGCTCCTTAGCTGAAACATTGGAAGGTGCTCCCCCAAAGCAAAGCTGCCTTGAAAGCCTGCTGAAGGCTCCCTTTGCCCATCCACTCCCCTCCTGGAACAGCCGAGGACACAGTGATGGAGCAGGATCCCCGGGGAGTGCATGGACAGCTTGGGCATAGCAGGTGTCAAGGGACAGTCCTTCAAAGTTCACACATTTGAGAAAATGGTCAAGGCCAACAGCAAAACAAGACATTAAAATGCCAACTCAGACATCATTAATGCTGATTTTTAAGACATGTCCCAAGGCAGAAAAGAAAACTAAGCTGTTGGTTTCTGTATTGGAAGTTCTGAAGCTACTGTGTGGCAAAAGCTATCTATTATAACAAAACGCCCCAAACTTGGCAGCTTCCTAAAGCAACCACCATTCCACTGGGTCTCACAATCTGTGAGGCATGATTTGGGGCAGAGTTCATCCAGTTATATAAATCTTCTGTCCACGTGGCACTGATGGAGGCCACCCAGGTGACAGATGACAGGCTCCAAAATGGCTTCCTACACATCTAGTGCTTTGGTGGGGACTATAGGAAGAATGGGCTCACCTAGGATCATGGACCAACCCCTGACACATCTCCACGTGATGGACTTCTCACAGGGCAGCTGGGGACTGTCAGAGAACAGGACACTCCAGCACGTCAGACAGCATAGATGGATCCTGGAGACAGGCTGAGATTCATGCCTAAAGTTCTATCCAAACGTGGGACCCCAACCAAGAAGAAGAATGGATGGGCAAGAGCAAGACAAAGGGCGTAAGCTGAACTGCAGAGCCAAATGGGTGGGAGTGGGGTATTTTTAAAACTATTATTGTAGGGCTGGGGCTGGGGCTCAATAGGAGAGCACCGGCCTCATACATGTAAGGCCCTGGGTTCGATCCTCAGCACCACATAAAAATAAATAAATAAAGATATTGTGTTCATCTACAACTAAAAATATATTTTAAAAAACTATTATTGTGATAAAATATATGTGACATTGAATTAGCCACTGTAACTATTCTAAGTGCACAGTTCAGGGCCTCAAGTACGTACATTGCTGTGCACCCATCTCCAGAACTAGTTCATCCTCCCCAGCTGACACTCCATACTCTTCCATGTCTTTCAGTGGCAAGATGCCACCTTTTCCATTACCACTGGGTTGAGTCTAGACTTACTTACTTGAGAAAATAAGGGCACGTTAAATCTATAAAGGAACTCAGATGACCTCTAAAGATCATTTGGGGACTTTCTCAGTTCTATCAGAAGGACTGGAAATGAAGCACTGGTCTTTCCATGCCCAGAAAAGACACTATCCCACATCCTCCCCTCCATCCCAGCCCTGGGCAATTGTGCTTTTCTGTGTTCTGTCTCTGCATTTGAGGACTCTCAAGATGCCATGCAACTGGGTCATACGCTATTTGCCCCTTTGTGCCTAGCTTATCTCACTTAGCCTACTGCCCTCCAGGTTCGCCATGTCAGAATGCCCTCCCTTTTGAAAGTCTGAATGATGTTCAGCGTGTCCATGAGGACTTTTGCTTGCCTATCCCTCTGTTGACAGACGCTCGGGTGGCTTCTGCCTCTTGGCTATTGTGAATAGTACATTATGAAAATGGGCGTACGAATCCGAGTTTGATCCCCTCTTTCCCCGGAAGAGAGTGTTTTGAGGAAACCAGAAATTGAAAAACATACAAGCAGATAATTTAGACGTGATCTGGAAGAATCCCCAAGAAAGAACACGAATATCTGCGGCTGCCTATTAGATGTTCCCATGGTGGGCTCCTGCGGGTAGCCTCATATGTGTCCACAGTAAGCAATCTGCTCTCTTCCTTAACACATCTATAATATTTCTCCCAGTTCCCTTTATGACCAAAGATAGACATTCAAGAACCATCTGGCTGAGATGAGCAAGTGCGATCTGTGGCTAGAGTCTCAGACTCATTCATCCTTCAAGATGTGTTTTCTGAGTGTACCTCTATGCGCCAGATATTATGTCAGGTGCTTCAGACACACTGTGAACAAATCAGAGGGCACCCCTGTCCTCATAAGGCCCTCATCCCAGTGATGGGAGTCAGAAATAAGAAATAGGCCTCATGGTAGGTGAGCTATGGGATGTTATATATCACCTCATCTGATAAATAAGCTCATCCATTTATTTAACCATTCTGAAATATTTACTGGACACCTGCCATAAATGGGCCCAGCAACAGAGCTCCACAGAGATCTGCAGAGCTGAACCAGCCAGCATGCTCCACATGGACTCCACGTGGGTTGCATTCTACTTGCCAGCACTGGTGTTTATAATGTGGAAAATGTGAAATAAAGATCTGAGCCCAAGGAGACTAGAAGATATGTTCAATTACTGGACATTCTATTGTAAAATCAATTAGGACCTCTGCAAGCTCTACTAGCAGAGAATTTGCCATCACAATCCAGGATAAAATAGACACAGGGCCGTGCTCCAGGCATCCTTGTATAACTTCAGATCTAATCCTCAGTTATGTTGCAATTAAAGAATAACAAGCAAGCATTCCCAAAAGCCTGACAAACTCACTAGATTCTAAAAGTGTGTCTTTACAAATTTAGCATCTCAAGGGTGATAACTCTCTCTTACACATTTTACTTCAGAATATTCTTAATATTTGATCAGAAAGCATAGCCATAAAATTATGTGAGAACTTATATGTCAAATGGTGAGAAATATTCTTTTGCATACAAATCTCATTTGACATTCTTTCAAGAAGGGTCTACAGTTCAAAGCTGCAAAAAGAAAGGAAAAAAAAAACATTTACAAATTACCAAGGAATTAAAAAGCAGAAGCAAAGGCCCACCACTGGGTTTGGCTAGTAAGTATATTTATCCTCCAGTCAAGCAACCTGCGGTGGCAGGAGCTTGTGGGCCACCTCCACCCTCCTCTTGGACATTCTGGTTGGATTGAGGTTAGTGGCTATCTGCAGGAGCATAGCCTGTCCCCAGGATGGAGACCAGAGACTGAACTAGGTTCACAGGGCCAGTATCACACATCCTCATCTGCACATCTGTTCCCCTCTTGGGGACCAGCCACTCTTCCTTGTCCTCCAGTGGCAAGATGACATCTTTTGCATTACCACTGGGTTGAGTCTGGACTTGCTTGCTTGAGAAAACGAGGGCACGTTAAATCTCTAAAGGAACTCAGATGACCTCTAAAGATCATTTTGGAACTTTTTCAGCTCTATAAGAAGGACTGGAAATGAAGCACTGGTCTTTCCATACCCAGAAGGTCTGTCACAGACCCCCTTCCCTGGTTCATATGCCAGTTCCTACATATGCAATCAACTTCTTTAAGAATGCCAAAGCCTGGGACCCCAGGGAAGACAAATCCAGGGTCATCTTTATTTTCCTACGTTTCCTGCCCATTAGGCACCCACTTACTGGGCTGCTCCTGAGTGCCTGGCTCTGGATGGGACCCTGTCTCTCCAGAGCATTCACAAGCCTCTGGCAAGAGAGACACCAGTAAGTCTGTAGTAGTGTGATATGTGCTTTGTTTCTCAAATTTAGAAAGGTGTGACAGTGACGCATGTTGCTATCTCTGTGGCCCTTTGGAAAGATTGAAAATGACCTCATGGCAGAGGACAGCTCTACTCACCAGAAGAAACCAATAGAAGTTCAATTGCAACTGCACCCTTTACTATGGGAGCAAGCCATGGGGCCCCACCTTGGGCTCCAGCATTTCCCTGATGGGAGATAATGATCACATTCTCATCTCAGGAAGGACAGCTCTGGATTTCTCTCTCTCTCTCTCTCTCTCTCTCTCTCTCTCTCTCTCTCTCTCTCTCTCTCTCTCCCTCTCCATCCTTCTCCCCAAATTCCTCTCAGCCACACTGTCACACAGAAGGGACAGCTGTGGCCCTTCCCCACGTACCCATGGGGGCTGCGGGACTGACAGGAAGGGGGAATTCTGCAGACATCTAAAAAGCATCAGCCTGCCCTGGTCGTGGAGCACTAGTGGCCATGGAACATGAAAAATTAATTAGGAGAACATGAGTGCCTGAGCTTCCTTCATCCCCAGACCAAACCAAATCAATACAAAAGGCAAAACCTAATTTTGCACGACCCATGGACTGCCAGACAGCCACCAGAATGGCAGACTATTTGTAACGGGAAGACCCCCAAAGTTCCCCAAATCATAGAGTCTATAAGATTTACCCCCAAGCACAGTGGGTCCCTGGCAGGGCCATGGTTTCCACCTGTCTCTGTTGATCTCTTGAGTCAGAACCTAGAATCATTCCCAGCCTCACAAGTGATGGAGAGGAAGGTTAAGGGGGTTTCAGGTGGTAGAGAAGCCCTAACCCTCTTCCCTAAAACTAAACCTCCGCTGGGAGTGGTCAGAGAAGAACGTACCTAGGCTCACCTGTGGCCTTGACCTGCCTTGACCCCAGTACATGGCCCCCTCTGTGCCTGTTGAGGAGCTACAGAAATAAGAACTTGAATCCCGAGAGCATTCCTGGTGGCCAGCGAGGGCTGCAGGGAGCCACAGTGCAGCTGCCACAGGCCTGACGGGGCCAGAAGCCCTGTGCGTGGTGGGTAGCAGGGCTGGTCCAGGGCCCGCCTGGGTTAACTGACTCGACACAGCACCTCTGGGCCGGAGCAGCGTTCTGAGCGAGAGTCAGGTTGCTTGTTCAGTCCTATCGTTCAGACCATTTTGTTTCAATCTCTGCTGTGAGGTTTACAGTCTCTTTTGAGGATTTTTATTTCTCTGGTCGTGTTAGCTTCCTCCTTCCCAGAGCTGTGAGTTTGGAGAAACTGGTGTTGAAAGATCAAGCTCAGTGTTAGGAAAAACTGGGTGCACCCAGCCCAGCCCTGTGCCCCTTCTGGTCGCATGAGAAGTCACTGAGTGACTCAGCATGTCAGTCACATATAGGGGACATGGGGACAAAGGCGTGTGAAAGGCCAACAGCTAGGGAGGAGAGAGAAGGCCACACCCTGCGTAGGTGCTGCCTCCACATCAGGGTGACGAGGAGCCTATCCCTCCTTACCAGTTCTGACAAAGCTCATGAGCCCAGTCCTGTCAGCAGGTAGGGGCGAGAGAAGACATGGAGCAGCTAGTCAACCACATGAGGGGCAGGATGCCCATGTGACCATGCTCTGCGTCCCCATTCCAGGAAGCAGGGTCATCTAGCTAGTGCGACTGACTTGGCTGCCCCAAAGCCATCACAGCAGAGAGAAGGACATCAAAGATCACAAAGGCGCCTCACAGTCTGGATTCTCATGATATTCTGTTCCCAAAACCTCTGCCTAGCCCAGGTCTGATCACCAGGCAGAATGAACTCTGAGATCATTAGCTTGAGTTTTTACGTTGGTAAAATTTACGGAAGCATTGCTTCAGATGTACATAAGCACCTGCCCCTGCCCTGGGCCCACTCCTGTACCTGTTAGAGCACCCTGAGGTGCTGCTTCCACTCCATGTGCTAGCTCCAGGGACACCTCCCCCCTCCCCCTGGCCCGCCAGCTGAGAGCTCCAATGGAGATTGGTGAGCCTGGAACACCCGTGTCTGTTCTGGTGAGCTTGCTGCTCCTACAGCAGAGAGCCATGGCCCAGAGACTCCATAATGGCCTGGATGTTAGACTTACCTCCCACCAAGAAGGGCATTGGGACTGATGCTATCAAGTCCTCAGCCCTGTCCCCACCAGACACCTAAGAAGATCAAACCTGCTCAGCATCACTGGACCCCTATTACTAATAATGCAGGCTGGTCCTCCACTTCTCCCGACTCCCCAGCCCTCCCAGGGGCCCTTCAGCAATTGGAGGGTATCAGCAGAAAACCCCACCTCCTAGCTTCTCTGAACTGTCCCTTGGCCTCTTGCTCTGAATGTAGGCTCTACATTGCACTCTCTGCAACAGAGACTGATGTAGCCACCTTGAGAAGGGCCCCCTAGACCCCTTATAAAAGGGCTCTATCACTCTCACCTCAAGACTCTTGATCATGCACTCTGTTTTATGTTCATCCCAGCACTTGCAATGTGAAGTTGTCTTGATTTCACATGTGCTGACTTATTTGCTCTTTATTTCACCATTTAATACAAAAGCAACATAAAAGGATCCTGTATGTCAGAGTCGATGTTGTAGCCTTATCCTATAGCCCAGAACAGAGTATGGCCTCATAGTACATGCTTAATAAATATTTGCTGAATTGAAAGTAGCAATATACAACATCAGCACATGAAAATCAACAGCTTTCTATATACCCATAATGAATCCACTGAGAAAAAAATAAGGAAAATAATTCTATTCACAATAACTTCAAAAAATAAAAGTAGATACCTAGGAATAAATCCAACCAAAGAGGTAAAAGACCTCTACAATGAAAATTACAGAACACTGAAGAAATATATTAAAAAAAAAATCCTAGAAGACAGAAAGAGCTCCCATGTTCATGGATAGGCAGAATTAATATTTTATTTTATTATTTCTCCTAATAAGGTTAAAATTACCTTATTAGAAAAACAATCTACAGGTTTAACAAAATCTCCATCAAAATATCAATGATCTTCTTCACAGAACTAGAGAAAACAATCCTGAAATTCCTATGGAAGAACTAAAGACCCAAAGATCCAGATTAGCCCACCCTCATCTTTTTTTTTTTTTTTTTTTTTTTTGGCACTGGGTATCAAACCTAGGGATTTATATGGGCTAGGCAAGTACTCAACCACTGAGCCACATGCACAATACAAACAGACATTTCTCAAAAGAAAAAGTACAAATAACCAACAACTATATGAAAAAAAAATGTTTGGGGGGGGCTGGTGTTGTGGCTCAGAGGTAGAGCCTAGTACAGGTGACGCCCTGGGTTTGATCTCAAACACCACATAAAAATAAAGAAAGAAATTAAAAATTAAAAGAAAATGTTCAATATCTTTAGCCATCAGGTAAATGCAAATCAAAACTACGCTGAGATTCCTACCAACATAGTAGCTAATGTAAATTAGCTACTATGGAATCAATATAGAGGTTATTCCAAAAGCTAAAAATAGAATACCATATGATTAAGCTATCCACTCTTTAGTATTTACCCAAAAGAATTAAAGTCAGTATACTTCAGAGATGCATGCATACCCATGTTTATTGCAACACAATTCATGATAACCAAGTTATGGAATCTGCCCTGGTGTTGATAAGCAGATGAATGGATAAAGAAAATATGGTATATGTTCACACCGGAGTTTCATTCAGTCATAAAGAAGCACAAAATTATGTCATTTGCTGGAAAATGGTTGGAACTGGAGACCATAATTGTGAGCTAAATAAGTCAGACTCAGAAAGAAAGTATGTTTCCCTTCCTATGTGGAAGCTGGAAGGGAGAAAGGGGCATTAAGGTAGAGGAAAGGAATCAAAGGGAGGGAGGTGAGGAGGTGGAGAAGTGGGGGACTGAAATTGATCCCATCACCTTTTTCTGTACACGCAAGTGTATCACAAGGAGACCCACCTGTCTGTAGAGTTATAGGCACCAATTTTTAAAAATGTGAAAAAAAATTGCTGAATTAGACAAATGGATGTGCTCTTCAGAGTGCACTGTGATGTCATGGGGCATGCAGGGGGACTTCTGGAGGTAGATGGCCTGGAATGGCAGAAGAGAAGGGAGAAGAATCCCAGAAGGCAAAGGCAGCACTACAGGAGCCGCAGGTAAAGACAGGCACTGGAGACTGCCGCATGGAGAGGGCAGTGTGACTCTACACACTTACTTGTATTCCCACCAATAATAATAGTGAAAGAACCTTTTAGAACACAAGAAAAGAGGACGGGGGAGACAGCAGCCTGAAAGCCACTGGGAAAGTGGTAAGTCATTAGCAGACCCAAGGAACCTAAGCCAGTACCTCAGAAAGCCAAGGATCCACCCAGTTTGCACCAGAGACTCCCCACAGGCTCAAGAACCTGTAGCAGTCATTACTTCTGGAAGATGTGGAGTGGATAGGAAGATCTAAACCATGATAAGTTGTCCTGAGATCTGCTCCCTGACACCCTCCATCCAGAGGCTGGGTGCACCCCTCATCCCAGTGAAAGACTAAATGCTGGTTCTCTGAGGAGGGTCCCTGGAGGTTGCAGGCCCACTTGAAAGTGAGGACTCTACTCTGTTAGCAACAGGATTAAGTGGACACTCGTATAAATGTATTTATAGATGCCGTGAGCCCCCCAGCTCAGCTTCCAGAATGCTGGAATTGAGCCCCGTCTCTCCAGTCAGGGAGTCAGACACACACCCATACAAGACACTTGAGGCCACTGACATGGTTCCCAATGTGGCAGTCCAGCTGAAGTCCCCACAATGAATCTCACAAAACCATGAGCTCCCAAATCCACTCAGCACCCCACTCTGAAATCTGAGCAGACCATCCAGCACCACAGACATTTGGGAGGGCCCTAACATAGGTGCTAGGAGCCAAGATAACAAGCAGTAAAAAAGATATTTGAAAGAAATGAAGGCCAAAGCAAGAAGAAAACAGCGAAAATTTCTCTTTAATGTTGTCATTGAAAAAAAAAAAAAAAAGATATTGCTTCCGTAAGACAGGAGGCTTCCAAGAAGGAACACTCAAAAACAAAAACAAAAAATTCAGAAATTAAAAACATGGGAGACTTAGCAGAAGTAATGAAAGATAAAGTCGAGGCAGCCTCTCAGAACAGGAAGGAGATTATAGGAGAGAAATGATAAGAAAATTTGAGCACCAATTTAGGAGACCTAACACCCAAAGCATAGTTGATATGAAGGAAGAAGAGAGAAAAGAGAAGAAATTATCAACAAAAGAACACAATTTCCCAGCATTGAAGGACCTGAGCTTCCTTTCAAAAAGGCCCGAGAGGTACCCAGGATGTTGTCATAAGATTTCAGAATACCAGGAACAAACAATGACACAGAAATCTAAATGACACCAGAAACTAGATGTGATGTCAAAATGTCTCCAGATTGCGAAGGCAATATTATATCCAACAGGGAACGCTATATCCTGTCAAGTTGTCCATCCATTGGCAGGGCAGGATAAATGCTTGGATGTTAAGATGTGCAAAGCCTTAAAATTTACCTGTCATGAACCAAGGGAAACTTCAACTACCTGAGGAAGCCCCATATTCCAACAAAACAATGAAATCAACAAAAGAAAAGAAAAAGGCAACAGCTACAGGAAATAGGAACTCAACAGGTTGATAAAGAAGCCAGACCCATGGTAACACCGGGCACCTGGCATTGAAGACAGACTGGAGCCCATTAGAAAGAAAACACAGTCATGAAAACCTGTTGGTTCTGAACATACTGAGGAAAGACTGAGAGGCTGGCATAGAGTGTGAACTAGCAAGTCCACGGAAAAGAACTAGCAAGCAAACAAGACGATCATTTAGTCCAGAGAAAGCAAAGCCATCTTCATGAAAGGTGATTATGGTTTGCTCTAGGGCTCCGCTTCAAACAGCACTGAAATGGTCATATTCAACTGAACTCTAGATATTGACCTTAACAAAATCATGATACAAATAAGTATTTGAGACATAGGGAATAGGTATCAAATAGGTAGATGCCTGTGGTGCAGGAAATGGGAGGAGAAGGAAGAGAAGGAGGAGGAGGAGGAGATTCCGGTATGAAATGCAGACTGATATTCTGAGTGAAATCAAGAAGAAGCCATCTAAGTGCGTTATTTAGAGACATGAAGGTAAATCCTGAGAGAATCCTCTGGAAGAGCTGATGGTGGTGGGATCTGTGGTCTCTGGCAATTCTGCCGACAGTTCCTGGGGCACAGGAAGTGGAATCCAGAGTCCCCTCCACGATGGAGCCTAAGAAAGCTGAGTGCTGGGACCCTGTGACACAAAGGCTCCCCGCTGCCAACCTCCCAGGACAGCGAGGCCAGAAGAGCACTGGTAGGCAGATAAAGCTCGTGTGTTCCAGCATGACATTCCATCAGCCACACTCCACGGAGTCGGCCAAGGAGAGCTGGTCTGAGAGGCTGGCAGGTGTCCCCCCCCAATGGCATAGAATGTCCTTGTTAAAGAGGGCCACGTGGTTCATGCCTCTGGGCATTTAGATGAGGGAAATTTAAATTTCCCACGCTTGGTTAGATGACTCTCCAAAGGACCTATAGCCCTTGGGTTGCAGAGGATTCTACAGGCGGGGATGTCTGACACCTTCACTGTTTTGCACCTCCCAAGAAAATATTACCTGCCTTTACGAAACTCTGGTGCCCCTTAAAAAGTGACAGGGAAGCGGCAGAGCCAGGTGATGGCTAAAAGCCTCAGCTTCCTCACCTGGCCCAGGGAGATGTGCTGTGAGGGAAGGCGCCCTTGGCTGTGTGGGACTGGGTGGACCCAGTAGAGGCCCTTCCTTTCCTTGTCCCAGTGGTTCCTGCTGCAGGGTGTCTGTCCTCTGGGATGCCTCGGAGTGGCAGCACTGATTCCACACCACGTGGGATCAGCTGTGAACGCTCCCACGCTGGGGGAGGTGTTTCCTGAGGCGAGAGCTCTGCCTCCACCACCAGCTCAAGGCAGCTGCTGTCCTCTGTGGCACGAGAAAGAATCTGCTAGGTTTCCTTGCCTTCATTGTTTCAGTGTCTTCATTGAGATCCACTCTACAGATCACACAAGTCAAACCTCTTGAAGCACACAAGTTAATGGGTTTTAGTACATTCCCAGAGTCGTGCTGTCGGCACAATTTGATGACATGTTCATCACCTAAAAAAAAAAAAAAAAAAAAACACAGGGGCTGGGGATGTGGCTCAGCAGTAGAACACTTGCCTACCATGCTCAAAGCTCTGGGTTCTGTCCCAAGAACCACAGAAATAAACAAACAATCACAGGGTAACCAACCTAAAAGAAAACAATAACAACAATACAGATTTAGTGCTTCTTCCCCTGTTCCACCCACCCTCGGCCCTAAACAACCACTAATCCACTTTCTGTCTCCATAGACTCTCCCGTTCTGAACTTCCATAGAAATGAAGTCACATGTCTTTCTGTCTTTCGTCCCTAGCTTATTTCATGTAGCATGATTTTTTCGAAGGTCATTCATGCTACAGCACATGTCAGGACTTCACTCATTTTTATGGTCACGTAATGTTCTGTGGTCTGAAAACACCGCATTTTGCTATCCATCTGTCTGTGGCTGGACGTGTGTGCTGTTTCCACCTTTGCCCATTAGGACTACAGCCACCGAGAAGGTTTGTGCATATGCGTTTGTTTGCGTGCAACTCTGGAGTCCTGATACTCTGGTGGGCAGGGCCTGGGCTGGCCTCAGCACCTTCTGTCCTCCTGTGGGAGGAAGAGAGAGCCTCTGAACGCACTCCTTCTAGGTCACCCGTCAAGTCCATCTGAGTAAGTTAATATTTTCCCCACTTTCCTAAAGCACCCAACAGCTTCACCAGCTAGCGGATCTTCCCTCCCTCTGGCCCCACAGCACAACGGCATGTGTTGTGACAATCAGAGCAGCAGGGCTGTCTTTGCCCCATTTCCTGCCAGCCAAGCAGAAGGGACCAGCTCCCAGGACCATCCAACCCTTGTGGTCTTTTTCCAGGCATTGTAGATCTCCTTCTCCAGGAAGCTGACCTGGGTGGAGTCTAGCGGGCAGGAGAGTTGCTAGGGCAGGTCCTAGAGCCAGCTGCTGTGTGAGGGAGGGGACAAAGCAGGACCAGGCAGAGGGAGAAGTTGAGACATGATGTCAAGCTAACGTCAGACTAGGACGACCTATGGGAAGCTCTGAGCTGGTTTGGCCCCTAGTTGGTCCACGATGGTCCAACTGGACAGGCCTCTGAACCCCTGCTGTGATCAGTCACTGTGTGGGGCCACACAGGAAGGTGTGACAATGACCAAGACTGTAGATGCAGCTGAGGCTGTGGTCCTCCCAGAAGCTGTGGCCACAAGTCCTTCTTCAGGGGTCCTCTGTGGTGCACCTCTGGCTCCAACCCAGTACTTTACTGAAAGGAGGCTCTGGAACATTTTTGGAAGCAGAAACTCTCCACCCATCCTGGGTCTCTCCATGGGAAGGATGACGTTTCACCTCCAGGCTTCCTTAGCCGGTCTTGATGACCACCCTTTGCTCCTCCAAGGCCAGAGTCTCTGCATGCCCAGTACTCCCCTCTGACCATGGATTCCTTTTCTTCTTCAAATCACTGACTGCTCAAATCTGAGTACAGAAGCCAACATTAAACTGCCAAGGCCAGAGCTAAGCACAGGGAGCACAAGGTTGGAGGAAGAAATGGAAGGGCAACTTTGTCTCAGTAAAGCTGCGGCCTTCGGAGGGAGACGAGATATATTACCTGGTGGTGCTGATGCCCACCAACACCACACCACCTCTTCTCAGTTTCCTTCTGCTACTCATAATCCCAGAGTGTAATCTCTCATGCGCACACATGCACACCACATGTGTGTATTTTTAACTTCATATCTCAAAGCATTTGTCAACCTAATATTCAGCACCAGCCACCTACAATCACCACCTCGTAGCTGCAAAAATGCAGCCTACTGTGGAATAGCAGCTGCTCAGCAGCCCAGAGCAGTGCCACGGAGGAGCCCAGGGCAGGACCCAAAGCCAAGGGACATAGCAGATGAAGCAGCAGGTGGGACTCTAAGGAGCAGGAATGAGAAGCAAACAGCAGACACTGGGCTCAGAGAAGCATCATGACCTCATCTCTGTGCCCACCATGCTCTGGACCTGACCCCAGTGCCTGAAGTCCCCTGGATCCAGACATCAGGGAATGAAAATGCTTCACAGAACACACATCCCAGCTGTCCTACACCAACAGTAAAATCTGCGGCCGTCTAACTGAGGTGACCTAGGTATTGCAGTCGTCTGGACGTCATCTACAGGATTCAAGAAAGGGTGTGTAGGTTCCATGCAAGCCCTCTCCTTCTACAGAAGATGTGAGCATCAGCAGATTCTGGTATGGGGGGAGGGGGTCCTAGAGCCAACCCCTAGTGGATGCTGAGGGCAACTATACCTCTTCTGAAACAAAAGGGTAAATGTTAACAACCTCAGATGCTGTTCTCCTATTTTGATTTAAGTATTACACACACACACAAAAAAAAAAAAAAAAAAAAAAACTGGAACAATAAAGGAAGGAAGATCATTCAGAACATCATCCAGTTAACTGTCTTCGTTGGTCCTTATTTGTTCTCAGTCCTTGTTCAAAGAACCCAACAAGCTGAATGAAGTATCATATCCGACATATGATTTTTCTCCTCTGCATTTTCCACCTTATTCAGAGGCATCTTTTTCTTGCAACAGTCGCTCGGCTCTGCCCTACACATGGAGGGTAAGCTGAAAGCAGGGATTCACCTGTGCCTGTCTCACTGCAGGCATTCAGTGAACGCTTGTTTAGCGGACCACAGTCTTTATCATTATATCTTAACAGCTGCTTCCGTTGCCTTGCATAGGTGGTCCTGTGGCTGGCACATGTACAATAGAATTACAGCCCTCTCCATACCCAGCGTGCCTTCCTGCCCTTTAGTTACCTGTCTACTATGAAATCTCAAGAGTGGAGTCTGTGATTTAAGTGGTTTTGCATTTTTATGCTTCTTGATATGTATTTCCAAACTACTTTGCAGAGAGAGATTTTTCAACATAGACTGCTACTAGCAACGCCTGGGTGCAGGATCAGCAGCCCAAGCCGACTGATGGGGGTGGAGACCAGGCGCAGGGAGCAGGCAACATGCCGTGACAAGAGGACCACAGTTTGTAAATCCCAGGAGCTTGCGCTGCCTCCCACCCTCTGTGCCCTGTGCCCTTGTACTCCCAGGGCTCTGTAAAGCTGTCCCTTCCCTCTCACTTGGTCTAAATCATTAAGAATAAGCTCGTGGCTGGATCCCATCTAGAAACCTGTTCTGATGGAAAGTTGGACAGCGGAGATGCCTCTTGGAGCTCTCAAATTCCACGTGGGCTGAGCTCAGCCTTCACACATCTGTAGCCTCCATCTGTTCCTCGGCTGTGGGACACCATCCTCTGTCTGGGCCCTGCTTAGTTTGCACAGACACGTCTGTTCAAGAGTTTTACTTGGCCGCCCACTCCCCCTCCACAGCTGCCTGTGCTCAGCCTACAGCACCCATCACCTTCTCTCCATCTGCTGGGAGCACATGGGGCATTGCACAGAGAAGAAATGCAGACCAAACTCACAGCGTGGCTCCATCTATGAGTTACCAGTGGTCCCGCAGGTGCCCGCTGGAAAGAAGAGTAGAAAAGATACTGGGCACCTGAGTCAGAAGCCCTTGCTCTACTTCCAGCTCTGAGAAACTGCAGGGCCATAGTGACTCCCTCACCAGCCACAGTCCGTAGCTCCCCTCTCTGTGCAGGAAGGACAGCTGTCCCAGCATCTCTCACATGGTAATGGTAAGAAGGGGCTGGAACTGTGTGCAAGAACACGGCATACTGTGAAGTGTCGTGAGATGCCAATGCCGTCAATGCCACCTGAGAGCCAACTCTAAAATGCACAGAGCACCTAGTGGCAGATGTCACTGTCTGACGGCACAGTGGCTACTCTATGCCATACTCCTTCGTTGCTAGAGGAACCCCAGTTGTGTTCAGGTGGCAAGTGGCTTTGTGTCCAGCATTTCCTAGTTACTGTGAGCCTGGCCCGAGGACCCTGTCATGCTGCTGAGGGGGCGCTGTGGAGCCCGGCACCTGGCCTGCTGGGAAATCCTCCCCCTGATAGAAGAGAACTGCCTGCTCCTTTCTGCTTGGCTGGTCCCAGGAGCAGCCCAGGATGCTAACCCAGGGCTACTCGGGTAAACCTGCAGCACTGCCCTTCTTAGAGATAGTAATGCAAGACTGGCATCCATGGCTTGCAGATCATGTCATTTCTGAGCATTACTCCCTTTTGAAGTACCTCTTGGTGGCTTCCAGGCTTGGGGAATTAAGAATGAACGCTCATAAAAAGTCTCATGAAGGGTTTTGTATAGACATTCAAATTATTTGGGTTAATACTTAGGAGGGTGATTCTTGGATTTTATGGGATGACCATTTTTTTTTTTTTAGCTAACATCATATTTAATTAATAGAGAAACGCTGAACAGGTTTTCACTAAGATTCCCTAAGGCAAATATTTTTCTTTTTTTTTCTTTTTTTTTATTGGTTGTTCAAAACATTACAAAGCTCTTGACATATCATATTTCATACATTATATGGGATGACCATTTTTATCTTTGCAAGAAACTGTCACATTGCGGTTGTTCTGTGTTTTATTCTCACCAGTAGCTAATGAATTTTTGTTTCTTTGCATCCTCATTAGCATTTGGTATTGTTGCGAATTTTTCATTTTGGCCATTTTAATAGGTATGCAGTAGTATTACATTACTGTTGTAATTTATAATTCCCTAATGAAAAACAAGGCTAAGAATCTTCTCATGTGCTTATTTGACAGTTGTAGATCTTCTCTTAAAGGTGCCCATTCAAATGTTTTGCTCACTTTTTGTTGAATTATTTTCTTAATGTTGAGTTTCAGTAATTTGTATATTTTGTATGCCAGTTGTTTATCACATATATTTTACAAGTATATTCTCCCATCATCTTCAAATCCTCAGTATTTTTTTCAGAGCAGAAGTTTTAACTTTTTAAAAAGGTCAATATAGGTCAGGTCGGTGGTGCATGCCTACAATCTCGGTGACTTGGGAAGTGGAGGCAAGAGGGAGGCTTGCAAGTTCAAAGCCAAACTCAGCAATTTAGCAAGGCCCTAAGCAACTTAGCGGGATCAATGGGTGTGGCTCAGTGGTTAAGCACCTCTATATTCAATCCCTGGTACCAAAAAAAAAAAAAAGTACAACTTGGAATTTGGCATATTAGCCCTACTAAACTAGAATATAGTATCTATTATATGGTAGAAACCAAAAAGGAAACTTTCTGTTGACTCCCTTTTTATGCTTTATGGTAGGTAGCAGGGGGGTAAATGCATTTATAGATCATTTCTAGGCATATTTTGAAGCTAACGACCAACCTATCTCTACCTATACTCTTTATTTTACTAACAAAGGCATAATGGCCTCTTAAAGAGAGAAAAAAATCACTATTCTGTATTTAGCTGTATTTACCTATTGCATTTCT
This sequence comes from Spermophilus citellus, assembly GCF_964194105.1. Classification (NCBI taxonomy): domain Eukaryota; kingdom Metazoa; phylum Chordata; class Mammalia; order Rodentia; family Sciuridae; genus Spermophilus; species Spermophilus citellus. The sequence continues at coordinate 97,472,754 of NC_138187.1, forward strand.
ATATTTTTTTGTTTGCATGGTAAAAAAATTCACATAATAAACAATCTTGTGATGTAAAACAAAAAGAGCAATTTATCAATTTGTTTCTTTCACAGGTGGAGTTTTTAGTGTATGCAAAAACTCATCCCCTGGGCTGGGGATGTAGCTGAGTGGTGGAGCTTTTGCCTAGCACACACAAGGCCCCAGATTTAATCCCTAGTACCACAAATAATGATAATTTGTATAAGATTTTTAAAGTTCTTTTAAAAAAACAACCTCAACCCCAAACTCAAGGTCATTAGGTCTTCTCCTGTTTTCTTGCATTTTGCATTTAGGTTTATGATAGATTCACAGTTAACTAGTGTGAAAACTGGAAGGTCCTTGTTTGTGTTTTTGTCACAGGTGGTGGTTCTGACTTGATTTGTTGGAAGGATTACCCTTCTCCATAGATACTTTGTTGCAGATGAGCTGTGTTCTTTGGATTCTATTTCTGGCTTTGGTATTCTGTTCTGTGGATCTGTCACTTCTTGCACTGATGCCACACAGCCTGATCCCTGTTGTTGATAGTAAGTCATGAATGTGGGTGGTACCCATCCTCAACTTTGTCCTCCCTCAAGACCACGTTGGCCTCCTGGGCTTCTGCCTCTTTATATATATTTTATTTTTTTATGTTTTAGAAAAATGTTTATTTAATAAATTTTAATATTTAATGACAAGCAGTATTCAGCAAAATTAGAAATAATCAAATACTGATACAGCAATGTCTAATTTAAGATACTACTGAGTATTATCAATCTGCTAATTCCCCAAGTGATCTTATACTTTGGAATCCTTTTCAAGGTTAAATAGGCAGTAATTTTATATTGATAATTTTTTTTCTTTATATATATTTTAGAACCAGTGTGTTGATATCCATGAAATTACTTACTAGAATTTTGGCTGGGGTTGTACAGAGTCTATGGCTCAATTTGGGAAGAATTGACATTTTGACAATATTGAGTCTTCCGATTCATGAACATAGAATATTGCTCCAGTTAATTATATATATATATATATATATATATATATATATATATATATATATATATACACATATATATATCCTTTTTTTCCCCCTTAAACAACAGAGCACAAGGTATAAAGAAGCAGCCACTGAGATGGTGACTCAGAAGAAGTAATGGGCAAATCCCCTTTTCAAATACAATTTAGGGAAAATATCCTCGAAATAGGGAAGAGACAGACCTCAATGTAAACAATGCACAAATAAAGAACCAGGAGTTCTTTTGATATTCAGACAAACATTTACTCTATTAACAGGATTACTTCAGCCTCAAAACAAAAGCTCTAAAGCTCTCTTTTTAAAAGAATTTAGAGCACATAAACAGTTGTCTAAAGTACATAAAGAGCCAAGAGCATAAATGTAAGTTCTCTTTTTAAAAGAGAGAAAACGGAAACCTCATTTACTTATCATTAGTTAGGCCAGTGATCCATGACTGTGTTCAGCTACAACCTAATTTATTTCAGCAAACTAGGGCGTGGCTGCCACTGACAGAATAGGAAGAAAATGGAAGCAGTTCTTGTTATATTTGGGTCAGAATAGAGTTTAGTCTCAATTTTCTAGGTCATGTAGGTAAAAGTGGTGCTTGGGACTGAAGGACCAGCAATGCTGGCTTCTCTGCTCTCCACGACAGAAGTGGACACAAGCGCAGCCCACATCCACTTCAGCAGGAATGGTGAAAGGTCTTGGTTATTCACTCACTGACTTAATCAACAAGTCTGTGTTGTGCACCATGCTCCAGGCACTAGGCACAGAGGGGAGACGTGTCCTGAAGGACAGTGCACAGCCCAGGGGCAGAGATGGGAGGTTCTATTTCCCCGGGGGGCAGGAAGGTTTCGCAGGAAGGTTTCGCAGGGCGATATGAGAGCAAACACGAATCCAGAGGAGCTCCCTGTGAGCTTCTGGAGGAAAACAACTCCAAACAGGAAGGCGGTGCAGAGGCAGAGCATCCTTGAGGTTTCTGAGGAAGAGGGAGGCTGGGAGTGGAGGGGTAGGAGGCCCGGGGAGGTCAGCTCAGAGGGAACACCCAGACCCTGGAGGGCTTTGAGCAAGAGAGCAAACTGATCTGATTTCCTTTTGTTAAACATCTATTTTTTTTCTTTTAAATTGTAGAATAAAATGAAGGTCAAGGAAAAAAAACCACAAAGGAATAGTATATCTTTGAATTATTCTAAGCAAGCACTTTCGCCTACCACCAAGGCCAAGTTCAAGGCTTGCCAGCCATTCTCCAAGCCTCTCCAAGTGACCAGTCCTCCTCTGGAGAAGTTTTCCTGCTGGTCACCTCCTCCTTCATGGGCGCCTCGCGGAGGTGTGCAGTCTGACCCTCCTGCTGACACTGGCCACCTGACGTGTGGACAGTGAAGTCAGAGGACCAGGGGAGAAGGAGCAGACCCGGGAGGAGGCTGGTGCTGCCGGGGGAGGCGATGTCTACGTTTCTAGAGGTGAAAGAGGAATGGGATCGGAGAATCTTGGAAGGCAGAGACAACAGGGTTTGCAAGTGGCTTCAGCAGGAGAGCGCATCAGAATACAGAGTCACCCAGGAGGTGTGCTGGCCTCCACAGCCGCGAGTAGACCCAGAAAGCAGGTGTCCGACCTCCTCTACCTCCACAGCCTGCGCCGTGTGGCTGCCGACCAGGAACAGGACACACCCAGACATGCCCACTATTTCTTAGTTATCTTATTTCCTTTGTTTCTCATGATAAATATCCATTTTTTAAATGTTTAGAAATCTATGTGTATGTTTTCGAAAATTTAGAAAATAGAAAAGAATAAGAAAGATGGAAAGAAAATGGAATAAGGACCACCTTTCCCCATGGGCCAGCACAAGCCCCCTGGCACTCGGTGTGGGCTACTTCAGACTTTGGCAAATCTCCACTCGCGGGGTCACCACCAGGATCGTGGTACAAGTTCGCCTTGAGTTTCATTTTCCCTTCTAGCAACCATACATTATCTTCATTTAGTCCTCGATCTGTTGTAACTTTGCTTGGACTCGTCTCTCAGCTCCGGCCACCATGGACCACGACAGACCGGAGGCCTAGACACCAGCCATGGCTGAACAACAGGATGGGAGCCCAAGGCCAAGGTGTCACCAAGGCCCCTTTCGCTTTCTGGCTGAGTCCTCACGTGTCCTTTCCTCTGTGCTCTCAAGGACAAAGAATGCTCTGGTGTCTTTCTCCTCCTATAAAGACACCAATCCTATCTGATTAGGTCCCCACCCGTACAACACCATTTAACCTGAATTATCTCCCTTAAAGCTTGTCTGCAAATACAGTCCTTCTGGGACATTGGGACTCCAAACTATGAATTTTGACAGGGTGTGGGGTGGGGAGGCAGGACACTTTTCAGTCTATACACTCTCCCAAAGAATTCATAGACTTTAAGAGCAAATACAGATTAGAAAACTTATTCTATTCTCATTGATCAGTTTAAAATACAAAACTGATACAAACCTAATAAATTTTATTTTCCATTCAGTCTTGAAACAGAGCAAATGTCATCATCTCAGGGGAGAACAGGTCAGTGCTCTTGAAAGTGCCTTGGACCCCCAGATTTGCCTACTATGTGTTGATTTCCAGATCAAAGAATATTTATTTATTCACTAAGAGCTGGGGTTTTGGTATATTGCCCAGCACAGTCCTGAACTTCTGAGCTCAAGTGATCCTCCTGCCTCAGCCTCCATATGGGCTAGGAATGCAGGTGCACACCCCCACCCCAGCTCAAGAATCTGGTTTTAATAACATCATAAATATACATTATAAAGGCATCATAAATATACATTGGAAAAAAAGATAGTCTATATTCAACAACTGGTGCTGGGAAAACTGGAAACTCATACATAGAAAAATGAAATTGAACCCCCATCTCTCAACCTGCAGGAAACTCAACTCAGAGTGGATCAAGAACGTGGGCATTAGACAAGAGACCCTGTACCATTTGAAGAAAATGTAGACCCAACTCAGCTTAGGAACCGACTTCCTCAATAAGACTCCTAAAGCACAAGAAGTAATCAAGAATCAATAATTGGGATGGCATCAAGCTAAAGAGCTTCTTCATAGCAAAGGAAACAATCAATAACGTGAAAAGAGAGCCTACATAATGGGAAAGAATCTTTACCACACGTACCTCAGACAGAGCACTAATCTCCAGGGTATATAAAGAACTCAAAAAATTTAACACCAAACAAGCAAACAAACAAACAAAAAAGTAACCCAATCAATAAATGGGCTAAGGAACTGAACAGACACTTCATAGAAGAAATACAATTGATCAACAAACATATGGAAAAATGTTCATCCTTAGAAATTAGAGAAATGCAAATCAAAACTAAGATTTCATCTCACTCTAGTCAGAATAGCATTATCAAGCATTAATAAGTGTTGGCGAGGATGTGGGGGAAAGGTACACTCATACATTGCTGGTGATACTGCAAATTGGTGCAAAAACTGAAGAAAGCAGTAGAGAGATTCCTCAGAAAACTTGGAATAGAACTACCATTTGACTCAGCTGACCCACTCCTCAGTTTATACCCAAAGGATTTAAAATCAGCATACTACTCAGCCACATTAATGTTTATAGCAGCTCAATTCACAATAGCTAAACTATAGAACCAACCTAGATACCCTTCAACAGATGAATGGAAAAAGAAAATGTGGTATATATGCACAATGGAATATTACTCAGCCATAAAAAATGACATTATGGCATTTGCTGGTAAGTGGATGGAACTGCAGACTATAGTGATAATAAGCCAATCCCCCTCCCCCCCAAAAAAAAGCTGAAAGTTCTCTTTGACATACACAATAAGGGCACACAGGGCAGGAGGAAGAATAAAAGTTCAGTGGACTAGACAAAGGGGAACAAAGTGAAGGGAGGCGGATGAGAATAGGAAAGAGAGTAGAACAAACCAGACATCACTTTCCTATGTTCACATATGAACACATGACCAGTGAAACTCCACACATGTACAACCACAAGACTGCGATCCTAATTAGAATGTTACACTGCATGTATGTATAGTATGTCAAAATACACTCTACTGTCGCATGCATCTAAAAAGAACAACAACAACAAAAAGAATCTGGTTTTAAAATTGACCCAAATATGGCTTCCCCTTCCATTTCTCTCTATATCACAAATTTACACAAAAGCACTTATCTTTAAAATTAGAAATTGAAGAGGGAAATTTTTAAAAACTATATCCTGATAAGTGGTAATAGCAGCTTCCCATCCAATGGTGCATGCGTGTGGGTGGCTCAGGTTGACATCTCCTCCTCTGTGCTGCGGTAGGAGCATCATCCAATAACTAAAGCTGAACGTGAGCCCAGCACCCGGCTCTGCCAAGTGACCTTTACACTGGCAGGACAGAGGCCGAGCCAGAAACCAAATCAACCACAGGATGCTGACGAGCAATCTCCCAGTGAATGAATCCTTCTTTTCTAGTCTTCATCATTTTATTCTGACATAAGAGGAATTGGACGCTCTCTTCCTGATAAAGAACAGTGGTGCTTACAGAGCCACCATGGTTCTGAGCAGCTCTGTGGATGTGGGCTTCCACATTGCTCAGGGATTTGGGAAATCGGATCAGAGGAGCTCAAACCCTCAACATGTAAGAGCACCAAGTCAAGAGCTCTGAGGGCAATGCTAAGTGACATCATGAAGGGTCTCCCAGAAAATGCATCCGGCTGGGCCATGCACACTTGCTAAACCAAGAGATGTTCCTTCAGAGGAAGGAAGTGTTCTTTACACATAGCCCAGAAGTCCAGTCTATGGAACTCCACAGATCCAAATGGCTCACCTGGGCTCTGCCACTTGTCATTAGGGTGCCCTTAACTAGATGACTCAGTCCCCTCAAGTTTCAGTTTTCTCCTCTGTAAAATGAGGAGCTTCAAGCTCATGAGCTGGGAACCTGCCTGTAAAGTGCTCAGCATAGTGTGTGCTAAGATTCTAACCCTACCATTACTGTTGTTCATCTCCTGCCATTCCCTTTAATCTATGCTCAGTGGCAATGGTTGAAGCTGGCTTGTCCTTCAGCATCTGCAGGGTCCATAGGTCAATACAAGACTACTAGATCTTTTAGTCTTTCTACAATGCAGTCTATCTCCAGCACTGCTTAGCTACGTCCTTCTTGGCCAGCCCCAGTAACCCACACAAGCCCTCTGGGTTGTGCCTCCATGTTTGGAAAAGAGTCTCTGTTGGTGAGTCTGGTCCTTTGGGAGGGTTAAACTGGTACAGAATGGAGACTGGGCTTGCAGGGAAGATATCTGGGCCCTGTGGAGAGATCTTCTCTGAGTCTTAGAAAGGACAGGCAGCGGAGCTCTCTTAAATAGAAGAGATCTGGGCTGACCAAAGCTAAATGCCAAGACTTGGAAATTTCCTTAATAAATCTGTGCCCTCCCTTTGAAACGGACCGTATGTTTTGGGACAGTGTTGCATCTCAATAGCACAAAAGCCGGCTGAAAACCAGATCTTTGTGGCAGGCCAAAAATTGCTCCTGAAAGAACCTATGTCAAGTTGCTGGGACCTGTGAATGTCACCTTATTTGGAAAAAGGGGGTTTTCCCACCTCTGGCCATAAAGGAATATATTTTATTTCTAACACTAACTAGGTGTTCAATGTAACAATCAATCATCATCTATGAATTCTCAACATATATCAGGCGTATGAAGGGCCCTGAGAGATGAAGGTAAGTTTTTTATTATGTAGACATCAGTGAGTAATCCATTTCTCCATCTTTCTCTAGAAATCACTGTCTTACACTCTGAAACCACGGAAGGATCAGAAACTACTTTTGTGTGGAGAGATGGGCACATGTGGCCTTGGCTTGGCCCCTGGAGTCTGTGGCTAAGAGCGGGTGAGAGGTAAGGCCCAGAGGTGCCCAGGGTAGAATTCAAGGAGTCACTTCTTTTGCAGGGATGATGGTGCTCTCCCTCAGACCCCCGTGGTCAAGGCTTGGTCCCCAAGGCAGCACCGTGGAAGGTGGCAAAGCCTCTAAGAGGTGGTCCTACTGGGACTTCTTCAGGCCACTGAGGATATGTCCTGAAGGGGACCATGGACTCTGCCTCTTCCTGGCTCTCTCTCTTTTGCTTCCTGGTTTGTGACATAAGTTTACCCCACTATATTCTTTTCCAACTGTTCGAAAAAGTTCCATTTTTCTCTATTGGGTCACTTTGCAATTAGAGCAAATTAGGATCTGGACTCCATGAAGCCAGAGAGAACTCGAAGGTACAAAACTAAAGAGATTCTCACTCAGTTGTGTGAGTCCTGAGAGTGTTCATCAGTTAACATATGAACAGAAGTACCTTGTCTTATCTCCCAGTGTTGGAGGTTCCGATCTGAGGAGCCATTGCTTTTAGGCCCATGGTAAATGGCACGCTATGGCTGAGGTCTATGTGGACAGGGTTTTTGCAGGTGTGGTTAGTTGAGGGTCTAGATGAATAGATTGGGGTATGCTACCTTACAAAAATCTAGACTCTAAAAATACAGCAAAGTGTCCCTTCATGGCTTCATTATTGTGGAATCAGTCCTCACCCGCTGCATCTGCTGGTTCTAGGAATTGGTTGCTCTTTGCCTCATCTACCCACCTGCATGGCTGCTGAATCTCCAGGGGAAGAACAATAGGAACAGGGAGGTGCTCTCTGCACTTCCCTTAGGGCAGCGTGCCCTTCTCTGAGGACCCATGTCTTGGAGAAGTCAAGAACAGCTCCTCCTGCCCCAGAGGGGCAGCCTTAGGCACACAGCTGGAAAGCCACTTGCATCCCATCTGGGTTCCAAATCCTCATAGACCATGATCCACCAGCACCTCCCTCTCCAACTCAGTGCAGCCTGGAGAGAGCACTTGGGGGTTAAGGAGCTTGTGCCCAATTCAAAATCTGTGCAAAACCTTCCTAATTTGCTAATTTATCACCTTCCGCCCACACTATCCCCAGCAAGGATGCATTCCACACAGAGCTTACAACTAGATTAGTTTTTATGGTTTTCTCCCCTCCTTGTTCACTGTCCAATGACCCCACCTGACCCAACCTTCTCTAGTCAGTGGTGAGGACCCTACGGAGTTGGTGCTTCCTACATCACCTCTGATGGCATTTGCCTTTCCCATGAGTTTTTCAAGTTCACCTAGACCAGGCCAGCCTTTGCAACAACCTCGTTGCTGGAGAAGCTAGGAGCTGCTGAGAGCCAGGAGCAAAGCCTCCCTGAGTGAGGGCGGGGGTTGGAGCCCAGTCCTTCAAGTCTCCCCACCACAAAACTCCTGCCCATGTGTGGATGTGAAGATGAAAGGACGTCCCCTCCAGTCGGCAAGATAAATGTATTTGGTGTTTGTAAAGCATTTTGTTTCTAAGAGCTCCAGCAGTTTTCAAATTCAAATTCACCTTGTTAACACATCAGCACCTCCCCGCAAAACCTACTTGCTACAAGCAAGGGGATAACGAAAGATGTCTCTGTCCTTCCCGGGCAGAAGATGCATCCTGCTACCACTTGAAGGAGTCTAGTCCCTTCAGGGGCAGGGGCAGCTCCCCACACTCTCCTAGGAATGCTGCTGCTACCTGCTGGGCTCCTCTCTCTGTTTTCTGCCAATGACATATTCCATATTCCAGCCACGAGTCTGAATTACCCCAGGCAGGAGCCCTGCTCTTTTACAGAAAGCTAAAAAGCCCATTTCTCTCTTTCTTCCCCACAGAAGCATAGCAAGTCATTTATCTCTCTGTAACTCCCCACAGAGGGAGCGAGACTGGCTTCTGGCCAGAGGCGGCTGCCCTCTGAGGCTGTACCCCCAGAGGGGGGTGTTGGCAGTGTGTCCTTCCTGGGCAGCCCTCCCTGTGCTGCTCCACAGGTGGCCAGGCCAGAGGCTAAATTCACCAGGCAGAGCTGAAGCAGCTGCCATATGAGGAACTATTTTAAAAATAACAGTGTTCCTTAGAGGCAGGGAGGTGAGACTGGCTGATTTCTTTGAAATCCAGAAAGAAAATGAAAATGTGGTCTTTCTCCTGAGAGCCAGACATTCGGGGGCAGAGCAGGTGGATGCCTACATGTTGGTACCTGAAAGGTGCCAGAAGGTCCCAGCCAAAAATACCCCACAGGTCCAATTGATGATCAAATGCTAAATCCTTCACATGGGATTTAGCTTCTCTCCCTTTGCATCCTCTTTACAAATGCAAAAGATTTCAGGAGGGGACAGTTCATCATCCTGTCCTTGTTTGGGGTTGAGCTGTGGCCCTCCAGATCTCACATGTTGAAGCCCTAACCACCCATACCTCAGACTGTGATGTTGTTGGAGATAAGGTCTCAGAGATAATTAAGTTAAAATGAGCCCCTGAGCATGGCTCCCATCCAATCGGACTGGTGCTCTTATAAGAAGGCGATCAGGACACAGATGCACACAAATGGACACTCCCATGAGGAAAGGGAGAGGAGACAACCAAAGACATGGACTTCAAAGGAAGCCCAGCTGCTGGCACCTTGGTCTTGGACGTCCAGCAGTCAGATCCATGAAAACATAAATGTCTGTGGTGTATTGTTAGGATGGCTGGCAAAGGCTTCCTCCATGGTGGAAGTAGTTTACGCAATGTTCTGCTCTTTGCCAATGGATTGGAGTAGAAATGGGGATAGATGCTTCCCAAGAAAGGAGAGATGCAGAGAAGATTCTCAAAGAACAAGGAAGCGGACTATTAAAAGAGAATAAAATTATGGCATTTGCAGATAAAATTATGGATGGAGTTGGAGAATATTATGCTAAACAAAGTAAGCCAGTTCCAAAAAACTAAAGACCAAATGTTTTCTCTGATTAGTGGATGCTGATCTATGATGGGGTTGGGGCATGAGAAGAATGGAGGAACTTTGGATTGGGCAAAGGGGAGGGTGGAGAGAGGTTACAGGGGTAGGAAAAATGGCGGAATGAGGTAGACATCACCACCCTAGTACATGTATGATTGCACAAATGGTGTATCTCTACACCGTGTACAACCAGAAAATTGAAATGTTGTGTTCCATTTGTGTACGATGAATTGAAATGCATTCTGCTGTCACATGCAACTAAGTAGAACAAATAAAAAATTAATTAATTAATTAATTTTTAAACAAAGAATAATGGAGCTGACTGAGCGCATGGATGTATGGTGATGGTTTAGACTGGAGGGGGACACAGTGAAAGGAAGGAGGAAGGTCCCCATGTCACTAACATCTGCTATTTGTGTAGGATCCCAGAGTTCCTAAGTGCCATCACATAGCATTTTGTCCTGAAAACGGTGTTTGAAGGAGACACTGTCTTCAATTCATAGAGGGAGAAACCAGAGTCTCAGAAGAACTGTGAGTTGCTCAAGGCCACCCCAGAGCCAGACCCCAAGCCCAAGCCATGGACTCTCACTGAAGGTGAACTTCTTTGGCTTCCCCAGCGGGCTATGGCTGACCCCGGGCATCTCACCCGGTACCTCCACTGTGCAGCCCTGGACCTTGCTAGGAACAAAAGACCAAACCACCCCTTGACCCAGTGGTTTTATATCACAACCTGCTATCACAACTGCCACCCCACGGGAAGCCAGGACCATGTCTTGGTCTCTTTCTAACCCTCATGGCACCTGATACAAAGCTTTGCTCAGTCAAGCAAAATATTTGCTGATTGAACAATGTGACCCCCGTTGTGTAGTTCCCACAGAATGATGTGGATTAATCCAAAGTACATTCAAGGATTTCTTCCTGATACCCTTCCAACTGTGGCTTCAAGGTTACCGGTGAGCTGGCCAAATTCCCAAGGTGTCCCCTGTTGCCCATCTGGCCAGTCTTGTATTCTTCAAGAATATAGGTGACTGCTTCCCAACCCGCTGAATCCATACCAGTGAGGCTCCTCATGGTCCCAGGATCTGAGGGCTCTTCAGTGCAGGGCCCGAGAGCAGGAACAGCAAAGCCGTTCACTCAGGTTAGTGTCCGCACTATACAAAGAGCTGCGTGCATTTTGGTAAGTCACTCAGGTATGTTGTCACACACCCAGCATCAACCATGATCAACTGAGGACCACAATGTGGTTGGAAGCAAATACCACCCCTTCTCACACCCAGCACTGGCCCAGCCATCTGCTCTGACCCAGACACCCAGTTCTGAGTTGTGCCCTGGACTCTCCCCAGGGTGGACTCCTTGGGCATGCACTCATAGGGTCCTGTGCCAGCTTAGGCTGTGCTCCACCATCTGGGAGCTCTTGATGCTTCTTGAACCCGGGGCCCCACAGAGCACGAGTAACAGGCAGCCTCGTTGCTTTTCTGTCTCAGGGCAGCTGCAGAGGCTGCCGGGAACTCTCAGGCTCCCTGTGTGTAATTTATAACAACAGACAGGGATTCCTCCAAGGGGTTGAGGGATGAACCAGGTAGGACACCAACCTGAACACAGGGCCTCCTCGACAAGCAGGGCCTGCTGGTGCTGCCACTGTCTAAGGTCTATCCCTAATCCAAAGTCATGCTCGAGGCCACCATCAACACTGACATCTGACCGGGGCTTGGGAAGAGCAGCAAAGGGCATTGGAGTGTCTCACCGTTGTAAGAGAGCTGGGGTCTGGAGCCAGAAAGTCCTGTACAAATCTGCTGCAAGGCAGGAGCAGAGCTCAGGCCTTAGGAAGCAGGTGCCAGCAAAATGTAGCCAGGGCCCAGCCAGCGAGCCTGTGGCCAGGAGTGGGACCCAGCTGTGGCCCTGTGTCTGCTGGGCCAAGCAAGGTGCCACTCCTTCTGACCCCCACACCATTCAATTAACCTCCAGATGCCACTCCTTCTGATACCCACACAATTCCATCTGCTGCAATAGCTGGTAGCAGGGAGAGCCCAGTGAACAGAGCCCACTTCATAAGTGAAAGACTTCACATGGAATCTAGAACTTTCATCAAAAGCATCTCCGTAGCTCTGGCTCTATCTACTCTTATTTGCTACTGTATAATTTTGCCAAAATCCTAAAATTTAAGATGGTGTGACTCATCCTGGGTGTTATACTGAGATTTCTTCCCCAGCTGAGGAAGCAAAAGTCCTTTCTCTCCCCCTCCCTCTCCCCCGTCTCCTGCCCATGTTGATCTTGTTGGTGATGGGCACTTAGCTTCTGGGCCTGAATGCAAATCCCCCATGATTCAGAAGGCTCAGGCCCCACAGGGAGTCCTGTGCTGACCACAACCACACACCTTGGCCAGAGCAGCTGATCTCAAATCTGTCCTCTGCCGCCTCACTGGGACTTGCTGCTTGACTATTCCATCTCTGTGTAGATAAAACACCCACCACCTGAGGTGGAGGAATTGCCCAGGGCATGCATTATATTCTGGATTCTTTCTGGAGGTTAGCCTAAATGACCTCAGAGATCCCTGCCAGAATCTAGTATAAATAACCCCAAAGCAGATGGATAAAAATTCTACCTGGAAACCGTCTGAGATCTAAAACCTCTAATCTATGCAGACACATGCAAATTGTGAGTAAGTCTAATAATAAGATTGAATCGGGGCCACCAGACAGTGACTTCCCTGCTCCTCAACGCTATATTCAAGCTGTTTTTTCAGGACTCAATGCTGAATACGAGTAGGTCTGACCTAAAATGATCTTGAGAGTCTGGTGGAACCACAAACCCCATGAGCAGAACCTGAGGAAGAAAACTGTGCCTCTCCACCTGGAGCGGGAGCTGCAGGATGAGCCAGATTAACGGGAGGCAGAGTGACCCGATTAGAAATTTTCCATGGTCTCATCTGGACTGCAAACTACACCAGGTGCGGACTGTTCCACCAAGATACCCAGCTACACAGCCATCTCCATTTCCTTTTTCAGTTCCTTCACTACTGGGGGATCTGGGAGAGATTTGAGTGTGCCTTCTGTCTGTCTGTAGGTCAACCTGCAATAAAGTGCACTCTCTCTCTCTCTCTCTCAATGCAAAAAAAAAAAAACAAAAACAAAAACAAAAAAAACCCAGCCATTATACTGGTTTCTGTGTATGCTGGGCCACAAGCCCCGGCCTGGGGTCAAGGTGACCATAACTGGTGTCTATTGAGCACTAACTATGTGCCAGGCACTGTCTTCCTATACAATCTCATTCAGTGCTCACAAGGACTCTCCCCCAAAAATGGCCCTTAACATTCCTGTCAGTGGCTCTTGGCAGTCACAGGGCTAGTCAGAGAGGGAGCTGGGGTCTGACCACTTCACTCCAGGATGTGCTCAGGACGACGTGGGTAGTGAAGCCTGGTTCCCAGGCCCCAGTGTCGCTGTGCACAGTGACAGGCATCAGGCGTGGAGCCCACAGATTTCTGCACCTTGATTCCAGCAGTTGACCCACCACTCCCACCCGTGCCAAGTCTGCTTCCTGGCCTTGACTGCACTTGGGGCTGGAATACTTCCCGGTCCTCTGGAAGCCCACTGCTCACCAGACCGTCTGCAGTCGGAGGAGCAGCCGTGGCGAGGCGGGAGGCCTGGTTCCCAGCAGTCCCAGCCGAGCTTCTGTGAGAACATGCCTGCCTCCTCCTCACACGTAGTGACAGCCCGCATGTTGCAAGCTCTGGGATGGTGACACCTAGCCAGCCCTGCTTTCCATTTTCCAAATCTGCTGAGCCCCTGTATGTGGAATCAGATCTCACCACCTGCACAAAGCCAGTAAATGACATTCTGAATAGCTTAAAAGGAGACAGGGAAGTGCCTGTGTGTCAGCTGTACGCACAAGCATGTGTGCTTCTGTGTGTGCACATGCATTCACCCTGTGTGCGTGCACATGGGTGTGCCTTCGCCCGTCTACCCTGAGCCGTGGGGTGAGCAGCCCTCAGCTTGCCCACCCACACTCTCTGCCTCTGCACCCACAGGCCAACGTCCCTCCCTCAACCTGCAGACACTGTCCTTGCCCAAGGTCTCTCTCTCCAGAGGGCTCTGCCTGCCAGGCTCCCACCTCGCTGATCCATCACTCACTCCAATGCTGCAATCAGCCTCCTTGCAGAGGCTGGCTACAGCTCAGGTCTTCCCAGAACCCACAGGAGCGGGGCATTCAGTGGCACGCCTTGGCATCACATTCTAAGACCTGCAGAACCCGGCTACAAATTTACCCTACAGCCTCCTCATCTACTTATGGTTCTGGAAACTATGTGTGAAGCCAGGGACTCTGCCACCTGCTGGGGAACAATCCTAAGCAGGACTCAGCTTGCCAGTGTTCCCCCAGGCAGTACCATGGAGGACCCTCCAGGACTGTGTCTGAGACCCACCAGGACTCAGTCTGGGGATCTCTCCACTTGGAAGGCCTGCTCCTTCTCCTGCCTGCTAAGATAATCCCCACACCGACTGGACTTCTCCTTGCTGTGATATCCCCTTGATCCCCCTGGACCCCTCCTGAGTTTCAGTGCTGGCCTCACTAACTTGTCTTCCCGGGGTCTCAGTTTCCTCATCGTGAAAAATGAGGATAATGATTATAAAACACTTGACGTGTTGTCCAGGCACCAAGTGAGGTTTTGTGCTCACTGTGTTTGGAAGAGGGTGGGGAGGGCGTTCCAGCCTTAGGCTGCTAGTTACACCCGGCTCTTCTGCCTCCTCCTTCTCTTGGTTTCCTCCTAAGGATTTCTCATTTCTTAAATCAGGGATGGTCATTTATCTTTGCATTCCAGAGTCACCAGGCAGACAGCTTTGACCACAGCCCATGTGTGATAAATATTGTTTTAGTCAAGTTCAATTGGCACACCACCATAGGGATTTGGGAAATTTAACGTTGTTTTACTCATTCTGCTGCCTACAAGCAGGACTTTCTTAATTCTCCATTGATGAGAGTCTGGCGCACTATCAACCTTTTGGACTTTCTGATATATTAAAAAAAGAAAATTTGAAAGAGACCTAAAAGATTATTCTCTGCAAGGATGAGAAAGAGATGCCATTTTGTGTACCAACCTCAATCAATTAATAATGCCTCTACCCAGTGCTGGTGTTACCGCTGTTGACCGGTGACGAGTCCTTGCTTCCCCGATGTTGAAGAATAACACCAAAGAAGCACGCCGAGGCAAGGTCAGAGTAGAAATTAGAAGTTTATTAAAGGACAGCAGAAAAGACTTCTCCCGGAGGAAGAAGGGGGCCCAAGAGGTGGAATCCGTGGAAGGGCTGTTGTCTCCACTTTTTATAGTTTTGGTGATGGAATATAGGTTGGAAGGCCCAAGGGGGTGGGACACAGGTGGGCCAAAGAAGTAATCTGGGCAGGAAGGACTTCATTATCACTTCTTTGGGATGGACTTTGGCCTAGGGCCTTTTCGGGACTTCATTAACATTCCATGAGTTGTCCTGCGTTTCCCTGAGTCATTCCCAGCATGGCCTCCATTTTAGATTTCACTCGATATTAGACCCGATTTACCTAACTACACTGACTACCTAATTTTAAATCTGGCTTCACTGGGAGTGCTATAATCCATTAGTAATGTCTGCTCTGTGCATGAGTTGGGCGGCTGGTAAAGTGTGTCTTGCATTTGACATTCCCCACGTGGTCCATTGCTGTCTTTTGTATGAGAGAAAAGAGTGGTGGGCCAAAGGACACAGTGAGTGGCAGCATACAAATAGGAACTCAGACGTTCTGAATGCTGGTTCAGTACTTCTTAGAGATGAATTAGGAAGAGAAGAAGAGAGTCCAATTGCAAGCCTCTGTTCCATGTGATTTAACTGTCCCTGCTCATCACCCTATGGTTTGGGAATGGTGTTTTTGGAGCACAGCACGTGAGTGGCAATTTCCTAAGGGAGAAGTTGCCCCTTTCAACATTGGGCACATCCTCCTCTCAGGAGCACCTGATGGTGTCCGCCCAAATCCAGGGGATGGAGGGCTGAGTCCTAGATAGCCTCTTCTTCATAATATTGAATTTGTGATTTTAATTCAAAATGGATGCACTAAAGGCTTTCCCTGGGAGAGGAGAGAAAATTCTGCAAGATAAAACAGAATTTTCAAATAAGCTGAAATTTCTGAAGAAGTCAGAATGCACAGCTTGTGTCAATAGACTTCAGACTCAATTGTGTGCAGACTAAAATTAGGTGGGAGGAAGCCGGGGACAGACAGACAGAGAGACACTCCAAAGAGCACCAAGAGGCAGGATCCACTGAGCCAAACAGCTCCTCTCAGGAATGACTCCCCCAGCGTCGAGCTGTGCAGGCCCATCACAGAGACACCGCACAGTACAGCCCACCAACAACGCAGCCTCACGTCCACTGGAAGAGGGAACCTGGCTGGGAACTCTCACAGCAGATCCTGGCTCACAGAGTCACATATTGGTATGATGGCAGCCAATACCCTCTCTCCTTACTGGTAAAACCAAAAGGTGAAATGACTTCCCTGAGGCCACTCTGCCAGTTAGACAGAGCCACCCATAAATCCCGGAGCTTCCATTCAAAATCTTACACGTCCTGGGATTACAGGTTTTCCACAGAAACTGGGATAGATCATTGGAAGAAAAGTATCCAAAGCACATTATTCGTTCTGAATATTTACATCTGAATATTTACACTAGTTACATCTCCTGAGTTAATTCCATTGGTTGTTATCCTTTCCCTTATTTCAGCCAAATAATTTTCATGGCCCGGGAGAATGCTCCTGGCTGTCCTGCCTTTCAGATCTGGAGGAAATCAGAACTGTGGCTGACCCGCCTGGTGCCAAGTGGCTGACCCACCGTGTGCGCGGGCTGCTTACCTTGTCTCCTAAAACAGCACCATTTGGGGTTGTGGCTCAGTGGTAGAGCACTCACCTGACATGCATGAGGCACTGGGTTCAATCCTTAGCACCTCATAAATGTAAAGTAAAGGTATTGGGTCTACCTAAAACTTAAAAATAAATAAATATTTTTTTAAATCACCATTTGTTTTTCTTGTTTGTTTGTTTATATTTATTTTTAGTTGTAGTTGGACATAATACTTTTATTTTATTTATTTTTATGTGGTGCTGAGGATCGAACCCAGGGCCTTGCATGTGCTAGGCAAGCGGTCTACCACTGAGCAACAACCCTAACCCCTACCATTTGCTTTTACACTTGATCTTAGCCAAAAGGCCGAGAAGCGATAACCATTTGCTTTTAAGAAACTGATTTTTTGAGTTTCAGTTACTTCCTTGAGGCCGCATGATTAGCGGCGAAGCTGGCATCCAAAACCAGCTACCTGTCTCCAGATCCTATGGGTTTCTGAGTCTGCCCGAGCTGCTGTAACAAAAATACCATCAACTAGGGGCTTAAACCTCAGAAGCGTTCCTCACAGTTCTGGAGGCTGGAACAGGTGCCTGCAGGGCGGGTTCTGGTCAGAACTCTCTTCCTGGCTGGCAGACGGCCACCTTCTCCCTGTGTCCTCACATAACAGAAGGACCAGAGAGCTCTCGGGGGTCCCCTGTAAAGGACACTAGCCCCATTATAAGAGCTCCACCCTCATGACTCAACCCCCTCCCCAAAGTCCCCACTCCTAAGCCCATGGTGTTAGGGGTTAGGATTCCAACACATGGATTTGGGGGACATGAACGTGTAGTCCAGCTGTTTGAGGTTAACTTTGTATAACCTCAAACAGCTCCAAATACTCACGGAGCTAGAGAATGTTTATGGTGTTATTTCAGAAAAAGGCGGAGGTGGGGAGGGAGGCAAAGTCACACACCCCTGGTACTCGGGACCCTTGAATCTCAGTCTCTTGGGTGCTGCAGCCCTGGTGCTATATGTGGTATGTGGGAAGCTTCTGGCTGGCCTCTCCCCTGATGGACTGGCCCTGATTCTGGGATGCTGGTTAATTCCACATGTCAACCTAGCTGGGCCATGGTACCCAGATATTTGGACAAACCATAGTCTGGATGTCACTGTAAAGGTGTTCTTTTTACAAGAGCCCAATAGACAAATCAGCAGACTGAGTTAGAATAAGATGGGTGGGCCTCAACCCATCAGTTGATGGTCTCCAAAGACTGAGTTTCCCACGGGAAGAGGGAATTCTGCCAGGATATTGCCTTTGGACCCAGGCTGCAACATCAACTCCAACCTGGGAAAATTTTGGATTTTTCAGGCTCCACAATTGCTTGAGCCAATTTCCCAATTCCTTAAAACACACACACACACCCCCTAGAGATTCTTTTCCTAGGGAGGAGCCTAACTGACACACATAGGGATCCCTAAAGCATGCTTGGGTCTGGGAAACCAGATGCCTCAGCAGCACGCCCGCCCAGGCCTCTTTTTCCTCAGGCCCAGCCCTGAGCTCCTCTTGGCTTTTGTTGGTTGGAGTGGGATACGGGGGCCCGAGAGCCACCTCTCTCCAATCAGAGCCTGTCCCTGCCTGTTCAGAGCACCAGCTGTGAGTTGGGGCCATGCAAAAGCACAGGATGCAGGGTGGACAGCCCCTCACCTTCCGACCTGGAGCTCTCTACACAGGAGGAGCGGGGATCATGCCCAGGGCCTCCACACCTAAGCTTGCGCCCCTTGGCGAGCAGAGGAGAATGAGGAAGCCCATGCAGCAGGGTGTGTGGTCAGCTTACCCAAGAGACATAACTGTTCCCAACCAATCTCCACTGTGTAGACCTTTCTGGCTGCCAAGGAAGGAACTCCAGTGTCCATGTTGGTGGCTGGCATGGGGCTCCTGGTGCCAAAGAAGAGCACCATCGAGAGCAAGAGACCAGGGAGACGTGAGCTGGAAGGAGCCAGGGCTGGATGGGCGTGGGGGGTGCTTGCACTGACCCTTGGCTAGGTGTCTTGTGGCTGCCTGGCATTTGCCTGCTTCCTTTTTGTCTTAAAGTTACCTTGGCATCCTGGGAGTCAGGACAAGGCCAGGTTCCCATCCGGAGCCACCTATTGGACATCACTGTGAAAAGCTCCATCTTCCCCCTGGTTGGGTTGCAGACTATATTCTCTTTTCTTCCTCTTGTGGATACCTTAATAGATTAATCTGTATCTATTTGGTTGAACTGCATTAAATTGCCAATATCAAAACCATTAAAAAAAAAAAAACAATCATTCTATGTGGTTCTACTGACCCAGCCTCCCGGGGTGCCTGTCAGGATCCCTAATACATTTTTATCTTCTTCAGTTATATAGATTTTCAACACCCACTTCTTTCCCCTTCATATATCACATTGATGTCATCTGCAAATTTAGGTCCATATTTAAAATAAAAGCCTTTAAAAAATAAAAAATAATTTACTTACTTTATCTCACTAGTACACCTTGTATAACACTCCTTGCTCCTGGATTCTTGTGCCTTCTAGCTAGGGTGCATCCTTTAGTAGTTTCTCAGGCAGAGGCTGTGAGTGAGAAACTCCTAATGATCTTATATGACTTAAAATATCTATTTCACCCACACTCTGTAATGATCATGTGGCTAGATATGATAGGTTTATATCTTCCCCTTGAAACTTTAAAGATATCTCTCCCTTGTGTTCTGACTTCCAACTTTGCCAAGGAATAAACTGTTGCTTTTGCAAAAGTATATTTTCTGTTTCTGACACAGCCAAATAGTCTTTTTTTCAAAACCATGCGTTATTGTTTCATAACTACTTATTCTTACTTATGGATATCACATCCTTCTCTATTTTTTTGAGAATTTTACGTTTGATTTTTTAAAATCTTGTTCTAATCGTTTTATTAACTTCATACCCTTAAGTGTGAATTCATTTGTTATCTCCCTTGTGTGGGGCTTGTTTTCCTCAAGCATTTGGTGATTTTCACTTTTACTCTCAATTCTGTGGAGGAGAATCCCACAGCTTCCTCCAGAGAGGAAGAGCTTGTCCACTGCTGCCCCAACCTGCCCTGATTTTAGCAGAGAAAGAGAAGGACAGATGTGTTCATGGGGCTCTGCTTTCCCTTCACCCCAGGCTCCCACAGTCACCTTTCCTATTTGGAGAGCAGAACCCTGCTTCATCAGGGGAAGAAAATGGTCTTTTGTCTTAGACAGTGGACAAAGCTGTGAAGAAGTTCCCTGTGGCCTGAGCTGTGTCAGTCTTCAGAGCAACTGTTCAGATTACAGGTCTCACTGTGCAGAGCTGAGCCCTGGAAACAGGTGCCATTGTGTGTATGCATGTGTGTACATTTGCACATGTATGGGATGCAGACTTTCTAGCTGGTCCGCCAACTGAGCTTCCCTACATTTTCTCTTGAAAATTTCTCAAGTTTCCACATCACTGTAGAACCTATTTCTTGTATTGGGGTGTGTTATGGTTTAGATGTGAGATGTCCCCCAAAAGTTCAAGTGTGAGGCAGTGCAAGAAAGCTTAGAGGTGAAATGACTGGGTTATGAGAGCCTTAACCCAATCAGTGCATTAATTCCCCAATAGGAAGTAATTGGGTGGTGGCTATAGGCAGGTAGGGTGTGGCTGGGGGAGGTGACTCATTGGGGGTGTGCCTTTGGTATATATGTTGTCTGTAGTGAGGGGAGAGATCTCTCTCTTCTTCCTGGTGCCATATTCCAGCTGCCCTCCTCCACCACACCCTTCCACCATCATGTTCTGCCTCACCTTGGGCCCAGAGCAATGGAGCTGGTTGTCTATGGACCTCTGAAACTGTGAGCCCCCAAATAAACTTTTCCTCTTCTAAAATTGTTCTTACCAGATTTTCTGGTCACAGTAGCAACAAAGAGGACTTTTTCAAAAGATGATTAATTTTCAAAATATGTTTTCTGTTATTTCTATGGATTTGGCATAGACATGAAGAAATGCAGCCTGTGCCTCGGGATCCTTGGGAAACACCCCGAATTCTTGGGAAGATACGAGTTAATCAGCACGCAGCATAACACCTGACAGGCATCGGTGAGAACCATTACTGAGTGCTGTTGATACACATGACTCAAGCTGTTTTTAGCACAGTTTATAGTCTACATGAGCCTATTGCCATCCCCACCTGAAGCAATTCTGGAGTAAAACATGGTCATTTGTTGTTGTTGTTGTTGTTGTTGTTGTTGTTTGAGAGAGGTTTGTATTTCCCAGCCTGGCCCCGAGCTCCAGGGCCACCAGAGCCTCCTGCTTCAGCTACCCAATAGCTGGGACTATGGGCAGATGCCACCACACCCAGCTAAACATGGCCACTTCTGTAACAGGACCAAGCCCCATCTCATCACCTACCATGTCAAGACAAACCGTATTGCTCTCCTTCCACAGCTTGACAGCAAGCAGGGGCTGGGCTGCGAGTCTGAGCTCCCGCCTTCCACCAGCCATGGGCTCCTGTGCTGGCCGCCATGTTGGCTCCATCGCAGTTGCCAAGGCTTAGGAGAGGGGAGCTGCCCACATACTGCTTCTGTAGAGGGCCCTGGAAGCTGGAACTTTCCTGTGGCCCCCTTCAAATCCACACATTTTGTTCTGAAGTGTGCAATGTAAAGTTGGCTCTTCCCTTAAATAAAAATGTTCTGGTGTTTACAAAAGGGAAAGAGAAGGATTCAAAATGGAGGAAGGGAAGGAGTGGGGGAGAACAAAAAAGGAAAGAAGAGAGGGAAGGAGGGAGAAGAGGGAGGGAAGGGGTGGCCATTTCTGTCTCCTTCTCTTTTGAAATTCCTCTCCAGACACATTCATTGGCAGCTCTGCCAGCTGTTAAAAGCATCTGCATTGGCAGCAGCTCCAGGAGAAGATCAAACCTCCGTTCCTCCCCAGAGAACTCCACTGGCTACAGACTTAAGCAGTGGCTTCACCTGAGAGAGGAGAGACAGCAGCCCACAAGGACACCTCCCATCTCCCTAGGGAGTTCTAAGAAGCAGCTGCGTCCTGTTTCTCGGCCTTGACAACACTTCCTACTCCTTCCGCCTACAGGACTGTTCTGGAGAGAGACATTAGTACAGCAGAGTAACTACCTCCCCTCCCAGGCTCCACCTCACACAGCAGAATCCAGATAGATGCATTTGTTAACGCTCTTGGCAGGCGCAAGAAAGCCCTAGGGACAGAAGGGATCAGAGACCCTGCCCTCAAGCAAGATAGTGTAGCTCTCCAAAGCTAAGAATGCACAGCCAATTCCTAGGAAGACTGGTAAGTTTGGTGTATTTGTACTCAGAAGTCTAAATTTATACAGTAAATGTAATAAAGAATGGTCAGTCCCCAAAGCTTATTTCATTTCCATTGTTCCTTCCCTCCCTCCTTCCCTCTCTCCTCCTTCCATCCCTCCCTTCCTTCCTTTCCCTCTTCTTTCTTTTGCAGTACTAGGGATCAAACCCAGGTCCTCAAGTACACCAGGCAAGTGCTCTACCACTGAGTTATAACCCTTCCCCAAGTTCCAAATTTTTAGCCAGCAATGGGATACTATTTTGTTTGTGTAGAATTTTGTTTGGGAAACTCAGAATTCATTTTCCCATGAAATAAATGTTATAAATACATAGCAAAAACAGGGATGTGTTTTAAAATTGTTGACCCTGGAATCCGCTTCAAGGAATGTGCCCCAAGGGACCAATTCAGTGGGAAAAAGAACCAAAGATCTCCAATGATGTGTTGTGGTCAAGCCCGAGAACTAAGTATTAATTGTGTCACAAGGAAATAGTTTTTAAATTTTAAGAGAGATGGGCTGCAGATGTGGCTCAAGCGGTAGCGTGCTCGCCTGGCTTGCACGCGGCCTGGGTTCGATCCTCAGCACCACATACCAACAAAGATGTTATTCGGCCGAAAACTAAAAAATAAATATTAAAATTCATTCTCTCTCTCTCACTCTCTCTTTAAAATTTTTTTTTTATTGGTTGTTCACAACATTACAAAGCTCTTGACATATCATATTTCATACATTAGATTGAAGTGGGTTATGAACCCCCAATTTTACCCCAAATGCAGATTGCAGAATCACGTCGGTTACACATCCACATTTTTACATAATGCCCTATTAGTAATTGTTGTATC